>NW_027533334.1:8049259-8065851 GCF_008692635.1 Crocuta crocuta | reverse complement strand
CACCGTGGTGCTCAGTTAGACCACCCCAGGCCCTTGATTCATGGCTAAATCAGTGTGTTTAGCTCACTCTCGTGCTGACGGTGGCACCAGCATGGGCCACGCCTGACGTTTGAAGATGGGCAGCGATGCTTGAGGAGAATGAGGGACACCAGTTCCGTGTGCTCACCATCTACTTAAGTCTTTCCTAACCAGCTCCTTTATGCCTCTCCCTGGGGACCCCAGAGCGCTGCCGTGGGTAACAGAATCATACAGATTTTGGCTCAGTGCATCTGGGGTGGGGCCTGCAAGTCCACAAAATAAACAAACACATGGAAAAAAAAACAACCCCCAGTAATGCTGATGGTGCAGGTTCTGGGACCCCAGCGCGCATTACGGCACCTAAATCTTAAGGGAGGAATCAAACTTCCTCCGCTCGAATCTGAGCTGTGCCTCTCAATAGCTTTGCACCCCTCCTAGAGGAAGGCTCCCGATCTTTCTGTGCCCAAATCTGCTCAGCTGTGTGATGGGGAAAATAACGGGCTTACCTTGCAGAGTTTGCAGGAAGACTGAATGAGATAATCCACAAAAAGCTCCAGGCAGAGTGCCTCAGTACACATCGGCCACAAGGCACGTTCAGGTTGGTGAGGTGTCACAACTCGTGGGCATCAGAGACACAGCTTCACCTTCTCCCTCCTCATCCTCGTCCCTCCCCTGCTCACCTGCGCGGGCGCGCTCTCTCTCAAAAATAAATAAACATTAAAAACAAAAAAGCTTCAGGGGTGCCTGGGTGGGGCTCAGTTGGTTAGGCATCTGACTCTTGATTTGGGCTCAGGTCATGATCTCATGGTTCATGAGTTCGAGCCCCCACGTTGGGCTCTGCACTGACCATGCTGAGCCTGCTTGGGACTCTCTCTCTCTTCCTCTCTCTCTGCCCCTCCCCTGCCTGTGCTCTTTCTCTCTTTCAAAATAAATAAAGAACATTTTTAAAACTATTTTTTTTAAAAGGTGGCTTTCCCAATTTTTATTTATCATCTCTAAGATTTTTTGCCTATGGTTTCACACTTCAAGTACATGGAATATTGCTTAAGTTCACCTCTCTTCAACATCAACACCCTGCTAACATCTACTGACTGACAGAATGCGCCCTTGGGGTTTAGCATTTGTGCCAGGGCACACGAGGAAAGTGTTTTTACACACTTTTATGAGAGAAGAGTACAGAAACATCTAGAATAGCACCACTAGTAGCTTCTCAAGTGTCTGTTGGATAAATGATAGGATGAAAGTGAGGAGAAAGCAAAGAAAGAAAAGGAGAAAGAAGATGAGTAGACTCCTCCCTTGGGGCTGAATCATGCGGCATCTGGGTTTCCAAAGCTCAAAAGCTGCAGGAACCTAGAAATGGTGGCAGCTGGGAAAATACCAGGTACCTCCCCCACCCCCTTCTCATTGATTCTCTGGAAAACCAAGCAGTGAGGTGTCTGGGGTGTCTGATAGGTCATAGCCATGCGATAGGAAATATTGACCTCAAGTTTTTCTCCTTGCTGGGTAGAAACTTTTCATTTCTGATTAGGGTAATGAACTGAGTTGAAAAGCTTCCATCATAATGTGAATTTCAGGTATGTTAGCTCTAGTTCTAATCCCTTCTGTAATGTTGCCTAGTATTTAATTTCTTTGTGTGCCTATCACAACGGTGCTTACAACCAGGGTTCTGTTAGTTCAGCTGTCACAACAAATCTGTGCATGGATCAACTTACAACAGAATCAAGAGAGATAATGAGCACCAAAGGATTAGGCCCAGAGCCGTGTATGATTTGATAAAATGTAGGGTTCAGAAAACAGACACATCTTTAAACAACTTTGGATGTGGAAACAATGCGTCTCTCTACAATATTCATTACGTAATAATACCGATTAGGCACAGAATGTCTCCTGTGTGTGGACAAAAACATCTCACTGCTTCAAGGTAGAGTGCTAGAAGAAATGATGTAGTACCTTCTTCTACCTCAAGGAGGTACCTCTGGGATTCACAAAACCACACGGACAGAGCATGTAGATGCGCGAGAGTGATGCATAGGTACCAAGTTGTACTTAGTGAGGGAAGTAGCTATTTGAATCTCCCTGCAGACAGTAAACTTGAGGATGGCAGGGACCAGATCTCCAGATCTTTCTTTCTTGTCAATTGCTGTAAGCTGCTCAGCTCAGAGGAGGCATATAGTAGGCACTTGAATACTTGAAATCAGTGAATCCATGAAATCAAAGCCAACAAACAGAATGAAAGATATTTATTTATATAAAACTTATCAGTGGACTGTATTAATGCCAGTCAAGTCATGCCTGACATTATGAATGTTATCCCATTATTGATCAATAATCACATTTTAAAACTTACCATGATAACGACACGATTCTGTAGGTCAACATTGACAATTTTATGGTGTTTAGGGAACTATTTATCCAAGCTCTTTAACATTGAAGTTCATGCTTTCTGTTGCTCAGTTAGCTGTAATTTATTGACAGGGGCCACCACTAGACCATAAAGGACCTTTGTGAAATTAGAAAGAGATGCCTGCCCCTGACACATGCAGCCTGCAGGTGCACAGAGGATGGAGTTGAGCTCTCTCTCACCCTCTCAGCAGGACGTGCTGTGCAGTGAGAAACCTGCACCTGCATAGCTGTGTGCTGCCCCCCCCCCCCACCAGGGTACTGAGTACCTTCTCACATCACACACCCTATTGGGGAACTACACATATCAGCACATCAGTCAGTTCTCCAAAAAGGTCTGAAAGGCAACTCTCATATCCCCATTTTACAGATACGGAAACTGAGGTCTAGACAGGTTAGGAACTTGTCTACATGGCACAGCTGAATAAATGGTGAAATCAGGATTCACATCCAACATCAGAACACTCTGGAGTGCACTGCTCCAGCTGAAGAGGAAGGAGGTCAAACAGATCAAAAAATTGTACTTTCCTCAGCAGCTGGGGATAAGAACATTCTGAAGGCTATGCAGTCGGGTGACTGAAAGGAAGTGTTTGTGGTAAGCGTAGACTTCATTGCTGTACTGTCTGAGAGGTGGTTTGAAATTACCATTTGTTTTCCAATCTTTTCAGTTTTTTACTCCGATCTCTCTTTTTTTTCTGACTAAGCTTAGAGACAGATACCGGTATTAGAATGAATGAAATTACCTTACATTTCTGTTAGTCTACCATAATGTCTTCCTGTCTAGGACCATCAAGTGAGGTGTGACATCGGTGACAGCTAGCATGGACTGTCACTCAGTGATGCCAGTCACTGTGCGGGTGCTTTCTACTGGCAATGTAATGCATGGAATCCTCACAACACTCTGCTGATACTGTTCACGTTTTACAGATGGTGACACTGAGGCACAGAGAGGCTTTATCAGGCTAGTGAGTATAGGAATCAGGACTCAAACCCACTACATGATGGGTGTTGTTTTCAAGGTCATATGATCTCTGTCCTGTCTTTTAGAACAGATTGCACTCATCTCTCACATAGGAAAAAAGAACCTTTGGGCTATTTACCCAAAATAGAAAAAAGAACTATTACCTCCAGGGGCACCTGGTTGGCTCAGTCGATTAAACGTCCAACTTCAGCTCACGTCATGATCTCATAATTCACAGGTTCGAGCCCCATGTTGGGCTCTGTGCTGACAGCTCAGGATTTGGATTCTGTGTCTCCCTCTCTCTCTGCCCCTCCCTCATTCTCTCTCTCAAAAATAAGTAAATAAACATTTAAAACGAGGAGAAATTAAAAAAAATTATTATCTCCAAAATACATTCATTTCAAAATTTAAGCAGAATGCAGTTAATTAATATAAATACAAAATGAATGTGTCACTAAGCTTATAACGTTTTCTCTATTTTTTGGTGATCATTTTATTTTTAATTTTTTATTTAAATCCAGTTAGTTAACAGACAGTGCAATATTATAGTTTCAGGTGTAGAACTGAGTGATTCATCACTTCCACACAACACCCAGTGCTCATCACAGAAAACNTTTGGTGATCATTTTATTTTATTTATTTATTTTAATATTTTTTAATTTTATTTTTAGAGAGAGAGAGAGCAGGGGAGGCGCAGAGAGAGAATCCCAAGCAGGCTCTGCACTACCAGCACGGACCCTGACATGGGGTTCGAACTCACGAACCATGAGATCATGATCTGAGCCAAAACCAAGAATCAGATGCTTAACCGACTGAACCACCCAAGTGCCCCAAGATTTGGTGATCATTTTTAAGATGTTTCGTCTCCTTTGAGCTACCTTAGAAAAATATTAGAGACAGTGACATTCTTCTGTAATACCTCCCAGTTTGGTTGACTATTTACAGGTTATATAATAAAAATATATGTTCAGGACATTTGCCTACTTCAAGGCCTATCAACAAGATTAGGAAAAGTACCTAGGAATGAATATTGATACTGTGCTCGTGGGCATAAATGTTCTAGTTACGGCAAAAATTGATAGATCACTTAGATACTTGTGACACTATTCATGGATAAATAACTTTTTATAAAACCTTTGGTTTTGGGGAAAAAACTTGACTTAATCTGATAGTATAATATATTTTTCAAAATATAAAATTGAGTGACTTTGTTTTGGGTGCATTTACTTATTCCACGCCCCCCCCAACCCTCCCCGTGGCTTTCTGCTCTAGAAGGATGATGCCTTTAGAATGCACGCACAGCTGGCACAGTTGGATGAAAGTTGCTTGTCTCATTTAACTGACAGTAGTAATCACCGTATAACTATTTCACCAGAAAATATAATTTGGCAGACATCTGTGATTAGTATGTTAACACATGACCTTGTTAATTTCCTTAGACATCCGTCACCAGAACATCCGTTCTGTGATCTAAATGAATTGTCTTGTCATAATGAATGTTTCTGTAGGCCTGAGAAATCACTTTTATTAAGTTGCCTTAAGTGCTATGAATTTGAAAAGTTTCTTCATGATGAGGCCTGAGGAAGAGGCGAAGGATAGGCCTTCTCCCTATTCTGACATGTGACCCCCGGGGGCCCACAGCCAGGGCCCTGAATCTCCCCACATCCTTCCCAAACTCTGCTTCTCTGAAGGTCAGCTTGAATTACCCTCCATCCAGGGCTTCATACCCATCCCCGGAAGCGGGATGGGAAATGATTTGGTGTGAATACATGTATTAGGAAGAGAAACAATTGGCAGTGAGTTGAATTAATGATAACACATACACTAGGGAAGGGAAGACAATGACAATTATTTCAGGGAAATATAAAAAAAAATTTACACTAAGTAATAGCTTACTGTTTGGCTCAGTTCTTCCCAGCAGACATACTCGTTCTATGGACATGCACTTGAATATTGATTTACCCAAATTACAGCATGAACTACTATTTTATTTTTTTTTTAAATGTTTTTATTTATTTCTAGGAGAGAGAGAGAGAGACAGCGTGAGCAGGGGAGAGTCAGAGAGAGAGGGAGTCACAGACTGAAACAGGCTCCAGGCTCTGAGCCGGCAGTCAGCACAGAGCCCGACGCGGGGCTCGAACCCACGAATCCCGAGATCATGACCTAAGCGAAAGTCGGATGCTCAACCGACTAAGCCACCCAGGCGCCCCAGGAACTACTATTTTAAATGACTGTGAATATACAGTTGCTGAATTGAAAGGAAATGTCATGTGTCATGGGAGAGGGTGGGGGTGGGAGAGGTGGGAGAAGAAGGAACTGAAGACTTTATTTTCCACAGTGGGAGTTGAAAAGCCCAAACTGAAAAATCATGAAGTAGCAATTTGCTTTGAGGTATAGAAGAAAAATATCAAGAATTGAAATACTTGCCCCTAGAGAAGGGGAAATGGGAGAGAAGATCTGAGATGCAGATCTAAGATATGCATCTAAATTAGATAAGTGATACTTAGTATATATGTATGCATATGTAACTGGGGTGGGGAGTAACTTAAGGAAAAAAAGATTTAAAAAAAAGAAAAAAAAACAATCTTTGTGGGAAAAAAGGTAGAAGTATAGCACCTAGAGGCCCATTTTAACATGTTGGTTTATTTTCTCTCGGTTTTGTGATTTACTTTCTCTTCCTTCCTCTTTCCCTTCCAATCATCGACACTGCTGTAAGCATACTGTATATAAAATTGATAGCTAACTTATTGAGCATGTAAGTGCACAGCAGACCTTGTGCTAATACCTACTTTATATGCATCATTTCATTTGATTAACCCAACCGTGCATGCCAATATTTTAACTTATATCATAAATATATTTTAAAAGCTTTATGTATTTCTTTTGCGAGAGACACAGATAGTGTGAGAAGGGGAGGGGCAGAGAGAGAGAATCTCAAGTAGGCTCCATGCTGTCAGCACTGAGCCAGATGTGAGGCTTGAACCCACAAAACCATGAGATCATGACCTGAGCTGAAACCAACAGTCACATGTTCAACCGACTGAGCCACCCAGGCGCCCTGTAAATATTTTCTTATATTAGCATATGGCCTTCATAATCATCTTTTTTCACAATGCAATAATATTCTATCCAGGCAAATATTTTTTCCCCAAATTATTAGACTTTTAAGTTGTTTTCCAATTTTTGCTATTATAAAGAATACTGAGGGGCACCTGGGTGGGTAGCTCAGTCAGTTGAGTGCCTGACTTCAGCTCAAGTCATGATCTCATAGTTTGTGAGTTCAAGCATTGCATCAGGCTCTGTGCTGACAGCTCAGAGCCTGGAGCCTGCTTCAGATTTTGTGTCTCCCTCTCTCTCTCTGCTCCTCCCCTGCTCATGCTCTGTCTCTCCCTCTCTCTCAAAAAATAAACATTAAATTTTTTTAAAAAAAGAAATACCAAGGGGCACCTGGGTGGCTCAGTCGGTTGAGCATCCGACTTCGGCTCAGGTCATGATCTCACGGTTCATGGGATCAAGCCCCTCATCAGGCTCTGTGCTGACAGCCAGCTCAGAGCCTGGAGGCTGTTTCAGAGTCTGTGTCTCCCTCTCTCTGACCCTCCCTTGCTCACGCTGTCTGACCCTCCCTTGCTCACGCTGTCTCTCTCTCTCTCAGGAAAAAAAAAAAATTAAAAAAAGAAATCTTAAAAAAAAATACCGAGATGAAAGGTACATATCAAAAATATATATACTTTCCTGACATTTATGCTTTTAGGATAAATTTCCAGAAGGAGGATTACTGGGTCAAAGAGTATAAACATGTTGCCAAGTTGCTTCACTGTCTAGGGCGCTTTTGTGTTCTCACTTTAATGTTGATGCCTCGTGCAGCTTTGGGGCTGAGGTAGAGAGAGACTCACTGCCATTTTACAGATGTGACAATTAGGAGCTAAGTCCTCAAGCTCACACTGAGGAAGCCCAAGCTGGAGGAAGAGCTTGAATTAAAATACATGGTTCCTAACTCTTTCTTGATTTCTGCCCCCCAAATGAAACGAAACGCAGGCTAAACTGTCCCTGCCACTTTCCATCCCAGACACCTTGATCGTTACCTAGTGGAGCTCCTCTGTCATGGGGCCCTTTCCTTTCACTGAGGCCCATTCTGTTTTGGGAAAAAGTAGGACCTCTATAGCAGCCCAGAACCATACACTGAACTCTTCTACTGAGGCTAAAGAAGAAAGGGTGAGAAGGGGGAAGAACATGAGAGAAAACAAAATGAAATGTGCTTGTGTAGAATATGGCAAGGTGTCTAAGGAGCAAACAAGAAAATACTGTAGTTCTGAAGCCCCTTAATGCTTAAGATCAGGTGTTAGAGGTGAATACAGTAAAGAAGTTTGACTTGGGGAATATTTGGGTCATGGTATGGCCTCTCTTTACTCAACTGCACACAGGACTCTTTCTCGCTATCTCTTATTTTAAGTTTATTTATTTTGTGGGGAGGGAAGGGCAGAGAGAAAGAGAGAGGGGGAGAGAGAGAATCCCAAGCAGGCTCCACACTGTCGGTGCAGAGTCAAATATAGGACTCAATCTCACGAACCCTGAGACCATGACCTGAGCAGAAATCAAAAGTCAGAGGCTTGGGGCGCCTGGGTGGCTTAGTCGGTTGAGCGTCCGACTTTCGCTTAGGTCATGATCTCGCGGTTCGCGGGTTCGAGCCCCGCGTCGGGCTCAGTGCTGACTGCCGGCTCGGAGCCTGGAGCCTGTTTCAGAGTCTGTGTCTCCCTCTCTCTCTGACCCTCCCCTGTTCACGCTGTCTCTCTCTCTCTCTCCTAGAAATAAAAAAAAAAAAATATTCAAAAGTCAGAGGCTTAACCTATGGAGCTACCCAGGAGCCCCACCACGGGACTCTCTTAAGCCTACTTTTTTTAAAAATTTTTTTAAATGTTTTATTTATTTTTGAGAGAGAGCTAGAGACAGCATGAGCAGGGGAGGGTCAGCGAGAGAGGGAGACACAGAAACTGAAGCAGGCTCCAGGCTCTGAGCTAGCTGTCAGCACAGAGCCGTATGCGCGGCTCGAACCCACAAACTGTGAGATCATGACCTGAGCCGAAGTCGGACGCTTAACCGACTGAGTCACCCAGGCGCCCCTCTTAAGCCTGCTTCTTGATAGTGATATACTTTCTGAGGATAGAAACTAACCAACAATGTATTTTCAAGTGAACGATCAAAAAGTAACTTTAAATATCTATTTTTCAACCACAGAAGAAAGTGAGTCCTGCTTGGCCCAACCCAAACCACATACGCTGGGAAAAGAATCATCTGCTCTGCACGGCAAGGTACAAAAGGAAAGTCCTCCCCCAGTAGAGAAGCTCAAGATTTCAGCAGTGTCTAGAGCTAACGGTGTGAAATCCCTCTGGGAACAGCCACTGGCAAACGATGCTGCAGACCCCCCAGGACCTACAGCAGACACTCAGCCTTTGGAGGGACCCGAGGAATCTGGGCCACTTCAGCCAGGTGGCAAAGATGATACTCCTGGAGCAGAAGAGAAGAATGACATAGAAGCCATGACAGAGGCTCAGTCTTTAAAAGGAAATGCTGAGACCGAATCTTTAGGAAGAGACACCAAGTATGAGCCATTGCAGATCACAGGAGAGAGGGACTCTCCCGGAGCAGTGGATGCTACTGAGACTCCACAGACTGCCAGAGAGATGAGCCCTATACGAACAGCTGAGAAAGTCCCTCCTCAGGAAGCAGTTGGAGAGCCACAACCTCAAGAAGCAATGGGAAAGGCTGAACAGACCCAACTCCCAGAAACAGCTCCCAAGGAGATAGAACGTCCAGAAACATTGGAAGGAGGTCATGTTGTGGAAATGGCTGAAGAGCGGCAACTTCAAGAAACGTTGGGAAAAGATGAGCACTCCCAACTTCTAGAAACGGTTCCCAGAGAGAATGAAACACCGGAAGTATTGGAGGAAAGTCAGTTTGCGGAAACAGCTGGAAACAATGATTTGCTCCATAAAGCTCCTGAAGGTCTGGGAAACATGGAGCAGATTCAACCAGAGGGAATAGTTGGAAGCGTGGAGCATCCGGCGGGAATCCTAGAAACAGGAGCTAATATGGAAATGGTCATTCACACTAATGAAGAGGACCAGCACATTGAAGGTAACAGTTACGTTGTCCAAAATTCAAGGTGGTTTAGATGTTCTGTGTAAGAGGTCATCCCTGGGGGTCCCTTTCAGGTGGTTGAACTTCATTTTACCCAAACCAGAAAGACTTCCATACCTGCAAAACAAGCTCTTAGTCTTCTAACAAACATTTTCTAAACCATAGTCTGTGTCCAGAATGTTTAACCTGGAGTTTCGTTGCTGAATACGATTGGATGTTGAAGGCAACGTGTTAAAATTTCTGAATTTTTCCAAGTTCACTTTTCATCAGGCCCCATGTATGGTATGAGGATCCAAAGTAAAGATGAATAGGTGGTTAGTGGGGGAAGTAACCTTCTAATGAAAGAATACCCACATAATGGATCTTAGAGTGTAAGTTTCGTCTTTGCCCAGCTTATCCATCTTATCCTTAGAAAATTACGTCCGTCTGCTCCTGTCCTCTTATAATCTTCTTGTCTTCATGGGAAGACTGGAGAAAATGTATTTTGTCCTGGTAATATGTGTTTTTAAAACGTACGTTACCAGCATAAAACAAATGGCATCCATACTGTTCTTTATTAGAATTATAATTTAAAAAATAACATTTCTTCTGGGGCATGATCTACATTTTGGTAAATTTTAGTTTCATTCGACACTTTAATTAAATAAAGCACTCATTTATCTGTTTCTTAAATCATTTATTGCCCCAGCAGTTTTTGAGTGCTATTCAGATGCCAAGTTCTAGGGGTACAGGAGATAGGCCCTGTCCTCAAGGCGCACATAGTCTAGTGAGACGAAGGCAGAATGTAAATAGATTGCAATCTATTGAGGTAAGTGCTTTAATGGAGGTGTATAAAAGCGCTCCAGGAATAACAAGGGAGGAACAAGTAAAAGCATGCACTTGCACCAGGGTTAGCAAACTCAAGTCGTTAGGGCCTAGGGTAATGACCGTGAGTGAAGTAAGGGGCACATGTTATGCCATGGGGCACCCTGGGGACCGTGGTGAACAGGGGGCGCCATCCATCAAAAGAGGCAGTTGCTTCTTGGCTCCGTCCACGGGCTTGGGGACAATGTTGCCCATTCTGATTTCTTAGGGAGACAGATTTGTATCTACAACATCCAGACTTTTAAATGTTTGCAATCTTTTTAAAAAAAAATCTCCTTTAATGTTTATTTTTGAGAGAGAGACAGAGACAGAGAGAGTGTGAGCAGGGGAGAGAGAGAGGGGGACACACAGAATCCCAAGCAGGCTCCAGGCTTTGAGCTGCAGCACAGAGCCGGACATGGGGCTTGAACTCAGAAACCGTGAGATCATGACCTGAGCGGAAGTCGGAGGTTTAACCAATTGAGCCACCCAACCAAGTGCCCCTAAATGTTTGTAATCTTTAAATGTTTAGCAGTTGTTTTCTTTAAACCCAATAATGGCCCAACAAAATAGGTTTCTGGGCATGCCTAGACCACCTTTTTATTTAGATATAAATGGAACTTTTTTAACACTTTAAAAAAAATGTTTATTTATATTTGGTGGGGGGAGGGGAGACAGAGTGCAAGCAGGGGAGGGGCAGAGAGAGCGACAGAGACAGAATCTGAAGTAGGTTCCAGGCTCTGTGCTGACAGCTCAGAGCCTGATACAGGGCTCGAACTCATGAGCTGTGAGATCATGACCTGAGCCAAACTTAGATGCTTAACCAGCTGAGCCACCAAGGCACCTTAAATGGAACTTTTTATTTATAGTATGTTCTGCTGTCATTTCTTGTGTAATTCTGCAGCCTGATTTTATGTAGGAGGATGCCAAGATAGGAGATGTTAAGTGACATCGGCCATTCAGAGGATCTGAGAGAATCAGGGCAATTGCCGTTCTTTCTTTCTTTTTTTTTTTTCGTTTTTCTTTTACTAAGAGTTACATTTTAAAAAATGTTTTTATTTATTTTTCAAAGAGAGAGTGACAGAGAGACAGAGCCTGAGTGGGGAAGAGGCAGAGAGAGAAGGAAACACAGAATCTGAAGCTGGCTCCAGCCTTTGAGCTGTCAGCAAAGAGCTCGACACGGGGCGTGAACCCACGAAACATGAGATCATGACCTGAGCCAAAGTTGGACACTTAGTCGACTGAGCCACCCAGGCGCCCAGGACAATTGCTTTTCTTGACACCACAGAGAAACTTATTAATTTGACCTAAAGAGCAGAAACTGCCCCATTGGAAACCGGGTGCCGGGTACTTTATTATCAACACTAAATGAGCATATCTTAATATCTACTTTGGTTACTTTTCCAGGTGAGACAGGAGAAAAAGTTGAAACAGAGATGGAGAATGAGAACGTAAGTGATGGGGCTGGAACAAAAGAAGAAGAAACAGGAGAAGCTGTGGACCTTTCGGCAGCCCTGTAGATGGGTGTGATAGCCGAAGGCTGAATGGGTACAGTGTGTTGTGATAAAGAGAAGATTTTAGTGAAGTGTGTGGCTACCAATCGTGTCTGTAAACATCTATGTGTTTTATACAAAGAGTGTGGTTAAAATGTTCTTGATTACATTGTTCCATTAAACTGCTAAGCTGTAAAGAGTTTTCCCAGGCACTTTGAATAGTTATACATTTAGGACTACAGTAACCACAGCCAGTAACAACTAGGGTATATGATCACTGGAGACTGTGAGGGTGTTTTCTTCACTGTGGCAATAGGTCCATTCAGTTTAGGAAATGACACCCTAGAAAGAAAGTATAAACCTTAGGCGTAGGTGGCTGGAGAAAGGAGTTAACAAATTTTAGGATCTCATGATAATCAAGTTACCCAGTTAGAATTATGATGGTGTAAGAATGAGCAACAATGTCAGGGCAAACTATATCTAGTGGTTTTTGTTTTTTGTTTTTTGTTTTCCTATTGTGGAATTTAAAGCCGGTAGGAACCTTGGAAAATGTGTCATCTAGTTACCTTCTCACCTTAAGTCTGTCCACTACCATGGACTCTTTTTTATCATGGCTATGTATCATGTGTTAACAAAATCCTTGTCAAAGGAGTGCAGTCTGGTGCTGTTGCATGATCAAGCATTTCCACACACGTTTTCCAGGTGCCATTTTGAATCACTTGTTGATTTTACACTTACGTGAAGGGTTTCAATTGGTGTTATCCTTTTAACTGGCTTTAAAGGCATTATAAATTAATTGACTTTTAAATGTATTTCAGAGACAACAGACAGCAAGAATTAAAACCTAGATCTGTCGCCTATGTGGAGCTTAATCCCTGGGTCCTGTTTTGTTTTGTTTTTCAGATTACTGTGGCTTAATGTTAGGCTTTGCACATGGAAAGGAGCTAAGAAATCAAGATTTAAAAACCATTTATAATATTGCATTAATGTTAAAATGATGCACCGTTGAATGTTACTTTTCAAGAATTCTTCCTAAGTTGCCAAAGGATTTTGGTAAAAGATTATATGTGACTAGTAATGACGATAGCAATCTTGTCTACCACCGAGAACCTTGTGTTGTGTTTATGTATATCAGAATAGAATTATATTCTGGAAACATTCAGTTTCTTTTTCTTATTTGTAAGTGTATATTTTTAAGATAACTGCTCAGATGAACTAACTAGACTTTTAGTTTTTTTTTTAATTTAAATTTTAGTTAACATATGTAATATTGGTTTCAGGTTTAGAATTCAGTGATTCATTACTTACACACAACACCCAGTGCTCATCACAAGTGCCCTCCTTAATGCCCATCACCCATCTAGCCCATCTCCTATCCTCCTCCCTCCATAATCCCTCAGTTTGTTCTCTGTTGTTGAGAGTCTCTTACGGTTTGTTTTCCTCTCTTCCTTCCCACTCCTCCTTCCTCTATGTTCATCTGTTTCTTAAATTTCACATATGAGTGAAATCATATGGCATTTGTCTTTTTCTGATTTGACTTATTTCACTTAGCAAAATACATTCTAGCTCCATCCACTTCATTGCAAATGGCAAGATTTCATTCTTTTTGATGGCTGAGTAATATTCCATTAGACACACACACACACACACACCACCACCACCACCACCACCACCACCACCACCACCACCACCACCACCACCACCACCACCACCACCACCACCACCACCACCACCACCACCACCACCACCTCCTCTTCTTTATCCATTTATCAATAGACTCTTTTACTTTGGCTTTTATATTATAATGACTACTAAGATGACTTGTAATTAATTTCAAGAATATAGGATACAGGGAAGAATTATCATCTTTCTTCTGATTTTAGTATTAGTTTCTGTTTCTAACTTTAAAGAGTTGAAGTAGACAACAAGAGAAGGTACTTGAGTAGATGATATCCTCCTTTCTGCAAAGTAGCTGGATAGTGATTTTATTGAGAGCAAGGACTGTTTTCTGTATCTTTAATTCAAGCATTTAGCTCCTTTAATAGAACATGATAGGTGCTTGATAAATATTTGTCAAATCAATACATGAATAATAAGTACCCATTTATGTTTAATTCATTAGAAAAGAATATATTTAAGATATCAATTTGTGTAGCACTAACATTTTCATGAGGGCTTCTCAAACTCAAGAGCATGCTGTATATTTGGTGTAGTTTTCCAAAAACAGCAATATTTTGAGGTCACAAAGTATAAAACTCAGAACTGATATAACATCTCTCAAGCCGACTTTTGTAATCCAAAGGTGTTTTTCCCGACCAAAAAGTATTCTTATACAGATTCCTAGTAAGTAGAAAACAATGGAGCTCTGTGTACAATATGTCTGATCACCTTAAAAGATGAAATTGTACTTTGTATCAAGTACTAAAATAGTAAGATTCATTTACTTAATAGACATAAAGATCCATTCTCCATTGTGTGGATTTTTTTTAATCATTAACATGTGTTAAAGAGAACTATTCAGAACTGATTCTTGAGAGAACTCTTTCTCAAAGGAATTATCATATAATCGTAATGTAAAAGTTTTCAAATTGTTTACTAATCCTATTTTTCCATGAATTACTAAAATAATTTATTCTTCGAAAATTTTGGAAATTTGTATAAATTTCTGGTACTTTTTATACTTTTGTCTTTGGCCTTTAATGCGGTTATTAAGACATTTTTAGAAGCCGTTCTTACTCTTTTAGATAATATTAGTAAATTTTTATTCAAAGAAAATGAAAATGTCTCATAATATTTGAATATTCTAGCATTGAAATATTTCATCTAAAGAATTATTTATTTTTAAAAAATAAAATTAAATAAGTGCCTGTAGTAAAATTCAAATAATACAGAAAGCTATAAAATGGGGAGTGAAGTTCTTTTAGTCCTTCTATGAAAGGATAATAAGGTTTCTTGCATATAGTTCCACAAGAAGGTAATGTACATACCATGCTATATGCATAAACCAAAACATAAATGTATATTTACATATCCACACTTTAAAACACAAATGAGAATTTACATAGCCTTTGTATTATGCAAACTGCATGTAAAAACCACAATTATGTCCTTTCCCATGTTAGAATTTAACCCCTTTGCCTAAGACTGATAGCACAGCCAAGTGCATTCTGCTTCTAAGTGCTCGGATTCTGAGAGATTATTAATATTGCCCCAGATTAAAAATGCACAAGCTGGACAAAAGGCTTGAACTGTGTATAATGAATTAATAGAGAAACTACCATTGGGACTGGATTCTCTCATCCTGAGGGGCTGTCTAGCCCCAGAATTGTCGCCCTGTTTGTGTTCTACTAAGATAATCTCAGTATTTTCTACACCGAACTGGGAGGGAAATGGTAAACAAATGATTTGCCTGCTAGCATTCCCAGTAGGGAGTGAATGTTTGCATTTACCAACAGAGGGTGCCAATGGCAAAGCTAAGAAATTCCAGTCTGATTCCAGAACACTGGGCCAGAAGTGCTCTGCACCCAGAGTCCCCTGGGGACCCACAAAATAGGAGTGTGTGGTCAACCTGTGACTTATTGTCTTTTCCATTTCGATTTTGGAGTAAGAGCTTCTAGCATGGCTTTGAGCAGGCAAAACACCCACATCCCTTTTAACAAATGCTTTGTCCCACACTTGGCCTTGAGTTAAGAATGGCTTTAAAAGGAAAATGTTTTTTTTTTTTTCACATTTAACTAATCCAAGAGTGTTGGGGAGTCATTGCCAAATAGCCTTGATAGGGTTTACATCTCTTGGAAAATACAAAAGCTTGTTACAGGACCTAAAATTACAAATACCTCACTTTTATAGAGATAATTTGGTGACCTACTTGTGAATTATTTCACAATTGTCAGCAGTGGGAACATCATAAGGTCATTCACGTAGCCCACCCACATTTGGAATGGAAGAGAGAATGAATGGGCCACTTCGCCTTTTTCTCTCCCCGAACCAAATAGCAGGGCAAAGATTTATCTGAGAAGTTAAAAGTATTTGCTCATAAGATATCCTTTAATTTAGGGGTGCCTGGGTGGTTAAGCGTCCGACTTTGGCTCAGGTCGTGATCTCATGGTTCGTGGGTTCGAGCCTCACATCAGACTTTGTGCTGACAGCTAGCTCAGATCCTGGAAGCTGCTTCGGGTTCTGTGTCTCCCTCTCTCTCTGAACCTGCCTTGCTCATGCTGCTTCTCTCTGTCAGAAAAAAAAAATATATATATATATATCTTTTAATCTAAAACTTTGTCAGCTCCCCTCTTCCTCAGAGTTTATAAAATTAACGAGCATTTGGGTATAATTGCAAGGTTTTAATTGCAGAAACAGAATCTGTGCAATCTCAGAGAGCAGCTGACAGGCATGGAATTTTTCTGTTCAATTCTTGTTACTGTCAGCACAAGCTAGGGAACTCCCCAGCAATCCTCGCCCGTGTAGAATCAAATTGGAGGCCATTAGCTTTACTCAGTAATGACACTCAGCAAATTTATTGGGCAGTATTTGAGATCTTGTAAGCTCACAACTGCATTATTATTTCTGTGCCTAATGAAACAAGTCTTCAGAAATCAAAGCCAGGCATTTACCCCTTCGGTTTAATAATGTGCTCTATGGACATGAATAAATGTTACTCCTATCCATTACTAGGGATGGAGATCAGCAAGCCTTACTAGTTTCCAGAAAGAGTTCTGAGAAACCAGTTAGGGATACGAATTTTT
>NW_027533334.1:8020343-8049171 GCF_008692635.1 Crocuta crocuta | reverse complement strand
CTTTTTTTGTTTTTGTTTTTTTTTAATTTTTTTTTTTTTTTTTTTTTGATAATTGAAGTGTAGTTGACAGACATTGGTTTGAAATCTGCCTCATTTTTTTCCTTGTAGAGCATAAATGGTTTTCAAATTTTTCTTAATAAAAGTAACTGTAGCATAATATCATTTGTCCTATTATATAAATTGAAGAAAAAAGTAATATATATTATATTGAGTTGATTTATGCAACTGTTATTCCAAATAGTTTTTAAAAAAATTACTCGGGGCACTTGGGTGGCTCAGTTGGGTGAGTGTCTGACTTTTGCTCAGGTCATGATCTAGTGGTTCATGAGTTCAAGCCCCACATGGGGCTTGCTGTCAGTGCAGAGCCCACTTCAGATCCTCTGTCCATCTTCCTATCTGCCCCTCCTACACTTGCACTCTCTCAATAATAAATAAAACATTAAAAAAATTTCTCAATGACAAGAGCAGAGACTTTCTATGGCAGCTGTACTGTGGTAGAGTGGCTTTTGAAGAATTCAGCCCACAATAAGTCACAGGGTCCAAAGGTGACTTTCTAACTGTCACCACACTCATAGCAGTTCTGTGAGGGGACAGGCTAGTAGTTTATTTCAACTACAGATAATTCTTCTTTAGTGGGTCATGTTTCCTGGGTAACAGAGTTTTGTTTAAAAAGTGTTTTTGGTAAAAATAACACTGGTATCATCTAAGTATTTGAATGTGACAATGATTATTTAGGTAATAATTGCAAGGAAAGATATATTATGAAATAATCAGTTTTTTCCCAGTATGAAGTGAATACATGTTCATGGAAGAAACTTCAGAAAATATAAACCTTAAAAGATGAAATCTAAATATTACACATAATTGAATTGGTCAAAAATCATGTAGATGTATATGAGGGATTCTTCTTCAGTACTGCAAAACAAAGTTAGCCAAAGCTCAGCTAGGAATAGAACTTTAAGTCTAATGAAGGGCTGAGTGCAGCATTTTCACATTTTCCTCATTGGAATCTGTTGGGGATAACAGGTGTTAGAGAATGTTGCAATAATAAGTATGTACTATGTTAGTAAATACTGATTAGTGCTACAGAGAGAGAAGCTATGCCCAAGTATGTTAGCACTTAGCTGGCCACAATTTGTGATAAATAATGTTTTGATCTCTTAGGGAAAAACACTGAAACTTAATATTTTATTTGGAATTATTTTTAATACTAACTGCTGACCAAATGTTAAAGACAGTAAGCTCTTCAGAGGGGAGGGATGGTGCCCTACTGAGCCTAGTATAAATTTGGCACTGAAATATTTCTTGAGGACCAATGCTCTTTAATTTTATATAATCTTGATAATTTCCTCAGAACTGAATATAACTGGCTGCAGGGGGAAATGTGACCAAACTTTTTTAAAGAATTATTTTGTACTGCTGATTCAATATTTACAATTTTGATTGAATATGTTATTAGAAATAATAAAGTGTTTGAAAGTTTTTGTGGTGTATTTTTTATCTGAATTTTTATTACAGAAACCTACAAAATTACTTTTGACTCATTGTGTCCTTCGGAAAGAAAAGTATTCTTTAAATTACACCCTCTGTGAAAGGTAAGGAATTTGACAAGGTCTTTTTAGGCATCTCAGGATGATTTAGTGGTTACACATTTCAAAGAGATTGCTATTTCTGTATGTTTGAAAGATGAACATGAAATAAGTGTTCCTTTTCATCTTTAACAAGTTCTGGTGTGCTGGAGGCCGGCTCCAGCCGGTCCAGGGGTCCCTAAAGGATGGATGGTGTTGGCGAGAGAGAGTGAGAAAGCCACGAGAATCTTTCTTTCTGGTCACCAGGCAGGCATCTCTGCTCTGACTGGGGCTCAACTTTATTTTATAATTAAGTGTTTGGGGGATGGCACAGAAGTGGCATTTGCCTTAGACAATGATTTCTGATGACAAATTTCTTTGATATGTAAGAATTTCCCAGAACATAGATTTGTAGAAGACTCATGCCTAACCTCATCAATAGTGATAGAGGTAGGTGATTTAGATGCTTATCCTATGGGGAAAGAAGGTATCTTTAGCATACAAGACAATGTTTTTAGCATAGCAAAGGCAAAGTTAATTCTTCGTGAGCAGGGGTCAATAGCCTGTTTGCTTAAGGGGATGTATTAAGAAAAACAGGTTTTTTTTAGGAAACACAAATGTTTGCTCCCATAATCACAAAAGAAGTTCCTCCAATAGGTTCCTTCACAAGATGCAATCAGCATATCAAGGCCCGAATAAGTCACTCTGAATACCGATCCACAAGATGCCTTGGGGTTTGGTGCTCAAGCAGAAACAATTGAGTGGGAGTGGATATCGGTCAGATGGTCGCCATCTGACGGTAGGAGTATGTGCAATTTACCTTAACCTCACAAGGAGTTTTTTTTCTCAACTTATGAGTTCAGAAACTGCTCCCAACACTAGTGATTCTCCTTCAGTATGGAAAGAAGACTCAAAATCCCAACCCAGCCACTAACAAGTTCATTAACTTGGGTGGCAGCATTTTATTTCCAGCTTTTTCATTCTAGGGTTTAATGTGAAGCCATGACCTTTTTTAAAACTATGCCCTTTGCCCATTGGACCCAGTCTGGCTTATGTCTCTAATTTTCTGGCTACAGTGATTGGTTTAAGAACAGGCCCCTAATCTGAGCTGGACCAATCAGAGGCTTCTCTGGGACACTTGCCAGAGATACCAGGAAATGATGCCTTAGTGCTGGAGTCAAGAACTTGGTGGTCTATATGTCTGGGCCTGCAGCTACTATCCCTAAGAGATAGATGGAGCCAGGAAGTTTCTGGTGTGTGCATGGGAAAATAAAGGCAGCCATACTCTGGACTTCTCTGTTACACGGGTCTAGGAATTTCTCTCTCTTTCTTTCCACTCATACTAGTTTGAGTTGCATTTCTGTCACTTACCGATAAGAGTCTTGACATTAAAAGTAGAAAGAGATGTTTTACCAAAGAGCTGGAGAAAATATTAAATACAAGGGCAGAAATTAATTATAACAAAAAGATACAATAGAAAGGATCAACAAAGCCACCAAAATGATTCTGTAAAAAGGCTAGGAAAGTTGATAAACTTCTGGGCAAGACTGATAAAAAATAGAAGGGGTGCCTAGGTGGCTCAGTTGGTTGGGCATCTCTGGATTTCGGCTCAGGTCGTGATTTTGTGCTTTGTGGGTTTGAGCCCCACGTTGGGCTCTGCACTGACAGTGCAGAGCCTGCTTGGGATTCTCTCTCTTTCTCCCTCACCCTCTGCCCCTCCCTCCCTCTCACAATAAATAAACTTTTTTAAAAAATAGAAGCCCAAATAAGCCATATTAGATGAAAAGGGAGCATGCACATACAGATACAAGAGATTGAAAAGATGCCTATGAATGTGAAAATGTAGATGAAATGTGCAAATCCCACAACAATGTAAATGACCAAAGCTGACTTAAGAACAAACTAGAAAATCTGAATGTTCCTGTTACCATGAAAGGAATCAAATCAGGAGTTTACAGCTGTTCCCCGAAGAAAACTACCAAGCCCAAACAGTTTTATGGGTACATTCTATTTACCATAAACTCTTTCACGAGAGGAAAAAGCCAGTCTCACAGATGAATGTAACTGTTTGGGATCTTTAGATCCTAAACAAAATATATCACTCTAAATCTGAGGGTATAAAACATACACATTATAAATATGTGTGAGTATATTTATATAAACATGTATATTGGCCAAGTTGAATTTATTCTAGAAGTGAGACATTGGTTCTACATTATAAAAAAGTAATTTGTTGTGCTTTACCATATTAGCAACTTGAATAAGAAAAATCATATGATGATGTCATAGATACAGACAAAATTCAGTAGACTTCAATAACCACTTTGAACTGTGGTGTCACCTCAGTGAGGCCTTCCCTTCCTGCTGACTTCTTTTTTTTTTTTTTTCCCTGCTGACTTCTTAAACCTGTAATCCCCAATGCTCTCCAACCCCCTTGCCTTACTTTTCCTTAAAGCTCTTTACAATCTCACATAATTTTTTTGTTTTTTAACTTTTTAAAAATTGTGGTAAAACACACATAACAACATTTACCATTTTAACTATTCTTAAGTGTACCATTCAGCAGATTAAATACGTTCACAACATTGTGTAACCATCAATTTCCAAAACTCTTTCATCATCCTCAATGGGAACTCTGTACCCATGAAGCAATAGCTCTCCACTGCCCACCATCCAACCCTTGGTAACCTCTAACCATTCTATGAATTGGCCCAATTGATAACTAACCAGTCTTCTTACTGTCTGTTCACTGTAAGTTAAGCTTCCTCGGGGCAAGAATTTTGGGCTGTTTATTTCAAAATTGACAGCACTCATGACAATATTTGGCTTCCCTCATGGAAGGAAGGAGGGAGGGAAGAAGGGAAGGAAGGACTTTTAGCAAAGTAGGGCTCGAAGGAAACCTTGATCTAGTAAAAAGTATATTAAAAATCTTATAGCAGGGGCACCTGGATGGCTCAGTCAGTTGAGCACCCAACTCTTAGTTTCAGCTCAGGTCATGGTCTCACAGTGCACGAGTTTGAGCCTTGCACCAGGCTCTGCACTGACAGCATGGAGCCTGCTTGGGATTCTGTCTCCCTCTCTTTGCCCTTCCTTGGTTGCTATCTCTCTCTCTCAAAATAAATGAAAATAAACTTTAAAAAAATCCTATAGCATCGTAATAGTGGAATGTTAAAGATAGTTCCTTTAGGGGCATCTGGGTGGCTCAGTCGTTATGTGTCCGACTTCGGCTTAGGTCATGATCTCAAGGCTTCTGAGTTCAAGCCCCACGTTGGGCTCTGTGCTGACAGCTTGGAGCCTGGAGCCTGCTTCAGATTCTGTGTCTCGCTCTCTCTCTGCCCCTCCCCTGCTCATGCACTGTTTCTCTCTCAAATATAAATAAACATTACAAGAATGAAAAAAAAGAAATAAACAGAATTCCTTTAAAAACAAATTACAATCCAAGTAATTTCACTTTTGTTTTACTTCAGAAACAGAAACTTGTAAAGGAAAAGAACATTTTGCTTAGTGACTCAAACATACATTATAAAAGAAGAAATGGTAAGTGCAAAATTCAGGACGCTGGTTTCCTGAGGTGAGTGTGAAGGCGTCAGGACTGGGGCCTCACAGCAGGTCTTCTACCTCAATAGGAATGTTCTTTGTCTCAAACATGTGGTGGGAACATGGGTGGCCAATATTCCTTTGTATCTACTCAGTATGAACAGATGTTTAAAAAATTTTGAACCATAATACTGAGTGAAAAAAGCAAGTCAGACAAACACATTCAGTATGTTATTAATATAAAATTCAAATTCGGGCAAAATTACATGATCATTTGTGCGTCTAACTTGAACGTGGTGAAACTATGAAGCAAAGGAAGAATGACTAACGTAAAATTTAGGACTGCAGTTCTTTCAGGGAAGTGATGACGACACGACTGAGAATGGCTTTTAGAGGCTCTGCAAGTGCTGGCGGTGTTCCTTGCTTCAGTGGATCTGGTATTTATTATCAAAATCATGCACACAGATTATATAGCCTCTGATATGTATAATGTAGCAATAAACTAGCTTTGGTGGGTAACTTAAGTTCAGGTGTTGTGAGAGGCAAATTTCATCACTTGTCCACATTTTTCCAAGCACATTTTTGGGGTGGGGGGGAAGAGTTGGTCTCTTGCTGATTTTCCTGTCTTCATATTTTTAGGAGATGCCAGTTAACTATGAACAAAAATTTTAACTGAAAGGGAACCTTTCAATTTAACACTCTACCACAGATTGCTTTGCTACAGTCCTTAAAACACATTTTTTCCCCCCCAGAAGATTTTTATGGACAGGGAGTACTCATATATGCCCTCTCCCCACTGCACAGTGTTGCTGATTATCAACATCTTTCATTAGCCTGGTACATTTGTTACAACTGATGAAACAGTATTGACACATGATTAGGTGAAACCTGTAGTTTACACCCGGGATCACTTTTTGGGCTGTGCATTATGGTTTTTGACAAATGCATGATGACATGTACCCACCATGACAGTATCATACAGAAGAGTTTCATGGCCCTAAAAACCTCCCGTGTTCCACCTTTTCATCCCTCCCCTACCTCCCCACCAATCTCCAGACCCTTGACAACCACTAATCCATTTTACCATCTCCATAGTTTCACCTTTTCCATTATGTCCTAGCTGGGATCGTGCTGTGTATAGCCTCTTCTGACGGACTTCTTTCACTTAGCGACATGCATTTAAGTAAATGCTTATGTCTTTTTATGGCTTGACAGCTCATTTCTTTTTATTGCCAAATAATGGAAAGGCTTCTAGGATTATCATCATCATCATAGCTATGTGCCAGGCATTATTCTAAATGCTTTATATGTATTAATTTATTTAATCCTTATAACTTTATAAGGTAGGTACCACTAATATCCCTATTTTATAGATGAATCAGAGACATTTTACAGAACAGATGAGAGCTGAAATAACTTGCCCAAAGTTGTAAAGTTTATAAATGGTGGAACAGGATCTGAACTCGGGTAGTTTGGCTCTAGAGTCCATGACTTTAACCACTATACTGCATCATGTAAAAATGTCTAAAATAATTTTCAGTGCCTAATCTTGTTTTATCAATTCACTCTGCCATACTCCCCAAACATGCCTACTTGAAGAGTTGTCATACTTATCTTTTGTTAACAAATTTAGTTATCTAAATTGCAGAAACTTTTCCATCTAACACGTTATTCCATATGATTAATAATTATTAAATACTGCTAAACAGAGGTGGCCTTTTTGAGCCTTTGCTGTGTGTTACGCTCCGCAAAGCGATTTTTCATATTCATTATTTTATTTCATCCTTATGACATCCCTTTGAGGAGGTGCAATTACGATCTCTCAGGAGACTGAGGCTTTAAGGGGTTCAATAGCTAGCTGAAGGTCATGTGGCTAATAGTGGTGGATGTGGGCCTAGAACCTCAATGGAATTACTCCAAAGTCTGTGCTCTTAAAACTGTTCTTAGCAGCATCTCATGTTACCTTTTGGTTGACCAAGCTTTCCAAATTAGCATGACACTTCTACAATAAGCTGAAACATCTGGGAAATAATTCAGAAGCGGGTCACCAAATTATCTTTATAAAAATGAGATGGTTGTCATGTAACATGCTCTAACAATTTTGTATACTTAAGAATGGTATGTGTATGTTTAAGAATGTTATGGCAGCATTGCTGTAATATGATTGTCTTGAAACACGGAACACTGTTTGGAGGGGAGGTTAAATCACCTGAGCCATATTCTCACAAAAGAACACTCTACAACAGCTTTAAAAACGAGGTAGACCTATGTGTATGTATATGGAAAATCTTCAAGACAGAAGACAGCAATCTGAGAATAATACATAAAGTTCCATTTATGTAAACCAGCTGAAACCAAACTGGATGATCAAGTATGTAAAGAATAGAAAATGGTCTGCTGGTTATATTCAAAACTCTTAGCAGTGGTTGTCTGTGGGAGGGAGACTGAGTGAAGGGTACTTCTTTTTTTTTTTTAAGTTTATTTATTTATTTATTTTGAGAGAGAGAGTGAGAGCATGCATGTTCGTGAGCAGGGGAGGGGCAGAGAAGAGAGAGGAAAAGAGAGAATCTCAAGCAGGCTCTGCGCTGGTGGCTCAATCCCACGAACTGTGTGGGCTCATGACCTGAGCCAAAATCAAGAGTCGGACACTTAAGTGACTGAGCCACTCAGGCGCCCCTGGGTACTTCTACTTTTTAATCTATATACTTCCGCGTTGGAATGTATTCTACAGCAAGGAAGTACTCATGTGGTACTTGTCTAAATTAAAAGACTTTAACACAAAGTAGTTATACACAGCCTGTTACAACAGTGTAAAAATACAGAAAGTCAGAAGTAAGTTTTGAGAAAAAAATAGATAACTTCATGGTTCCCACCACCTTTAGGTAAGTGCTTTAATGTATAAATTAAACTGTTAAAAAAAATAAGTGAACAGATCACACCAAGGAAAATCTGCATGTCTGTTTATTTCCATTAGAAAAATATTATCTATGAAAATTGTGGTCCACTTTCTTCCCCTTCACCTCTATCATTCAAACTTAAGTACTTTAATTTATCCAAGTAAAAACAGAGTTACATAGCTGATGTGAGAATTAAATACTGCACGTCATTAAATTAATAGGCTTTAATTGAATTAGGTGTGCTTTTATTATTTATCATGAAGAGCAACCCCTCTCTCCTACATGTTATTTCCCTTTACTTTCATTTATTTGCAGATGTACGGAATGCGTGTGTCTTTTTTCACATCCAGTCACACAAGTGTGTGTGTGATTTATAACACCAGTAACTGGAGTTGTCATCAGACCTTCAGTTCATGCTCATTTCCCCCAATTATATGGTATTTCCATAGTAACTTCCAATGTTTTAGTCAATCATACACTTTCCAACATCAACTGTAAAGATTAAGATGTTAATTTAAAAATGCTGCTGAGATTCCAGGCTAAATCATGCCGGCCCCGCTTACAGCGATGCTGTTGTGAGGGGTCCCTGGACAGCCACCGCTTCAATCTCTACCCGGCTCCCCTGCGGGGAAGACAAGGAAGGAACTTTAGGTAATTTTTTACAAATTTTTTTTTTAAATGTTTTATTTATTTCTAGGAGAGAGAGAGAGACAGCGTGAGCAGGGAAGGGTCAGAGAGAGAGGGAGTCACAGACCAAAACAGGCGCCAGGCTCCGAGCTGGCAGTCAGCACAGATCCCGATGCTGGGCTTGAACCCACGAACCGCGAGATCATGACCCAAGCGAAAGTCGGACGCTTAACCGACTAAGCCACCCAGGCGCCCCGGTAATTTTTTACAAATTAAGAGAGCTCCGTACTGCCTACTAAAAATGCATGCAACTAACAGCAA
The DNA here is from genome assembly GCF_008692635.1 of Crocuta crocuta. Lineage (NCBI taxonomy): Eukaryota > Metazoa > Chordata > Mammalia > Carnivora > Hyaenidae > Crocuta > Crocuta crocuta. The sequence goes on along the minus strand of NW_027533334.1, from coordinate 8,040,221 downwards.
TATGGAATTTTTAATATTAAATTCTCCAAGAAGGAAAGGACGAGGAAGCATTCACTGAGAACCCAGGACAGGCCGGGCTCCCATGCCGAACACGTTCATAAGCACTGGCGTACGGGAGTCTCGCTGCAGCTCCATCAGACAGTGTCCCCTCCTCAGTCCTGACAATGATACACCAGAGCCTGGAGAGGTAATTCAACGTGTCCCAGGACACAGAGCTAAGTGGCAGAGGTTCAAACCCATGTCTTCTGATTCCAAGTTCAGAGGTTTTTCTACTATAGCCAATACCTTACTTCAGTTTGATGATACTGACCATTCTGGTAACAGCCAATTAAAATGATAAGAAATTACCAGGGGAGGTCAGTGGGAGCTGCTGCTTTGTAGACAGGAATACCGCGCTGCTAAGAGCTTCTAATTAGGCTTGAATAACAAATTAAGGATGGTGAGAAAATATGCGAGCCACTGGTTTTGAGATTCTTTTTCTAATAGAAGATCTAGAGCTTTTACTATACAAGTGTTTTGTTTGTTTGTTTGTTTTACTGAAGACTCACTAACCTGGCTCATGCGAAAATAATACAGCTATGTTACTTTTTCTTACAATTTAAGCCCCCTGATTCTGTTGTGTTTATGTTCATGTGTGACCTTAATTTTTAATTTTCTTAATTTTTAAGACAACTTTTAAAAATTTCTTAAGTTTCCTGGGGCATCTAGGTGGCTCAGTGTATTAAGCATCAGATTCTTGATTTCAGCTCAGGTCATGATCTCGCAGTTCGTGAGTCTGAGCCCTGCATCAGCCTCTGTGCTGACAGCCTGGAGTCTGCTGGGGATTCTCGGTCTCCTCTCTCTCTCTGTCCCTTCCCAGCTTGTGCTCCCTCTTTCTCTCTCTTGACAATTAATAAATTTAAAAAAATGTCTTAAGTTTATTTTTTTTTACCTTGTGCATATAATATTGGGTATTTCCTTTAGATTTTAACATCCTGGAAAACAGAGGGGCACCTGGATGACTCAGTTGGTTGGGCGCGTCTGATTTCGGCTCAGGTCATGATCTCATGACTTGTGGGTTCAAGCCCCACGTTGGGTTCTATGCTGACAGCTCAGAGCCTGGAACCTGCTTTGGATTCTGGGTCTCCCTCTCTCTCTGCCCCTCCTCCACTTGTGCTCTGGCTCTGTCTCTCTCAAAGGTAAGTAAACATTAAAAAAAAAAAAAAAAGATCCTGGAAAACAGATTATTTCTTTTTTTTCTTTTAAAAATTTCCTGCCAAAGTGCTTAGTTTGTTATATTCAGATAATAGTGTAGAAATCTAAAATTGTGTACATTAGTCATTTTAAAGTGTACTTACTTTGGGCAAAGCAGCAACCTGGTAAGCAGCTCTCGCAGGAAAACTGCTCTTAAAATCTAAATTTAAAAGAATTTTATTTTAGTTTTCAGACACTGTATTGTGACTGCACAATCAAGAATCTGGTAAGTGCTTCATAGATCTATCAGTGGTCATATACAAGCAACACTGAAAAAGAGAAGCTAACACTCATATTTGTTTGATAAAATATTTTGCCATAGGATTTCTATGACAGTGAATACTTTTAAAAATGTCTTAGCTTTCTAGGAAAAAGGAAAATACTCCCATGCTTTGAGACTTTGATCTTGCGTGATACGAATGGGGTTTTATTTTTAAGGTGATACTTATGTGAAATGAACTCACTTAAGCATTCTAACAACCCTATAAAGTTTTATCCCCATTTTGCATATGAGGAAACCAAGGCATAAAACCATTAAGTAATTAACCAGCTAAAGATTCTGAGAGCCAGAACAGTGATGGTGGCAAGGTCATATCCCAGCATTAAAAAATACAATCTGTGTGTTAAAAAAAAAAATTATTAGGAGGGCTTAAAAAGCCTGAGAAGAGTATACCAATATTAAGCTTTGGGAAAATGAATTTGTAAGACTGTAGTATATCATTCTAGGGAATTCCATAGAAGTATCTTGGATCTTTTTCATGGTGGCAAACTGCATGTTTCTAATCAGACAATTCTTTTAGGACAGGATCTATGGTCATTTCTTTAGCAACTCCTATCATTCTTAATTCATAATAGACTCATAAAGGTTAATACACTCATTTCTCTTAAAATGGAATATAGTAATAAAGCCAAATTACTTACACTGTTTGTAGATGTCATTGACAGTGTTGAAGTCATTTATGTCAGCCAGCAAAACAGTTGTTTTCACCACTAAAAGATATATATACACATCGTTATTAGGTTTAGCTATGTGGTCTCACTCAAAAATATTACTTAGGAAAACATACATGGTTCTGTGACTGAATTGATTACAATGGGACCGAAATTAAAACAACTTTCAAAACCAACAAAGATACATCATGGCATATTACTGGATGCTTTATGTCCTTCAAAAAGACCACAGAGGTATCAAACAGAAATGTAAGGGAATATCAAATTGCTCACCATTAGTGAAGTCACAGCCAGCAGCTTTCAGAATTTCACCCATGTTTGTAAGAGCCTATGAAGCAAGGCAAGAAAGACCTAAGGCACTAGATGGATGTTATATTAAAGCTTTGTTTCAATTCAATTAGTCAACTTTTACTAATACCTCCTTAAGAAGCTTAATGTTGCAAGAAAATTCTCCCTTTCTAGGAAATTCTCCTTCTAGGCTACCAAGTGAACTGCTTCTTGGCTTTCCTATAATGGAATGAATCTTTCTGAAATGTAGTGAGACATTGTCTCCCTCTATGGGTAAAAAGACTGGACTGAAGTCTCTTCTTCAGTGCTAGAGGATCCGAAGTTCTTAGCCAATGTCCATGAAGCTGAAACAGAGATAGCTTCTGGAGTTCTGAACTCTGTATTGCTATGAGGGTAAATAAGAGCTAGTGAGCATTAAAACATGTTTTCTTTTAAAGCAATAATTGATTTTAAAGAGTTCTTTTTCTCAAAAAACAGTATTAGTAAATTAGGTGTATGCTTGACACTCTGGCCTTTGGAAAAACATCAGGTTTTCACTCAGTCTTTAATGTACAATTTTTTCAATTCATTACTCTTTTCCACTTTACTGGGTACATTATAATATTTGATTTTTTTTTCTTCTTTTTTTTTTGAATTGAGAGTATACACGTGCATGTGGGGGAGGGGCAGAGGAAGGTGTGTGGGGGAGAGAGAGAGAGAGAGAGATAGAAGGACAGAGAGTTTTAACCAGGCTCCACACTCAGTGTGGAGTCTCATGCAGCGCTTGATCTCATGATTATAAGATCACGACCTGAGCTGAAATCAAGAGTCAGGTGCTTAACCGACTGAGCCACCCAGGCACCCTGACATTTTTATTAAAAAAAAAAAAAAAATCTTCTAAATAAGAAAAACATAGTTATGGCAAAAAAATTCAGCAGCTATAAAAAAGCCATATACAGTGAAAAGATGTCTCCTACCCTTACTTCCCTCTTCCGCAGCTTCTTGTATATCCTTGCAGTCAATGCTTATACCAGCATAAATGCCACCCACCCCCTCACCCCCAGCAGATGGTAGCATATTCTGCAAGCTGGTCTGCATCTGGGTTTTATTTTATCGTGTAACAATTTATCTTAGGAGATTTTTCCACATTAATTTAGTTGTATGGGTCTAGCATGATTTATTTCATCAGTATTTCATCAGTTTCTTATGGCTGGACATTTAGATTGTTTTCTATCTTTGGATATTACAAATGACTCAGTGAATGCATAAAATTATAATTTAATTATATTTATTAGATTAAAATTATATGCCTCATTCTTACTTAAAAAAAAAAACATTGCATATAATCTTTGATAGGTTTCTCTCAGTAACAAATGCTGACTGTTACTTTTGTGGTTTTTTTTTTTNAATGGGGAAGTGGCAAGATGCTATCTGATTTCAATAATTTTACTGAGATTTAAGTGATTTTATTGAGAAAACTGACATATAATATTGTATCATTTTTAGGTATGTAATATGATGGTTTGATATATGTATATACTGAAAAATAATGACTGCAGTTTAGTGACTATCCAAGAACTCAGGTTTGAAGTCACCCTTGGAAGGTAGACTTTTTTGTTGTTGTTAAATGATTCCTCAAAGCTTGGACTTTCTACTGATATAAAACTGTCTTAAATCAATCAGTAAGTAAGTTTAAAAGCATTTATCTGATAACCTCTATAAAAAATCAGCCAAGTGGATTCTTTTTGTTAAATTTATTTATTTTTTATTTTATTTTATTTTTATTATTATTTTTAAATGTTTATTTATTTTTGAGAGAGAGAGAGAGAGAGAGTGCGCAAAGGAGGGACAGAGAGACAGGGAGATATAGAATCTGAAGTACGATCCAGGCTCTGAGCTGTCAGCACAGAGCCTGACGTGGGGCTCGAACTCACAGACCATGAGATCATGACCTGAGCTAAAGTCGGACACTTAACTGAATGAGCCACCCAGGTGCCCCAGCCAAGTGGATTCTTAATACTGTCAGTATTAAAAAGTAATAAAGGAGGGCACTTCAAATGTGAAAAACGACTTACTTGTTTGGCTTCCTCTGCCACCCCACCTGGCACAAGCTGTCCACTTGCAGGGTCCATGCCTATCTGTCCTGAGATGTAAACGGTCCTGTCGACTAACACAGCTTGACTGCAATAAACAGAAATCCAGTGTGTATATAAGATATAAAACACAAAAGTCAATGCTAAAAGATTTCTTTGCTAGGACATGAAAAGCACAAAATGTAAACTAAAAGAATTAATAATGGGGCTTCATTAACATGAAAACCTTTTGCTTTTTGAAAGAGATCTTTAAGAAAATGGAAACACAAGTCACAGATTGGGAGAAACTATTTGCAAAACATATACCTAACAAAGAACTTGTACTCAGAATATATAAAGAACTCGAATAACTCAGTATAACCCAATAAAATATGGGCAAGTGATTGGAACAGATATTTCATAAAAGAAGACATATGAAGAGCCAGGAAGTAGATGCAAGATGTTCAACATTATTACTGCTTAGAAAAACGTAAAGCAAAATCTCAATAGATATCATTACACAAAATAAGGTGCCACTGATAACAGTAAGTACTGGTGAGGATGTGAAGTGACCAGGACCCTATAATATTCCCACCGTTGGTGGGAATGCAAAACAGTACAGATGCTTTGGAAAAGTTCGGCAAGTTTCTTAAAAATTTAAACATATACTTAATATACAACCAAGCAATTCCTTTCTTAGGCAGCTACCAAAAAGAAAGGAAAATATATGTCCAAAGACTTCACATGAATGTTGAGAACAGCATTATTTATGATAGCAAAAAAGAAAAACAAAAAATAAACATCCAGTGATAGATCCAACCAAAGACTACATATTATTTGATTCCGCTTATATGAAATTCTCGAAGAGAAAGTATAACAGCAGAAAGTAGATTAGTGACTTCCTGGGGCCAGTGGGGACTGACCACAAATGGATATGAGGGAATTTTGTGGGGGGGGTGATGGAAATGTGCTAAAACTTGACTGTGGTAGCAAATGCATGGCTCTAAGAATTTACCAAAACTCATGGAGCTCTACACTTAAAATGAGTGAAGTGAATGTAACTTACACCTCAATAGAGCTGCAAGACAATAACAACAAAAATGCAATGCCAAGAGCACTGTGAGAAAAGAAGTACTTATTCTCAGACAAGATTCACTATCGCTTCTTGAAGTGTCAATTAAGGATCCACTTATGATGGGAACGCTTTATTGCTGTAAAGGGCTTGCTTTTGGAAATGACTTGTTTTGTAATGAGGATACTAAATTTCAGAATTAGGATAAAATCACAAGAAACAGAATAAGCCACACCGAGACTTGAAAGAATCAAACAAACCAACTTAAAAAAACTTATTAGCTTCTGGATAAGGAAAACACCTCTGTTGTTTCTCTTTTTAATTGTGGAAAAATGTATATATAACATAAAATTTATCATTTTAACCATTTTTAGGTACACAATTCAGTGGCATTATCACCATTTTTAAAATGTTGAGGGGCGCCTGGGTGGCTCAGTCGGTTAAGCGTCCGACTTCAGCTCTGGTCATGATCTCACAGTTCGTGGGTTCGAGCCCCGCGTTGGGCTCTGTGCTGACAGCTAGCTCAGAGCCTGGAGCCTGTTTCAGAGTCTGTGTCTCCCTCTCTCTCTCTCTGACCCTCCCCTGTTCACGCTGTCTCTGTCTTTCTCTCAGAAATAAATAAAACATAAAAAAAATAAAAAAAAAATAAAATGTTGATAAAGAAACTTTGGTATCAATTTAAATTTAAAAGTAAAATTTGTTTTACCATTTCTATGCTTATGTAGACAGAGCATCTTCTCATTTCCAATCTTACATNTTGTATGTATGTATATATATATATATATATATATATATATACACACATTTATTTATTTGTTTACATAAGTTCTACACCCAATGTGGGGTTGAACTCACAATCCTGAGATCAAGAGTCACATGCTCTATTGACTGAGCCAGCCAGGCATCCCTATCATTTTTCTCGTAATAATTTTTTANCCCTTTCTCTCTGACCCTCCCCTGCTCACACACACACTCTCTCTCTCTCTCAGAAATAAATTTAAAAAAAACATTAAAAATTAAAAAAAATAATTTTTTGAATAGAACATTCACATAGATCAAAAATCTAGAAATACAATGAATCTCGGTAAAAAGTCTCCTCCTTTCTCTCCTTTTCCTCCTCCTGCTCAGTTTCCAGCCCCTACAGAAAACCAATGCTTTCCTTTACATACTTCCAAAGTTTCTTCATGGATGTATATTTCATATATATATAAATTAAATATATCTTCTCCCTGTTTATACAGCATATGGTATACTAAGCGCTTTTCTACATTTTGCTTTTTTCACTCAATGGTATATCACAATCTTTCTATAACTATATGCAGAATGCATCCTTATTCTTTTAACAACTACACAGTATTTTATTGTATGGACAAACTTTACTAGTTACCATTGATTCCAATATATTTTTAAATGTATTTATTTATTTATTTATTTTGAGACACAGAGAGAGATTGTAAGCAGAGGAGGGACAGAGAGAAAGAGGGAGAGTGAGACTCCCAAGCAGATTCCTCACTGGCATTGGAGAGCATGAGGGACTTGATCTAATGAACCACATCATGACCTGAGCTGAAATCAAGAGTCCAACACTGAGTCGGCTGAACCACCCAGGCACCCCTTGATTCTAATACTTTGCTACTGTCAACAAAACTGAAAACTGCAGCACACACACACACAAACACAATTTCCCCAGGGCAAATACTAAGCTTTTCTGGAGCCTTTCTGATACCATGAACGGGATGGATCACGTCTTACAGTATAGCTAGTTCTGTTCTTATCCTATTTCTGGGTGCATGCCAGACTGTAAACTTCTTGAAGGCAGGAGCTGTGTGTTACTGTCTCCAGCTGTGCAGGGCCTACGTGATTCCTTGCACTAGTGAGCACACAATAACTTCTTGTTGATGTTTTGCTAACTACTTACTAGCTTAAATGACTTTGCCTATTAGTAAAATGTCTTTTTAGCAGGACCCACTGGCTTATTGTGTGGGCTTGGAGAGCTAAAGAGGGTAGACTTTAACTTGGTTAATGATTTAGAAAGTCTAGAAATTCTCCTCAACTATCTGGCCCAGAATAACTATTCACCCTGGCCCAGAAACAGGTAACTATTGAGTTTGTTAGTGTGTGAGCTTTTTTCAGGTTGAAAAGTATCAACTAACAAGGTTTCTATTAATTGTCCTGTGTAGAATTAGGCTACCTTGGGCCCTTTGCAAAATAATTTTAACTCTCTCTATATATAAAATATAGTTTAAGCCCATTTCATTACCATTGGTCAAAAAATGTATTGCAGTGCCTTGGTGGCTCAACTGATTAAGCATCTGACTCTTGATTTCGGTTCAGGTCATGATCTCATGGTTTGTGGGGCTCAGCGGGGCTCTGTGCTGTCAGCATGTAGCTTGTTTGGGATTCTCTCTTACCCTTTCTCTCTGCCCCTCCCCTGTTCACACGCACTAATGCTCTCCCTCCTCCCCTCTCTAAATAAAATTTTAAAAAATTTATAATAGTAAAAAGGAATTCATTTATTCTCAGAAGATTAACAGGCCTCTAAGACTATCTGAGCTATGTGAGTTATGTCTTAAAGATTAGTAAAGAGATTGTTCGCAAAAATAGATAGTTGGCCCTTCCTGAGAATAAGAAACCTACTATCCACAGACAAGTCATTAGGTTTCCAGAACATTTAAAAGTGTACTGTTCTACTGTCAAGTCAAAGGATAATAACACTTTCAAAAGCATCTTAGTAATAATTCTCATTGTAATTGTAATGTATTGTAATCTGTGCTACATGGACCATCACTTTTAAATGTCACGACTATTTGGATAGTGCGCTAGCAAAATGGAAAGCAATGCAATGTGATGTTGAAATCACTCAAGGTTCTGTCCTGGGGTACTCCTGAAATGTGCTCAGCTGATTAGTTAATTGGTGACAACACCCCATCCATCACAATGCCAAGGACTGAAAGTTCAACACATTTGAATTCTTCCTAAAGACCTGGAATTTTCAACAACTGTGCTAATTACAAACTCCCTGCACAAAAATTTGTTTTCAGATGGTTCTTAAACCATGTCTAATTAGCTTTATCAGGATATAACTAGTTAGTTAGGAGTGTGGTTTTCTTCAAGATAAAATATTGAAAATTAGCACCATTTTTAGTGGCCTTGTATGATCACTGGATACAAAAGAGCACGAGAGACACAATGTCCTGGGAAGTCCCCACAGAGCGAAGCTGGTTGATATCTTTTCTATCACACTGGTATATTATAGTTCCCTTCTTTTTTCTTGCAGCTCTATAAAGTCAACCAGGCATATTACTGCCCTGCTTGCTTTCTTCAATAAAGTACACACTTGAGGAAGGTGTATGCTCCAGGCTCTACAATCATTTTGTTTTTGTTTCTGGTTAAGTGTTGCTTTTGCTCTGAAGGAAAACCACTGGGTGATTGAGGGAGAGGGGTCAGGGCAGAGGAGGAAAAAGATTGCTGATTTTTACTTTTATTGTAATACCCCTGTAACTATTCTTAATGTCCTTTCCAAATAATTATTCCTCTTAAAAGAAATCTGACTGGGGGGCGCCTGGGTGGCTCCGTCAGTTAAATGTCCGACTTTTGATTTCAGCTCAGGTCATGATCTCATGGTTTGTGGGTTCAAGCCCCAGGTCAGGCTCTGTGCTGACAATGTGGAACCTGCTGGGGACTCTCTCTCCCCGCCTAACCCCTGCCCCTCCCCCACTAGCATGTGTTCTTTCTCTCTCAAAATAAATATAAACATTAAAAAAGAAAGAAATCTGATCACGTCGTTTCCTCTCCAAAAACATTTGAATGCTCCTCAGTGCATACAAAATAAAGTTTATACTCTTCAGTGTGGCACTGAAAATGATCACAGTCCAGAACTTGCTACAAGCTAATTTTTAGCAAGAGGCAAAACAAAAATTTAGATTCAAAGTTCAACTCCGAGCCTGTGTTTCTCAAAGTGTAGGTCACATACAAACACTGAATTACAGTAAGGAAATGATTCCCTTTTCGATTCTCTTTCAGTAATTCCATGGGAGGAGACAGCAAATTAATGATGACCATTGAGCTCTAAAGCTTGCCTAAGTTCAAATTCTGTCACATCCCATCCTAGTGGTTGACCTTGGGCATATTATTTAACCACGTGTAGGTCAAGTTCTTCATCTGAAAAACGAGTACTGTAATAATAACTGTGCACCTAAAGCACCTAGAACAGTGCTTTGTGCTGAGTGAGCATCAATAAATGTTAGTGATTATGAGATCAATCCTCTAATGATATGAAAGAAAAAAATATCATTTTTAAGGAAAAAAGAAATCTAGCACTTTTTTTTTTGAAGTAGGCTTCATGCCCAGTGTAGAGTCCAACGTAGGGCTCAATCTCACAATCTTGAGATCAAGACCTGAGCTGAGATCAAGAGTCAGATGCTTGGGGCTCCTGGGTGACTCAGCTGGTTGAGCACTGGACTCTTGTTTTCGGCTCAGGTCATGATCTCAGGGTCATAGGATCAAGCCCCGTGTCAGGCTGAGTGTGGAGCTTGCTTAAGATTCTCTCTCCTTCTGCCCTCTCTGCACCCCTCCCCCTAGCTTGAGCTCTCTAAAAAAAGAAGTCCAACACTTAATCTACTGAACCAGGCAGGTGCCCTGAAATTTATAATTTTTAACAGAGAGAGCAGTCTTGGGTTCTGAGCCAACTGCAGCAGCTTCCTAGAATTTAAGAATACCTTTTACTTAATTGAGTTTATTTTTCCACTGTTACTTTCCATCAGGTTGTTTTCTGTTTACAGTACTGCTGTAAAATTTCCTTTTTAAATGTCTTCAAGTGAGACCCCTTAAGTTAAAGTGTTAAGTAAATTATGATACAGGTGGTACACAGATTTGGCAAATGGGAAAAAAAAAGTAAAAGTCGTAGTTGGATTACTAAAACTTCCTCCAAAAAATATGCCATGTATTCCTCCACCACCATGCCTCAAGTCATTCCCTCTACCTGGAATGAACTTCACCCCATGACTTCCTGGTGAAGTCCTTAAAGTAATTTTAAAGATCACTTTACGACAGTACTATACAAATGGCAAACCCAACCTTCAAAACTCAGCTCAAGGACTACCTGTCTCAGGAGCCCTCTTAGATCCTTCTCTTCCTCTGTCCCCAGTTACCATCAATTTCTTTCTTTTCCTTTTCTGCCATCCCTGCGCGCCCCCCCCCCCCTTGATGCCTTACTCCCACTGCATTTATTTCTAATCCTGCTATAATAATTACCGTTCTGCTACCAAGAAGTGCTATTTCTCATGGCAGTATGGTTTAGAGGAGGGAGCTAGGGCTTGTTCAAATCCAGCTCTGCCACTTACGGACTGTCTGACCTTGGACAGAGGTTTTCTTTGTGTAAAATGAGGATGGGACTTAAGAAGGTGATTGTCATAGTGACCACCATGCAGCATGCATTACATGAAAATGTTTCCTTTTCTATCTCCTACATGTTTGAATATCTTTCACACTGGATTAATTCTTATACATTTTTTGTATCTCCTGCAGTGCCTGACATAGGGTAGGTACTCAATACATGCAGGTCATAGTCCAAGTGTTTCAGGTATAGAAGTTTTCCATCTGTGACTCTTTTAACAGTGATCAGATACTATATTTTTAAAAGGAAAACTGGGAAAAGGGTACACTGTATACTTTATGAAGTAGTTAAACAAAAATTATATTAGGGACAAAAAGCCTCCAAGAATGCATAGGATAAGATTTAATAGCTTTAAAGCAGAGACATTTTAAGAAAGTAACAAATTTCTGGGTGGCTCAGTCCATTAACCTTATCAGACTCTTAATTTCGGCACAGGTCATAATCTCAAGGTTTGTGTGAATGAGCTGCAAGTCAGGCTCTCCACTGTCAGCTTGGGATACTCTCTTCCCCACCCCGACCCCCTCAAAATAAATAAACTTAAAAAAAGCAATTAACCTTTTTATATTAACAGCACTCTGACACGTGGAAGTGCATGTACACAGTGCATACTTTCTGGCCAGTATACATACATTTAGCTAAAGCATGTCAGGGCAATATTGGCAAATGATTTTCGTTGTGACTTTTTTATTTTATTAGTAGGAAATGAGCATAGGCAACTAATTTATAAACATCCATTGTATTTCTCTATGGGTTATAAATATCAGTGTCTTGGGTAGACGAGCAGCGATTTGCTAAGTATCTCCGCGAAAAGAAGTCAACTCTCCAGAGAAGACACTCACATGTGTTCATGGGATTTATTCCTTTGAATTAAGAGAGGGTTAGACCAAACATGATGCTAAGTGAAAGGAGTCAGTCACAAAGGACCACATATTGTAGGATTCCATTTACAGGAGAAGTACAGAAGAGGCAAATCCAGAGAAACTGAGAGTAAATTAGTGGTTGCCAGGGTTTAGTGGGAAAAAATGGGGAGTCACTGCTAATGGGTATAGGGTTTCTTTTGGAGGTGATTAAAATATTCTGATTATGTAGTGGTGAGTACTTTGTATAATCAACAACAACACTGAATTGTACACTTTAAGGGTTGGATTTTATGGGTATGTGAATTATATCTGGATAAAATGGTTACAAACAAAAAAAAGTCCACAAATTAAAAAAACCTGACCCTTAAGGTGGGCGGAACGCAGTGGCCTCCAGGTCCGGGCAGAGTCCCCGGGAACACAAGCTCCCTTTGCCAGTGGGGATCCCACTGGAAAGAGTGTGTTACCCCTTTTCCGGGTTCAGTGTGTTCGAGGAGGCTGGACCAGATGAAGCCCGAGGCCCGCTCCAGTTCTGACCCCGGGTGGCTCCAGCTCCAAACCCCCGACCCGACAAGCCCAGACTCCACGCACCCACCCGCCTCGTTACCTGTAGGGACCGATGGCCCCTGGAGCTTTCGCAGTGCTGATCACCTTTCTGATTAAAGATGTCATGGCTAACCCTTTTATCTTGCTGCCCCTCCAAGAGAAAAATCCTGTACACCTCCTCCGCTAGCGTCTCACGGGACTAACCAACCCAGGGCAAAATCCCCGTGGTAACTTATTTCCCGGGGCGGGTTCGCTCTGCATTCTGGGAGTTGTAGTCTCTGCCAGGCTCCCGGCCACGTGGAGGCCGCGGCCGCGCTGGCGCATGCGCCCTGCAGGTCTCTTGCCGCACACGTCCCCACAGAAGGGACCGTCGCAGACCTTGTAGTTCGATCCGGGAAGCGCTGCCTCAGAGCCTCTGGCCGGTAAGTCGTGACGGGCTGGTGTCTTTCAGGGTCCGCGAGTCTGGGGGAAGTGTGCGTGGCGGCCCCCGCCAGGCGCCCGCGCACCGTTCCGCCTCTCCTCCCGGTTTTCTTCTGTTCATACCCCGCTGACCTCCCCCTTCATCCCTTGCAGCCTGCGCCTGGGCCCCGCTTTCCGGCCGCGAGCCTCCTGTGTCGGTCATTTCCCTGCATTGTCCCGCCGGGCGGACGCCGTCCCCGGAACGGGCTTGCACCCCTCTCCTGCCATCCACTCTGAAGGAATGAGTTGGGTCATTCAGGCGACCACTCTGAGATCTGGGCTCTTCCACCTTAGGCCCCGCCCATGTTCCCATTCATGAGTGCTCCTTCCAGCCTTACAGGTCTCTACGCATTCCCCGCAGTCTGAACAGAGAGCCCTGGTGACTTGGATCTGCTTTCAAAAAGGAAGATAGGCTGGTCTCTTGGCAGATAGTCCTGCTGTGTCAGAAGACGTGGTGCTTGGCCAAATACTTCTTATTCTGTTCATAAATGTATTATAGGCACACTTCGCTCCATTTATGCACGCAGGTTTGCATTCAGCAAATATATATTGAGCCCCACTTTGTGCAAGGCACTCAGCTAGGTGTAATCTGGAAAATACTAATAATGGCCTCTTCCATCAATAGAATTTTTTTTAACGTTTATTTATTTTTGAGACAGAGAGAGACAGAGCTCGAGCTGCGGAGGGCCAGAGAGAGAGGGAGACACAGAATCTGAAACAGGCTCCAGGCTCTGAGCTGTCAGCACAGACGCAGGGCTCGAACTCACGGACCGCGAGATCATGACCTGAGCCGAAGTCGTCCGCTTAACCGACTGAGCCACCCAGGCGCCGCTAGAATTATTTTTTTCTATTGAGTTGGGTTTGTTTGGTTTATACCATTCATGGCTCCCCACTAGAGATACCCTGGTGATGAATCTCTGCTCTAGGTCAGGATCGTGATAACATTTTGATATCATCAATCCACCTATAATAAATGAAGATTTATTGTATTGAAGAATCAAATTTTGAGTTACATGAATATTTATTTACTAAATGTATTTTTATTTTTGCATGGAGTTTCCCTTTCCCTATATGAAATTTATTATTTTCTTTACAGAAATGTCTAATGCAAAAGAAAGAAAACATGCTAAGAAAATGAGAAACCAGCCCACCAACGTGACTTTATCCTCTGGCTTCATGGCTGATAGAGGCACAAAGCACTATAATGGAGGTGGGAAACCTTTCCAAGCTCAGAAGCAAGGTAAGACACACATGGTACTCTCTCCACTCTGTTTGGATCAAAATGCTTATGTCAGCTCTTTCTGATAGTTATTATTTAAATGGTAAATGACCTGCACTAAAAACAGATACAGTTGACCTTCATTATTTGCACATTTTGTTTTGCAGATTTACCTAGTCACTAAGTTTATTTGTAACCCCCAAATTAATACATGGTACTTTGGTGGTTATTCGTGGACTTGCGAGGAGAGGGAAAAGATTTGAGTCACCCCATGTGGACATTCTGAGCTGAGGTTCCCAGCTGAGAGCAGAGATGGCCAGGAGGTGGAGACTGGTGGGCCAGTGTGGGATAATGCTGGAAGCTCCTGGGGATTGAGTTCTAGTTGTGGGCGGCCTCAGGCAGATCACTTAACACTTCTGAACCTCTTTTCTCTGTTGTAAAATAAAGGAAACAGAATCTACTAGGATGAGTTGTTGTTATGATTTGAGATTGCAATCAATGTGATATGTATGTATGCATATGTATACGTATATGCGTATATATATTTCTTCTGAGAACAGTGGTTCAGTATTTGCTAATTCAGTGTTCATTGTGACTTTATAAAGCATAACTATTGAGAATGATAAGAATTGGCTGTATGTATCTTAGAGTGGACATATTCTATCTCAACATTAACACAATTATTATTAAATTATATTTCTTTATTTCCTAAAAGAAATAGTGTGTTTATTATATATGCATTTAATTTGTGTGCTGATTTTAGAACCTTAAAAAGTGATAACGAAGGTGATAGTTGTTCTTTGGGTAGCAATAGAAAATACCAGTTTGGGAAGATAGTAAGCAGGTGACCAAGGACTTTTGGGGGACACTTTAAAGAATAGTGTGCATTGGGTCTGATTAAGGAAGTTTTAGACTCATATTTGTAAGATTTAGATTCAGATCCAACAGTTGATGCCTATCATGCCACATAGTAAGCCGTAACGCCTCTTATCTCATTTAAATGTCCCAGTGACAAACTTTGTAACATGTTTCATGGTTTATAGGGGCTTAGTAACATTATAATGGAAATACGAGGAACACTGTAAAATTCTCTACTGGCCTCTCCTTCCCTTTGCAGATCATGATTTGATGTCAGTGGTTTCAATGCACAGACATTTGTTTAGAGACTTTGCTTTTATTTCTTTTCTTTAATTTAACACAGGCTCCCAACTTGAGTGTGGCAGAGAATTATGATAAAAGACTGAATATACAAAATCATGAAAATTGTAGTATTTAAGGGAGCTTAGATTTAAAATCTATGTTGTTCTATTTGGAGAAAAGTTCCCTCATAATTTATATGCAAGGTTTATTTGTCATGCTGACAAGATTACCCAGCATGCTACTTGCTAGCTTTATCAACTTGGTCAAGTTAATTCACCTCCCTGTTGTAGGTAGATTGCCTCCTCTTTAAAGGAAAGGTAGTAATGGCCATCTTACAGGGTGGTTGTAGAACTAAAAACCTAATTAGCATGGCCACCCAGCAGATGGTGTTCTCCACTGTAATCCATGTTCCTGGTAAGGCTGCCATATTTCTCTTTGTTTTCTTTTTGAAAATAAACTAGAGCTTCTTCCTGGAACTTCACGACAGCGGCATACCAAAATGATCCACCATTCCCCAGTTGATCCTGATGTGAATGAACAGTCTTCATCCAAAATAATGTTTAAAAAAAAGGGAGGATGGAAAGCAGGTCCTGAGGGCACTTCTCAGGAGATTCCCAAGTATATAACTGGTAGGTGTTTGTGAAGAAGTGAAGTTTGATTATACGATGAGCTCTTGGCTTCTGACACAGCCAGATTTCCAGTGCTCTTCACCTCGGCTGTCTCCCTGTCCCTGCCCCCTCCTCCTTCCACTTGGGGTTCTTCTCGCCTCCGGTCTGGACTGTGGCTGCAGTTTCCTTGGGCCTGATTGCTCTCCCTTCCTCAGTTGGTCTTTTTTCCTCTTCTCTGTGTTCTTGTAAGTCCTTATCTGTGAACTGTTCCTCTTTTCCTAAAGCTTTCTTTGCCCTTGCCCCATCCCTTTTTTTAAAATATAAAATGGCATCTACATGCATTCTCTAAAGATGGAACCAAATTTAATGCACTCCGAAGGCAACCAAGACCTTTAAATACCTGTCTCTGGGCCCCTTCAGATCTCATCTCCTGTGACTCTCCCCCCGTCACCTGCACTCCTGCTGTCCATAACCCCGTATTCCTTAGGTTTACGGCCTCTGGCCTCTTGTGTCTGTGCCTTTTGGGAAAAATTCACTTCGGTTTCCCCAGCGTTCTGTTTACACTTCAAAAAAAGGCCTGCTGTTCAATAAGGAAAACTAGTAATACTTAGGACTACATATTTGGACAATGCAGAAAATATTAAAGAAAAAAAAGTCTTGAAGTCACAATCATTGTTAAAATTTTGTTTTTCCTTTGTTTTCTTATGTGATTGTTGCACTTGAAAATGGTTGTGATTGGAGTGCCTGGGTGGCTCAGTTGGTTAAGCGTCCAATTCTTGATTTTGGCTCAGGTCATGATCCCACGGTTTGTGAGATCAAGCCCGATGCTGTGCTCTGTGGTGACAGCACGGAGCCTGCTTGGGATTCCTCTCCCTCTCTCTCTCTCTCTCTCTCTCTCTCTCGCTCTCTCGCTCTCTCCTCTCACCTTGCCTGCTTGCATGCTCTCTCTCTCTTCTCCAAAGTAAATAAATGAAACTTTATATGTTTAAAAAAATGGTTGTGATTTATATTGCATGTAGCCCTCCGTTTTAAGGTTTTGTTTGTAAACATGCTTTTGAACTTTTTTTATGATTAAAAAAGTAACACTGAATCCTTATAGAGAACTTGAAAAATAGAAGTAGAAACAGATTGGTTTATAATCTTATAATACAGATATAGCCATTATCTATATTAATCTAATTAAGCGTTTGAGTGGTGGGTGAATTTTAAGTTCATGTACTTCAACTCTGTCTTCCTTCTGAGATCTACCAGAAGTATTGATTCAAGACTTGTCTTTAAATACGGTGCTATTTTTGTCTACAGCTTCTACTTTCGCTCAAGCCCGAGCTGCTGAAATCAGTGCTATGTTGAAAGCAGTGACCCAGAAGTCTTCTAATTCACTGGTTTTCCAGACGCTGCCCCGGCACATGAGACGGAGAGCCATGAGCCACAATGTCAAACGCCTTCCCAGGCGGTTGCAGGAGATTGCCCAGAAAGAGGTATACGTTTTTCTTAGTGTAAATGTTCAAGTTAGTGGTTCCTAAAAGAAATTGAGAAATGTTAACCTGACAGAACTAAAGTGAAAAGCAACATGCTCATTTTGCATATTTTTTGGTTTAATCATTACCCCCCCACCATCCTTCTTGCTGTCTAATTAGCAAGCAGTTGGATATTACTTATAGCATTTGGAAGCCCTTCCTTCCTTCCTTCCTTCCTTCCTTCCTTCCTTCCTTCCTTCCTTCCTTCCTCCTTCCAGTTTATTTTTTTCCATTAATTTCAGGTCGGAAATCCCTTTTATTTTTATGGTGTTAAATAGTTGATGTTCTGCCGTCAGATTGAAAATAAAATCCTGATCTTCTTACCACATAAGCAATTTTTGCTCTGCATTTTGGTAGTGTGGCCAGCTCAGAGTTGGAAAATCAAGAGAAAAAGCAGCAACAATGCCTAGTACTGGCTTTTTGACTTTTTCAACATCGAAAACTTGAAACTTAGATTTAATTTTGCTTGAGTCTTATTGTTTTTGGCTTTACCAAAAATCTTGGCTTGGACATTGTAAGATTGTCTAAACTACCCATGTCTTTGCTAGTTCATTCAAAAGTTCTTCATGGCGTATCTTCTGTGTTTGGCACTATACCGGTGGTGGGGTTAGGGGAGCTCATCAGCAAAGTAATGGAGAAGAGTTTTGTCTACAGCTTCTACTTTCACTCAAGCCCGAGCTGCTGAAATCAGTGCTATGTTGAAAGCAGTGACCCACAAGTCTTAGCTTCTGGGTCCCCACACAAGTTTAGCTCAGCTATGGAGGAGATTAAGAGTGAAAACTGAACAGGAATTTTATGCTTTCTACATTTAATGTAAGGTTTGTTTTCCATGGTCTATCAGTACCTAACTGACATTGAAATGTATAGGTTTTCCTCACTTGACATTTTTCATCCTGTTTTAGGTTTAGTTCCAATTTCAGAGATTTAAAAGACAATAAAACCAATAACAAAAAAGCTAGCATCTGACTTATTCTCTTACTCTCTAATACAAATAGCCACAATAAGCTTGCGTTAGTGTGTGAAGCATTTTATAAATACTCTAATCCTCATAGTCCACAAAACATGCCCAGTTAGTAAGGGATAGCAGTGTGCTTCCTCTCTAAGTTTGCCTGTTTCTGAAATCTTCACTCTTCTGCCTTCTTTCTGCTCTTTCACTGGAGAGATCGCCAAGTCAAACAATTAAGCATACTGATGGAGTGTGAGAGGTACTCTGCCTAATCTAAAGTTAGTCGCTTGAATTATTTTGAGATATGTACCAACTAGGACTCTCCTCTCTTCTTGAAATCGCAGGCGGAGAAAGCAGTGCACCAGAAAAAAGAACATTCAAAAAATAAATGCCATAAAGCTCGAAGATGTCACAAAAACCGGGTGCTAGAATTTAACCGTAGACAGAAGAAGAACATCTGGTTAGAGACCCACATCTGGCACGCCAAACGGTTCCACATGGTCAAGAAGTGGGGCTACTGTCTTGGGGAGAGGCCGACAGTCAAGAGCCACAGAGCCTGCTACCGGGCCATGACACACCGTTGCCTCCTCCAGGTATGCCTCTCCGGTTGCTTTTCTTTTTCTTTTTGTTTAGACAAAATGGAAGTGCTGTTTGGGCTCAGCTCTAAAGGATCAGAAAACGGGAGAGTTGGGGAAGCAGAGGAAGTCAGGTAAGAGGGAAGAAGTGAAATAAATCTGGTGTGATACAGAGGAAGAGAGTGCAGTCATTAGGAGAGGGTGACGTTAAGGGGAGATTAGTTCAGGAACGATAAGTCGGACCCAGATCTCCCAGGGTCTTGGTGGTCATGTTCAAGATTTATTCAGCAGTGATTCATTTAGAAGTCCTTCCTCCGCAACAAATATTTGTGTGCCCTTAGCGGTGTTCAGAATGCTGTTCTAGATGTTTAGGCTTCAGTGGGATGCCAGGAAGTTTGTTTTAAATTCTCTGAGAGGGCAGTTTGTTTTAGAGCCTCGTGATAGTATTTATCTGGTTGTCCCCCTACCCTTCCCCCATTTGCTAAATCAGTCGCTTTCACTCTTCCAGAACATACTTAGAAATTTACTCTTTGAAGATTCTGTCTTTCAGTGGCTGGGTGGCCTTGACCAAGTTTTATTGTTTTTTTAAGATTTTTTTTTTAATCTGATTGTAGTTGACACACAGTTACAGTAGTCACAGGTGTACAAGATAGGGGTTCATCTTCTCTATATTTTATGCTGTGCTCGCCACAACGTAGCTACCTACCATCTCTCACTGTCCAGCACTGTTATGGTATCAGTGGCTATATTCCCTGTGCTTGACCTTTTATCCNTCCTTCTCTGCCTGACTTATTTCGCTCAGCATAACACGCTCAAGGTCCATCCATGTTGCTACACATGGCCTTGGCCAAGTTTTGAAAACCATTGGTATTAGGAGTCTCTGATACCTCTTGAGAGCAATATAGGAGAATAATCAATATAAAAACCTTTAAAATTGTGGTAAAATATACATAACATCAAATTTTTATCAGTTTAATTATTTTTTAAAGATTTTATTATTTACTTTTTTTTTAAATTTTTT
>NW_027533334.1:7937411-8020328 GCF_008692635.1 Crocuta crocuta | reverse complement strand
GAGCTGGCAGTCAGCACAGAGCCCGACGCGGGGCTCGAACCCACGAACCGCGAGATCATGACCTAAGCGAAAGTCGGACGCTTAACCGACTAAGCCACCCAGGCGCCCCTATTATTTACTTATTTTTTAAAGTTTATGTATAAAACATTAACAAAAATTAATTTAAAAAGAGGCATCTGGGTGACTCAGTCGGTTAAGTGTCTGGCTTTGCTCACATCATGATCTCATGGTTTTGAGTTCGAGCCCCATATGGGGCTCTCTGTTATCAGCACATAGTCTGCTTGGGATCTTCTGTCCCCATCCACCCCCCCTGCCCCTCGCCTGCTCGTTCTTGTTCTCTCTCTCTCAAAAATAAATAAAACATTAAAGTTAAGAAAGTAATTAAAAAAGTATTCATTTTTAGAAAGAGAGACAGTATGAGTGGGGAGGGGCAGAGAAAAAGAAAGAGAGAGAGAGACAGAGAATCCAAAGCAGGGTCCATCCTGCCAGCACAGAACCCCATGTGAGGCTAGAACTCATGAAACCATGAGATCATGACCTGAGCTGAAACCAAGAGTCGGACACTTACCCGATACCCATACACCCAAGGTTTTATTTTTAAATAATCTCTATACCTGTTGTGAGGCTTGAACTTAACAACCTGAGATCAAGAGTCACTTGCTCCAGGGNTAGAAAAAAAAAAAACAAAAAAAAAAAAAAAAATTAAAAAAAAAAAAGAGTCACTTGCTCCACTGATTGAGCCAGCCAGGCACCCCTTTTAAATATTATTATTATTTTTTAAGGTTTATTTATTTATTTTGAGAGAGAAAGAGAACAAGTGGGAGGGGGAGTGAGAGGGGAACAGAGGATCTGAAGCAGGCTCCACACTGATAGCAGAGAGCCTGATGTGGGGCTCAAACCCACGAACTGTGAGATCATGATCTGAGCTGATGTCGGACGCTTAACTGACTGAGCCACGCAGGCTCCCTGCCCTTTAATTATTTTTAAGTGCATAGTTCTGTGGCACTGACTATCGTCATACTGTTGTAACTATTATCACCATCCGTCTCCAGCTCTTTTTCTTCTTCCCAAAGGGAAATTGTACCCATTAAACAATAGTTCTCTGTTGCTCACTCTCCTGCTCCCAGCAACCGCCATTCTACGTTCTGTCTTCAGGAATTTGCCTATTCTAGATACCTCATATAAGTAGAATCACACAATATTTATCCTTTGGAGACTGGCTTACATCGCTTAACATAACGTCTTCAAGGTTCAGCCATGTTGTGTCATGTGTTGGAATTTCCCTTATTTTTAAGGCTGAATAGAACTCCGTTGTATGTACACATCACGCCTTGTTTGTCTGTTTATCCAGCAGTGGACATTTAGATTGTTTCCACCTTTT
Source organism: Crocuta crocuta (assembly GCF_008692635.1). Classification (NCBI taxonomy): domain Eukaryota; kingdom Metazoa; phylum Chordata; class Mammalia; order Carnivora; family Hyaenidae; genus Crocuta; species Crocuta crocuta. Next base: position 8,018,947 of record NW_027533334.1, on the reverse strand, counting down.
GGCTATTGTGAATGATGCTGCTATGAACATGAACATGCTAATATCTTTTCCAAGTCTCTGTTTTCAATTCTTTGAGTTTATACTTAGAAGTGGAATTGGGGTTTCACATGGTAATACCATGTTTAATTTTTTGAGGAACTGCCCTACTGTTTTCCATAGAGGCTATGATATTTTTCATTCCAGCCTGCAATGTGCAAGCGTTCAATTTCTCCATGTCTTCACCAATATTTACTATTTTCAGTTTGACAATAGCCATCCTGATGGGTGTGAAATAAAGGTAAGAACCTTTTAAGGGCTTTTGATTTGAAGATTCAGCAGCAGAAATCACTGGTTATCGTAAAAACCTCTATTTACGTTGTGGAAACGGGGATCCAGAGAGATAAAGTGGCTTGTCCAGAGTCTTGCACCTTGTCGGTGGCTAGGTAGCCTTGGGGCAGCTAATTTCCCTGGCCTGTGCTTTTTCTGCTGTACACTGCCATCTCCAAAGTTTTCAGACACGTGGGTCGGTTACTTCTTATTTGGGGCAAGGTTTTTGCTGACATTATCAGATATTTTCTTTACATTTGATCAGCCCTAAGTAATACAAATGATAGCTAATAGTAAAAGACATTTTTGAGTACTTCATCTTTTGCCAGTCCCGATTTTCATGGTTTATCTACGTTTACTCATTTAGTCCTTACAACAACACCACAGCAGAGGTACTTAGCATTATTTCCACTTTACAGATGGGGAAACTAAGGAACAGAGAAGTTATAGGTAACTGACCCACACCTATACAACCAGTGAGTGGTGAAGTTGAGATTTGAGCCTGAGTCTGATGCCACGACTTCCAGGCTCTTAACCATTGTGTGGTGCTGTCACTTAGTCGTACAGAGTTGGGTGAGGGTCATCTGCCCACTGACGGCTGACAGTGGATCCCTGCTGCTGGGAAGATTTCTGTGTGTGTGAGAGCCCTGAATTCTGGGAGTTTGGCAGAAGCTTAGCTGTAGTTTCCCTTTTTAGTTTCAGGTGCTGAGTGTACTAAATTGCTTAAAGGTGCTGGGCAAAGGGGCTGGTTTGGGGGTCAGTGAGCCTGACTCAAATGCTGGCTTCTCCACTTGCTGATACATGGCTTTGTTCAGTGACAGTCTCTGTGTCAGTATCCCCCTGTCGGATACGGCAACTCAAAGTACCTGGCTCGTCACGTGTTGGGCGGGGTAGATGACAGCCCAGCCCCTGGCACTCGTCATCCCATGGTGACTGTTACTGCGGTTCTGATTCTTTAGCATATTGATTTTACCAGCTCAGTTGATCTCTCGCCATCTCATTTAAATTGGTAAGGTCTTGCTCTCATTACTTTCATTTTTCCTTGTACGTTGTTTAATCAGAGTTGAATATCCTAGTCAAGACTAAGCACGGGAGGAATATGGGATAAATTGATTACAACATTATGTATCTAGGTTCAGTGTTAAATAATCTTGGAGTCCTGAATTAGCTAACCAAAGTGAACAACCTTAGCATAACTTTGCAGAATATATTGCTATCATGGTATTCTACTCTGATTTCTTACCTTAGATTTGGGGAGAGGAATAACCCTTTACTTAGAGGCAGCAGTTTTTATAATCTGCTTAGAACTTGTCTGTAAATATGGCATAAAACACAGATTTTTAAAAAATGTTTTATATATTTAAGTAGTCTCTATACCCCATGTGGGGCTTAAACTCATAATCTCAGGATCAAGAGTCTCATGCTCCTCTGACTGAAGCACCCTCACAGATTTTCTGTCTAGAAAAGACACAGTAACTTAAATTTCAAGTGAAAGTTCATTTTGTACTTTGCTTTAATTTGGTTTAAAAATATTTGCTAATATCCAAAGAATAGACAGGTTTCAGATTTTGACTTATGAAATCATAGCTTTAGCAGTTTGTTTTGTGTCTTGTACTTATAGTTTTTCTGATGTGACTTTTGGCTTTTTTTTTACGGTTTTTTTCCCATGTCCCATCCTAAGTATTTGATTATGTCTCTCCCTTTGTGCAGGATTTATCCTACTACTGTTGTTTGGAGCTGAAGGGCAAAGAGGAAGAAATACTGAAAGCACTTTCTCCATTGTGTAACATTGATGCAGGTAAACTGGTTTTAAAGCCCAGTGCTATTTTAGTCTTAGCATATTTGTTCATTTCATGAGCAAGTAAGCGTTTTGGAACTTATTTTATTAAATTTCTTTTTATGTTTTATTTATTTCTGAGAGAAAGAGGGGGCAGCATGAGCAGGGGAGGGTCAAAGAGAGAGGGAGACAAAGAATCTGAAGCAGGCTCCAGGCTCGGAGCTAGCTGTCAGCGCAGAGCCCGACGTGGGGCTCGAACCTACAACCATGAGATCATGACCTGAGCCGAAGTCGAACACTTACCCGACTGAGCCACCCAGGCGCCCCATGTTTTGGAATTTAAACATACATAAAAATGCATGAGATAGTTCTTGTACCCAATGAGAATGTTAATGTAAGAAAGGTGGGGTGGTTACAAATTATTTGTAACTTTGTTAAGTGAAAAATGAGGGAACCATTATTTTGGTGTAGTGAATTTAGTAGGGCAGAAACTCAGTCCTCATTCATTCATTCATTCATTCATTCATTCATTCATTCATTCAGTGTTTATTGAGGACTTACTGTGTGATAGGGTTTGATCTAGGCAGTGGTCAACCCCAGCACCTCATCCCTCATGGAGATAGACAGCAGATAAGAGGATGGCCATCAGGAAACAGCACGGCCATCTCGGCACGGGAAATCATGGACTTTTGTTTTTGCCTGTGTCAGGACTGACTTTTGCAGCAGTTCACTGCTTGTCTGGAAAACGCCAAGGTAGTGTCACGCTTTACCGGGCAAATAAATACCCTAGAGAGATGCTGGGGCCTGTTACGTTTATTTGGAGGCCTGAGTCGACCCCTGGTCACACTTCTGAGAGCAGGCAGTTATGGATCTGGCTTCACCCAACTCTGAAACAGGTATAATCTTTGAGTTACTTCCTCACGGCTGTTACTGCATTCTTAATTACTGTTGAAATCAATGATTTGGAAATTTAAGTAGTATAAATTTTGGCTGAGAGCTTGGTATTTGACTATAGGGAAGAATGTTACGTGAATATGAAATGAAGCAAATCTTGACCCTTCACGTTTTCGTAAGCCTTGAGTCGAAGTAGAGATAGAAACCCACCATATTACATATGCAGTGGCTTGAAATGTTGCATTTGGTCAAATGGTCCTACCGGGTCTGAATTGCTTCATTGGTATCCAGGTGCTTGTAAGAGCCTTTTTGATGATGAGAAGCTATTTTGAGTTAATTCTGATGATTTATTTATTTATTTATTTGAGAGAGGAGAGCACACATGTGTGTGCAAGGTTGGGACAGAGAGGGAGAGGGAGAGAGAATCCCAAGCAGGTTCTGTGCTGCCACCACAGAGCCTGGTGTGGGGCCCGAACTCACCAACCTGAGATCATGACCTGATCTGAAATCAAGATTTGGATGCTTAACCAACTGAGCCCTCCCGGTGCCCCAGATTCGGATGATTTCTAATCCCTCTCTCTCTTTTTTTTTTTTTTTTGCATAGTCACTGCTTCTATATGGTAGACTATAAATTTTCTCTTTAATCTCATTTTCAAAAAATTTTAATTATTCAGAGAAGTCCCATTATTTTCATGAATCTTTTACATTAGGAGTTTTTTGTTTCAAGTGCCATGCACTACTCAGAAGCCCCAGGAAAGCTTTTTGATGATGATGAATTTCATTTAATTTGTAAAGGGATACAAATGTAAATTTTTATAGGAAGAAAAAATAATATGAATTAAATGACCTGAAGTTTTTAAATATTTCTGTAGGATATTTTAGAGGAAATAAAAGCAGCGTGCCAGTGTACAGAACCCATCAAATCAGACATCTGCACCTCTGAGCCCCTGTTGACACCATCCCAAGAAAAAAGCCAAATGGAACTGCCTGATGAGAAAATTGGCAAGAAAAGAAAACGGAAAGATGATGGAGAAAATGCTAAACCAGTTAAAAAAGTGATCGGTGACGGAACTAGAGATCCATGTGAGCCGTATTCTTGGATCTCTGCAGCCACAGGCATTATCCTCAGGTACAGGCTCAGTTCTCTCTAAACCCACTGAACGGTTTTAGTGAAGACTTGCTCTCTTCTTACCTGTGGCTCAGACACTGTGTCCAAAGGAGGTTTCCATCGTAAGACCTTTTCTCTCTTTCAGTGATTTGACGATGGAGATGAACAGGCTGCGGCTGATCGGTCCACTTTCCCACTCCATCCTAACCGAGGCCCTCAAAGCTGCTCCTGTCCATACCGTAAGAGTAAACATGACTGTCGTGCTTTCATTCAGTCATGTCCTTGGCAAATTTGTGACACCGCACCTGTTTTAGTAGCATTTGGGGCCATGCCCTACAAATGTTTATTTCTCTACTTATTAAATGCTTATTATCAAATACTTTGCCCTATTTCACTTCTAGAAGAACAAATCTAAGCAAATCTAATAAGTAAACTGACTTGTTCTTATTTAATTAAGTACATACTGTCCTTGCAAGTTTGTGAATTTTGTGGGTAACAGAGAACCCCTAAAAGTACTGCAAGTGTGTGCCGGGTTTTATTTGTTTGTTTGTACTTGTGTGGTGCATATTTTCTGGGGCTAGTTTTAAGGGTCTGTGCTCCCTAAAAGGTTAAGGGCAGTATGTCTAGTGCAGTACTGTCTGGTAGAAGTTCCTGCAAGGATGATATTCTGTGGCATCCAGTATGGTAGCCATTAGCCACGTATAGCCCTTGAGCACTTGAGATGTGCCTAGTGTGACTGAGGAGCTGACTTTGTACCTTTGTTTAATTTTAATTAAATAGAAATTGCTGTCTGTGGCTGGTGGCTATCAAGTGGACAGGGTATATAGAAGAGAGATTAAGTTAGGAATCAGATACTGGATTCAAATTCGGTTTGTTTCCCCTGTATTCGTGCAACTAACCCTTCCGTTGACTGTGCCTCTCACAGATTTGACATGGTCAGATCTTCCACGCCAGCCTCAACCTCTGTGTCTCTTGCCTGCATACCAAAGCAGCTTTTCCACTTCCTCTACTGTTCCTTCTTTTCGCTCCATTCTCCATGCAGGAAATGGAATGATCTTTTAACAGTTTATTCACATCATGTTACTTCCCAATCAAAAGCTTTTGAATAGCTTCTTCTTGTATTTATGGTAAAATCCAAAGCCCTTATTGTGACTGCATACTCTGTGCCTCCTGCCTCTGGCCTCATCTCTCCTCACCTGCACCTGAGCCACACTGGCTTTCTTTCAGGTCCTAGAATATGTCAGATCTCTCCTTTAGAGCCTTCACAGCCCCTTTCCCCTCCTGGCTCAACTTTCTGGCCCCCCACCCCCGACCTTTGCTTGGTTAACCTTCCTTGTTCTTCAGATTTCAGCCTCTATATCATTTACCACTAGAATCCTTTCTTGACCCCCAAGTTAAATTATATAATTCTATTTCATCATATTTTGCATATTTTCTCAATTTATATGTCTAGATTTGCTTGTGTACTTATGCAGTGTTCACATTGAACTTTAATGGCGAAGACTCTGTCTCCAGTGCTTAGCACAGTGCCTGGTACAGAGCGGGGATTCCATTCTAGCTAACAAATTGCTCAGGGAGGATCTGAACCTAAGAAGTTTGGTTCCAGAGCCTGTACTTTAAACCTGTAAGCTATGTTGTCTGAGTTTCTGTGAGGTAAATAGCCCGTATGTTAACAAGGTACTTCTTTAGAATCTGTAGGAACACATCCTACTTCAGTGAACTTCACTATGAATCATGGCTGTAGGTTCCCTTCCTTGGTGTATAACTGGTACTTGAGGTGCTTTTTTGTTTTTTGTTTTGTTTTCTTTTGTTTAAGTAATCTCTGTACCCAACATGGGGCTCATGACCCCGAGATTGAGAGTAGTACTCTCTGCCAGCCGAACCAGCCAGGTGCCCCTGAGGTGCTTTTTGAAAGCTTGCTTAATTCCTGGTTCTGTCTGGGGGAAGATACAAGTAAAGCATTTGTGTGTCTTATTTGAAGTTTCTTGGAATAATGTAACTGATTGTAAGATATCCTTGTGCTGTAAGATTTCTTCAAACAGGTTTGCTTTTTCTTTGGTGGGGAAGGTTTTGTTGCTTAAATCGGTATGAAGTTGGTGGTAGTGGGGGAGGAGCCAGGAGCAGGCCTCTTCTGTCAGTAGTGTGCTGAGAGAAAAACGTGGGTGTGGAGCAGCTTGGGTGGCCTCTCGGAAAACCATGCATGTTGTTTTGGTGTGTGAAATCTCGAGAAAAGTGTCACACAATGTCCTTGCCTCTGGTGAGAAGAGTAGTCAGGCTGGTGTTAATTACTGTGTTAATATAATGGCACTTTCCCACATATCACAGCCATAATAAAATGATCAAGTCTGGCTCATTGTTTGGTGAATAGGAGTTGTTATTTTTCAGGAGGGAGAGGACGCAGAGAAGACACCTCACCATTGGTGGATTGAAACCTGTAAGAATCCTGATAGCGTTTCCCTTCATCACAGACAAGAAGCCATTTTTGAGTTGTTGGGAGGTATTCAGAGGGAATGTCGATGGGGTGGTTTGGGGAAGAAGGGAGGAGTGGGAAGCGGGTTGAAAGAATGTTTTACAGTTGGGCTACCTGCATGGAGTGGTGCTTTTTAACTTGGAACTCCCTGCCATAATACAGCAGGAAACCATGTTCGGGAGAGACCTGACTCCGTGAGCATGGGAAACACTATTTGAGTATATATTAGTATTCCTAACAGCCACCACTCCATTACAATAGGTAAACACATAGACCAGGTACTAAACTAAGGACTAAACTTAACCTGTATGTGGTTGCCTTTGTGTGTAAAGTTACTGTGGTTATCACTGACGGAAATATACATGTCCATGTTGTAAAATGTTCCGTTTTGTTCATTTAATGTCTTTGATAAGAAACGTCGCTTGTTATAAATGTTAATTTACTCCCAAAAAGCATCAATGAGAAAAAAGAGAAATACCTGTTTTTTAATAGCCTGAGAAGAAATCACATTTGAAAATACAAGCGTATATGTATATATGGTGAGTGACTTTGTATAAACTTGTGTTTTTGTTTTTGTTAAAGGAATAACATCACCAGCAGAAATTCCAGCTGGTACTATTTTGGGACTGACAGTTGGGGATCCTCGAATAAACTTGCCTCAAAAGAGGTCCAGAGTTTTGCCCAATCCAGAAAAATGGCAAGGTAAAGTTTCTAGAACAGCCTTGGTTTTCCTTACAATTTTGAGTAGTTTAGTCCCATTATAAGAGGTCTGTCTGACACCTCTGCCTTAACTTCATTTATAAAAAGTTAGGGTGATCTTTACCTGCCTCCTTTTCAAGGTGATTTTGACCAAAGGAAATGGTGTGTGTGGGAGTATCGTTTAGCTTTGAGACGTGTAGCCTGATCCTTACATTCTTTTTTTTTTCCTCAAGTTCTTTATTTTTAGTATCTGGTAAAAACTGTCTTTCTGCAAACTGGGTTCTCTGAAAATGCCTGGCATTTCAGAATTTTAATTGTGAGGAAGGGATCTGCACCCGCAGCTGGTCTTGTGCTCATTGGAAGCCTCTGTCTGACCATACAGATGATCCAGGTTCGAATCCTGGCAAGGCCATCCCAGGTGCTGAAGGGTAAGCTGTCTTGGTTTAGACTCAGGGGAGCGGCTCATGGGACTTGTATGGTGGGGGGGCATAGGGTAGGAGCCGGCTAGGATTTTAGTCTGATCTCAGTTTTGCAACACTTGTGCTAATATCTCATTGTATTTAGTGTCATTTGAACACTCTTCATTGGAGCAATCATAAAATTATGTTGTGAATTTTGAGAGGAAAAATACAGGTATGTGTAGTAACAACTTCAGGTTTTTCTTTTTAACCTCCACATGTAGTTAATAGCTTATTAAGGGAGCAATAAATTACTGTCTAAGATCTCACATGAAAGGTGGATTGGATTAGAGAGGTGTTTGAAGATATATAGGCAGGTTAGTTAATTATGGAGCCTTAGACATTTCTCAATGAGTCGTTGCTTCTTTCTTTCCTTTTTTAATGGCGTTATAGTCTGGTGCAACCATGAAAATTATAGTGTCCAGTATGCCATTAAATGTTGACTACAGTAATCGCCTTAAAGCTGTAGTTAAACTCTATTTAGTTTCTCTGGCTGCCTCAAATTCCTCTTTGGAATGAGGCAGTTATATATTAAATACTTTTTTTTTTTAAATATTTTTATTTATTTCTTGGAGAGAGAGGGAGAGAGAGACAGCGTGAGCAGGGGAGGGTCAGAGAGAGAGGGAGTCACAGACTCTGAAACAGGCTCCAGGCTCTGAGCTGGCAGTCAGCACAGAGCCCGACGCGGGGCTCGAACCCACAAACCGCGAGATCATGACCTAAGCGAAAGCCGGACGCTTAACCAACTAAGCCACCCAGGCGCCCCTATTAAATACTTTTTTAAAAAATGTTTATTTTTGAGAGAGAGCGAGTGAGTAGGGGAGGGCAGAGAGAGGGAGACAAAAGATCTGAAGCAGGTTCTGGGCAGATAGCAGAGAGCCTGTATGGGGCTCAGACTCACGAACTGTATGATCATGAACGGAGCTGAAGTCAGAAGCTACTGAGCCACCCAGGTGCCTCCTTATTAAATACTTTTTAAGGCTTTTATCTTAATATAAATGAATTCCAGGAAAATTAAAGTTTACCTTGAAAAACATGATTTAATTTCTATAAAAGCTTACCATAGTATTAGTCATTGTGGTATTTTATTAAAACCTGTTTAAAGTAGTATCTTTGAAGTAGTCTTATGTGAGTCACATAAAGCAGTAAACTTTAAGGAGTTAGTATTATATCAATATTATTAACAAATGTGACATATCTAGGATAATTCAAAATTAAAGTTAGAAATAAACTTTGATGATCTGGGTCAATTAATGGAAGATTAATCCTTGGAAGAATCTCAATGTCATGATCTAAAACTTAATTCTCTGATGTACTTCCAGTTTTCTCTATATCTGAAGTCATTCTCTGCCTATTTTGACTTAGTAAATTACAAGGGTTTTAGGAGCTATTTGCCAGGAAAGGGGTATTTGCACAAAAAGCTAAATACATATTTTCTTATTAAAATAATTTTTTTTAATGTTTATTTTTGAGAGAGGGAGAGGGGTGGAGAGAGAGGGAGACACAGAATCCAAAGCAGGCTCCAGGCTCTGAGCTGTCAGCACAGAGCCTGACACGGGTCTCAAACTCATGAACTGCGAGACCACAACTTGAGCCGAAGTCTGAAGCTTAACTGACTGAGCGACACAGGCATCCCGTATTTTCTTCTTATATAACAGTATCACAGTGATATATACCTTCTATTTTCCAGAGTTTTCTAATTCCTGGTACACATAAGAAGATAGTTTGTTATCCACATCAGGCAAATCCTTCTTTATCTTTTAAATAGCACCAAAATTGGTCCATTCTTTTTAGTGTTAACAGCCTTAAAACCTTAAAGGCTAAAGGAACATCTTTTCTTACTCATGAAAGCCCCTTTTAGTCACAACTTTTATGTTAATGAGGTGGAAAGCCTCTAAGGATGGTGGGCTGGTATCCAGAGGAACCAACCACAAGGTTAGAGGGTTGGAACTTTCAGCCCTTTTACCCCTGCCCCACCCAGACCTGCTTCTGGAAAGGGGACGGGGTTAGAGATTGAACGAGGACAATGATTTAATCTGCCTTGCCTACTTGATTAAGCTTCCATAAAAATCTGACCCAGTTGGGGTTTGGAGTACTTCTGCATTATTGAACACATGGAGGTGTTGGGAAAGTGGTTAAGCCAAAAGAGGTCAAGGACCCCCCTTCCCTCATACATCTCTTTCATCTGGCTGTTTCTGAGTTAAATTTTTTTATTTAAAAGCAGAAAAAAATTAGTAGTAAGTAAACTGTTCTCTTGAGTTCTGGGAGCCATTCCAGCAAATTACTGAATTTGAGGAGGGGTCATGGGTCAGACCAATTTATGGCCAGCTGGTCAGAAGGACAGGAAACCAGAGGCGCCTGGGTGGTTCACTCAGTTAAGTGTCTGACTTTGGCTCAGGTCATGATCTCACAGTTCGTGGGTTTGAGCCCTGCATCGGGCTCTGTAGTGACAGCTTGGACCCTGGAACCTGCTTCAGATTTTGTGTCTCCCTCTCTCTCTGCTCTTCCCCCACTCACTCTGTCTCTCTCTGTCTCTCAAAAATAAAAATAAACATTAAAAAAAAAAAGTACAGGGAACCAGGGACTTCTAATTGGCATTGGCATCTGAGGAAAGGAGCAGTCTTGTGGGACTGAGCCCTTAACCTGTGGGATTGGACACCATCTCCAGGTCAGAATTAATTTGGATTGTACAACATCAGCTGGTGTTGCAGAATTGCTTGCTCTGGGGTAAATGGCTACACATTTGCTTGTCAGAAATACTGGGAATAGAACAGCGAGAGTGCAGAGAAGGAAACAGTTTTTTTCAGTGAAGAACCTGAAGTAATGATGCATTTTGATGCTTTGAGGAGGGCCTGGGTTGCTCAGTCAGTTGAGTGTCCAACTCAGGTCATGATTCCAGGGTCACGACATTGAGCTCTGCGTTGGGCTCCATGCTTAGCATGAAGCCTGCTTAGGATTCTCTCTCTCTCCCCACTGTGCTCCTCTCCCACACTCCGGCGTGCACGCTCTCTCTCAAGATAAAAAAATAAAAATTAAGAAAAAGTTTACTTGATGATTTGATCCTTGAATTTGATTTAAATATTAATAGTGTGTTTTTGCATATCTTTTCAACGTAACATAGCATTTCACCATGTAAATAAAATCTAATTTCTGTTGTACCATTATTTTAGTATTTATTCTCCTTATCATCTGCTGATTTGCTCTGATAGATTGTTTTAACTAGTCTTTGTCTTCCAGAGATGAATTTGCTTTAGAAAGTGCTTTATGTTGTGTTCATGGACTTTTTATAATCTTTCTCTTTACACACTCTTTGGTAGTATATACCCAAACCATGAGAAGAGTCAGGTTTCCTTTCGAGTGGTAGGTGAGAGATTGTCCCTTTTTACAGCTTTTCCAAGTACCCTTAGAACACTGATCTACAGTCGGTTCTCAAAGTGTCCAATTATTGGTCATTTTGCCCCGACTTCTCTGTTTCTGCTCTTGGGAGAAAAGCCCTCAGCTTCAGCTGCGACCCTTGAACTGTTCTGGATATTTAATTTAGAGTGAATCTGAAGACTGTAACTTTGGTTTATTCAGTTCCCAAATGAGAAAAGCTTTTATTAATGTCCTTTGCTTCTCTAAAGAAACTTAACTTAGAAAGTTTTAATTTAAAATTTGGTCATCTTCAAATACATGTCAGAAAGAAAACAAGCTGTTTCCTTCATTCAGCCTTTAAGTTATTCTGGAGGCATGTAGTTAATTAGAAGGCTTTTGCCCGAGTATGAAAGAAAATACGCTTTATATGAGCCTTGGGCAAAGGACTTAGAACTACATTCAGAACTGGTAAGTCATTCAAGGCCCACTTAGGTGCATGCTGACTCAGCTGGTAATAGTCTCTTTCTCTCACTACTAAAGACCATTGACCTAACAGGGCTTTCCCTTCTGCCGAAATATTCTATTTTGTTTTAAATAGTCGTTATATTTTAGAACAGCTTTAGGTTCCCAGCAAAAATTGAGTGGAAGGAATAGAAAGTTCCTGCCCCGACATAGGCACAGCCCCTTGACACTGCATTGACACATGGTTGTCCAAAGTCCATAGTTCACATTAGGTTCACTCTTGGTGTTTTATAGTCTATGGGACTTGACAAATTTATAACAACACGAGTCCACCATTGTAGTATCATAAAACAGTTTCACTGCTCAAAAAATCTGTACTCTCCTTATTCATCTCTCGCTCCCTCTCTCAGCCTTGATCTTTTTATTGTCTTCATAGTTTTGTCTTTTCCAGAATGCCCTATAGTTGGAATCATACAGTATGTATCCTTTTCAGATGATCTTCTTTCACTTTGTGATAGTCATTGAAGAGTCCTCCATGTCTTTTCATGGCTTGATAGCTCATTTCTTTTTAATTATGAATAAAATTCCATTGTCTGGATATACTACCTACTTTGTTTCATCTATTTATTTATTATTATTTTTTGGACTATTTAGAGATGAGGTCATGCTTTCCTGTGCCATGTCTTGTCTGCAGCCAGGTCTGAACAGAATCCCAGTTCTGTCACTCTGTCTATGGCGGGACCCCATAGGAGGGCATTCTGGGTAGACAGGGGCTGTTTGAAACGGAGCCTGTTTGCTCCTAGACAGGCTGTGTGAACTTCCGGGGCACACAGCACTGTTGCTCGGGATACTGTTGGTTATTATCTCCATGAGGAATAGCGGACTAGAAGCACTTTCTGCTTTACGGAGCTTTTATCTCAGATCTTTTCATCAATTTAATATTCTCTATCTTTGTTCTTCCCTGAAATATGTCATTGTGGCTCAGTCGCTTCCAACTTATTTTTTTTTCCCCGGCCATCAGACCCATGCAGGTATGTGCCTTTGAGTGACCTTTCTATGTAGGCAGTTTAGACCTAAGCCAAAACTCAGGAATTGTCTGGTTTTTTTTTTAATTCTTTTTCTTTTAATTTTTCAGTTCAAGAAAATAACATTTGGAAGATTTTTTTTTTTTTTACCCCTAGTGTTTAAATGACTGAGTGTAGGAAATCTCTTCTATCAATATATATGTTGAGAATCGAAAAAGTTTCTCTCTTTTTTTTCCACTAGAGTACTTTTTGGCATGCTGTAGTTTATTTAAAGGGATGAAACAATATATTTCACAGAAAATATGCTCATCTTAAAGGAATGAGAAAAACATGTTTTACAGAAGGAATAGATACTCAGTTCAATGAGAACCGGTTGTAAGAGACTTGAAATAATAGGGCAGAAGAGGATGCTGGTATCTGTTGGCTCACCACCAGTGGGCCAGGACTGATAGGAAGAACCATGAAACCAATGGTTAAAATACGGCTTGTACTGTCATAACACATTAGAAAGAAATTATTCACCTCTGCAGTGGTTCCTAGAATTTGATAATCTTAAATGTGGAATTACACGCGTTAGTTCTTTACAGGCAGTTGAATATGATATTTATATCTTACACACTAAGAATAAATGTTAAAAATACAAATTTAGGAGCCTTTGCTCTTTCACAGATTATTATGATACTAGCTATAGAGATAACTTAATTTCTCGTCAAGTAAATTCTTCTAGAGAAGCTGAGTACCTACAGAACATTTTCTCATAATAGAAGGGCAGGCGGCAATGTTTATAGAGCTTGACTTCATTGAACTGAAGGATGTAGTTTGAAGGCTATTTCTTTTCCCTCTTAGATAATGAGAAAGTTAGACAGCTGCTCCTGGAGGGTGTGCCTGTGGACTGTGCGCATAGCTTTATTTGGAACCAAGCTCTCTGTAAGAATGTCACAGAGAATAAAATCTCGGATCAGGTAACTAATAGTATAAGGTTTATTGGTAAAGTCCTGAGGACAGGTTGAAACTCCTCACTCTAGACACTATGAAAGTTATTTCATCCTCTATAGAATCTCATAGACTTCCTTTTATTTTCAATCTTTTGATCCCTTATGATTTTCTTCTGTTCTTAGAGAAGAATAATTTCTAGAAAACGTTAATACAGAGAATGTTTCTTGAAATGATAATCCCATGGTTTAAATACATTTTTCTCTTATTGTTTTTTCTCCCCCTTATAAATGTTGTATCTTTAGTTTCACAATGATTGAGCCTCCTACCAGGACCAGGAATCGTAGTAGATGGTGAGATAGAGGGCTAGGGTGTGTTTGAAAAAGTATAGGGTCAAAGGAAGCCGAAGAAAGGGTACCAGGCCCAGATGAGGGAAATTGGGGGAAGCTTCTTGGATGGAAGAGCTGGAATTTGAGCTCTTAGATGGGTGCTCAGAATGAACAAGACTTCTTGGGGCCAGGAGCGAAGGCTGTAGTGGAGAAAGGATTGCCGGAAGTGAGACCAGCATGTGCCAGGGCCCAGGCTAAAAACAGGATATAATGTGTTCACGAATCTCCAAGTAGATTGGTGGCTTGGAGTTGAGAGTGAGGCAGGAGATGAAGAAATAAATAGGGGCCAGAGCATAAAAGACCTTGAGGCATTTTAAGGATTTGGACAGCAGACGTCGAGCACCATTGAAGGTTTTAAGCTGGCCACGTGATCAGACATGGCAGCACTGTGGAAGGTGCATTAGACTAGGATGGGGCCAGAGAGAGGACTTGTGGTTGGATGGCCTTAAAAGAGACCCTGGAAGTAGTCCTTAACTGAGGACGTGATGGGGGCCTGAACTGAGGCAGTGTGGCTGGAGTAGAGAGCCTGGGGTTGAATACAGATTCCTGAAGGTAAATCCGACAAGACACAGTAGTTGCTTGGATAATGGGAAGTGGGGAAGGAGGAGACTTGTAGGTTAGTTCCCGACAGTCTAGCTTAGATACAGTACCTCAGGTAAAAGAGAGCCTGAGGCTGATTTGTCACTGCTGCATTCCCAAGTTCTAGAAAAGCGTTTGGCATAGAATTGGTGTTCAATAAACATTTGAATGGATGAGTAAATGAATAGGCAGTAAATATGTGAATGGGCGAATGAATGAGTGACTGAACGATGGGAATTGTGGCATCATTCAGCTAGGTGGGGAACACGGGAAGAGAGCAGATGCAGTGGGGACAATGAGTTCAATCTTGGGTAAGCTGAGTGTGAAGGGCCTCAGACTTCCGGGAACAGATGCCCAGGTGGCAAGTTTTGATCCCAGGAGGCAAAGTCCCGGCTAAGGAGATAGATATTTTGGAATTTCCAACATGTAGAGATGGTAGAGGAAACTCAGCCAGAGGTAAAAAAGGGAGTATCAGGGCTTGATCAGGCTTGAGGGGTATCCGTGAGGGGGCAATTAGACTTGGCAACATGGAGGCAGTGTCTTGTATAGTTTCGCCTGTATAGGCTTCTCTCCTCCCTGTTCATCTCTTTTTACAGCTGGCAGGAAAAGTCTGAGAAGATGTTGTTCACTGCTCCCTACAGTACACCTAACAAATAATTTACAGCATCTTCTCTTCTAAATCTTTAAGACCTGGTGAGAAAGTTTCTCAGGAGCCAGAGCATTTCCCACTTGCCCCTCTCTCCTTGAAAAGTTGTTTATTGTTCGTACCTCTTTCACCTCATGACTACAAATCTTAACCAAAGTAAATGCAGGGACTGAGAATCAGAAGATAAGATTAATCCTGATCCAAGAGATTAGCAGAATGAATGTGTATTATTTTATAACGTTGAGCCATCTGGTATATTGTAGCTCAAATTTAAGATAATTTGGCATTTTCTAACAAAGCTCTTGTATAGAGGAAAATCACCGTAAGAGGAATACCATGTATTTCAAATGGCTCACATTTATTTACTGAGAACATTTCTTTCTTGTGTTTTTAAAAGAGCATTTATCTTTCTAAAGCAGCTTACAAGTAGAACCAGTAGAATCTCCCAGAAAATTAGGGTTGTTTGTCTTGTATTATTTTCTTCCACTTTAGGATTTAAACCGGAAGAGAAGTGAATTGCTGGTGCCTGGGTCACAGCTTGTTTTAGGTCCCCACGAATCCAAGATACCTATACTTTTGATTCAACAGCCGGGACGGGTGGCCGGTGACGACCGCCGAGGCTGGGGAAGTGGCTGGGACGTCCTGCTCCCAAAGGGCTGGGGCATGGCTTTCTGGATCCCGTTTGTAAGTTCCTTTTCGATTCCGACTTTACAGTGTGTAAACTACATTCCCGGTAAATACCGCGTGCTGAAAGCGTTTTGGACATCACACACAACTTAGAAATTGAGTTCTATTTTTCTACCCTTTGAGCTGTAATTCTGGTATGAGATATGTCATAAGATCCCTGGAACCAGATTTTCATTAATAAGAGTTGGGCTGACATAATGTGAATTTTTGAAATTTTAAAACTGTCCTAATTTTTCAATAGTAGTGGCAATGAAATGTTGAGTTGTTGTTTTTTTTTTCCCCGTGGAAGAAATTTGTTACATTTTAAAAGAATTTTTGGGGTGCTTGGGTGGCTCAGTCAGTTGGGTATTCGACTTTGGCTCAGGTCATGATCTCATGGTTCATGGGTTCGAGCCCTGCATCAGGCTCTGTGCTGACAGCTCAGAGGCTGGAATCTGCTTCAGATTCTGTGTCTCCCTCTCTCTCTGTCCCTTCCCTGCTCACACTCTGTCTCTCTTTCCTTCAAAAATAAATAAGCATTAAAAAAAGAATTTTTATAATTTTCTAATGTTTATAGATGTATAGAATACAGTTTTCACTTTTTAAGTGCTGACCATATATTCTTATTAACTGCAGCTAAAATTTTTATGAAAATCCAGTGTTTTTTTCCTTCTGAATAGTTAAAAATTATTATTATTTCTTTTAATGTTTTTTTTTTTTTTAATTTCTGAGAGAGAGAGACAGCATGAGCAGGGGAAGGTCAGAGAGAGGGAGACACAGAATCTTAAGCAGGCTTCAGGCTCTGAGCTGGCTGTCAGCACGGGGCTTGAACCCACGAACAGTGAGATCATGACTTGAGCTGACGTCAGATACTTAACCGACTGATCCACCCAGGAGCCCCTAAATTATTATTTTAATAGATTAGAAAAAACATGTAGAACTCTCAGATTCACACAGGTGATTAGTTTTAGCAGTTATGCCTAGTACAAGAGATACCCAGTTAATCATTTAAGAATGAGAATATTTCGGGGCACCTGGGTGGCTAAGTTGGTAGAGCAGTGCAACTCTTGATCTCAGGGTTCTGAGTTCGAGCCCCATGTTGGGCATAGAACTTACTTCATAAAAAAAGAGTGGGAGTATTTTAAAATAATTCTAATCTTTAAATTATGAAGTGTTTCAAGCATACAAAAAAGTATAGATCTTGATATAATGAATACCTGTGTACCCTTCACCCACCATCTGGCCTAAGAAGTAAAACATTACAGATTTGTTGGAAGCTCTCTCTCTTTCTTTCTCTCTCCAGTTCCATTTCCAATCCTCCTCCTAAAAGAATCACTATTCCTATTTTCGGTGTTTGTCACTACTTTGCCTAATTTTATAGTTTTATTAAGTATGCTTGTATCCTAAAGTTAACTATATTTGACATGTTTTTAAACTTTATGTACCTCACCATATATATGCTTTTGCAACCTACCGTATTCACTCAACACAAATTTTTCCATATTGATTGGTGAAGCTCTGTGTCATCATTTTTGCTGTTGTATAATCCATTGTAGGATTAGCCCGCACTTACCCTTTCTCTTTTGATGGGCATTTAGGTTTATTCCCTTTTCCCCAAACAAACATTAAGCACTAATTTTTCTGTAATTTGGTATATTGTTAAGATCTTTCTGACATTTCTTTTAGATCTATCGAGGCGCCAGAGTTGGTGGGTTAAAAGAGGCTATGGTGCATTCTCAGTATAAAAGATTGCCTGACATCCCTGGTGATTTCCCAGACTGCCCTGCTGGGGTTCTTTTTGCTGAAGAGCAAGCCAAGAATCTCCTTGAAAAGTACAAAAGGTAAGAAACTGGCTTCTCTAGTTTCCTAATGTCTTATTAGGAAGGGAAGGGCCCACCCACTTTGGCCAGTCACATTTGGAATGGCTTCAGTAACTCTTACACTACGTGCAGTTTTCATAGACTTTTCCTTGAGTTCACATAACCAAGACATAATTAAGTCAGGACTGTCTTACAATCTGGCCCTTCCAGGCTATAGACCCTTCTTTGATGATGGTGCATGCCTAAATTATGGGCCTGTTTCAGACACTTGTTCAGGATTTCCATGACTAGCCCCTGCCCCCTCAAAATACAAGTTGTGTTTTGTATAACGTTATTGAGGTAATACATATTTATGAAATTTAAAAAAAATTTTTTTAATGTTTTTCTTTATTTTTGAGAGAGAGAGACAGATTGTGAGCAGAGGAGGGGTGGAGAGAGAGAGGGAGACCAGAATCTGAAGCAGGCTCCAGGCTCTGAGCTGTCAGCACAGAGCCCAACATGGGGCTCGAACTTGTGAACAGCGAGAGCATGACCTGAGCCAAGATCATGACCTATGTCGAAGTCAGATGCTTAACTGACTGAGCCTCCCAGGCGCCCCTATATTTATGACATTTTTTAAAAAAATTTTTTTTTAAGGTTTTTATTTATTTCTAGGAGAGAGAGAGAGAGACAGCGTGAGCAGGGCAGGGTCAGAGAGAGAGGGAGTCACAGACTGAAACAGGCTCCAGGCTCTGAGCTGGCAGTCAGCACAGAGCCCGACGCGGGGCCCGAACCCACGAACCGCGAGATCATGACCTAAGCGAAAGTCGGACGCTTAACCGACTAAGCCACCCAGGCGCCCCTATTTATGACATTTTAATGAAGCTATGGTAATGTGCAAAAATGCTTTGTGAACTGGTGTATTCCTTCCATCCAAAGAGATAAGCACTGTTTTTGCATTTTGGTATCTATCCATCTAGACTGATTTTTCTTTTTTCTCACTGGGGGAGTGGCCAGTGAGGGTCTTCACCAACCTTTCTACTATGAAGTGTATGCTAACTTGGAGAAGCGGTATCCTACTACTCTGGGCTCCAGAAACACAGAAACTCTCTTGTTTGTTGTGGAATCTGTGACGTCTAGCCAGTGCCTGGTGCACAGTGTTCTTAATAACTTTTATTAGTTGATAGATGGAGGAGTGGAAAGTGGGATGTTGTAGTTCCTTGACCGTGAGCTGAGTTACTGTGCTTTTCTGTTCACCACCGCAGCCACAGAGGCAGGCTGTGCCTGGTTTTCAGACTTCGTCGAGTGACTGGTGAATGAATAAGAGTGAAATCACAGGGACGCTTTCAGGGACTGCCGGCTTACCAGGGCAGTGATCATGTATTTTGTGCCTCCTATAATATGTAGCTCCAGTCTTCTATGTGTTTGTTAAATAATTGACAGTAATACTTAATTCTCATCCTTCAGATTTTTTTTCACGCATACAGATTTTTCTTTTTCTTTTTTTTTATGACCAAACTATTTTAAGACTTATTACCTGCTTTTTCAAGGATACAAATTTTTCTTAAGTACAAATTTTTTTTCTAGAATGTTTAACTTATTTATTATTTATTTATTTAGAGAGCACGTGTAGGCTCGAACTGAGGAGGAGCAGAGAGGGAGAGAGAAAGAAAGAGAGAATCTTAAACAGGCTCCATGCTTAGCACAGAGCCCAACTCAGGGCTTGATCTCATGACCCTGGGATCATGACCTGAGCCAAAATCAAGAGTTGAACATTCAATTGACTGAGCCACCAAGGTGCCTTTGAGGTACAATGTAAAAAAAAAAAAAAATTTTTTTAATGTGTATTATTTTTGAGACAGAGAGACAGAGTGTGAGTACGGGAGGGGCAGAGAGGGAGGGAGACACAGAATCTGAAGCAGGCTCCAGGCTCTGTGCTCGCTGTCAGCACAGAGCCTCATGCGGGACTCAAACTCACAAACTATGAGATCATGACTTGAGCCAAAGTCAGATGCTTAACAGACTAAACCACCCAGGTGCTCCTCGGTATAATTTTTTTTTTAAAAAGGGATTATATTATGAATATTATTTCAAAACCTGCTTTTTTAATTTAGTAATGTATTATAGATGGTTTTCCCATATCAATAAATGTGACTCTAAACCAAGTGTTGGCAAACTTTTTTCGCAAAAGACCAGATGATAAATATTTTTGGCTTTGTGGGCCCTTTGGTTTCAATGGCAGCTCAGATCTGCCTTGTGTCACAAAGGCCACCTCACACGGTGCATAAATGAATGAGCATGGCTGTATGCCGGTCTCACTCTGGTTGTGGACACTCAAGTTTGAATTTCATGTAATTTCATGTGCCATAGGATATTCTTTTTTTTTTTTTTTTTTTTTTTTTTAACCATTTCAGAATGTAAAAGCTTCTTAGCTCATGGGTCATTTAAAAGCAGACAGCGGCCCAGGTGTGATGTGTGAATCAATCTGCCAACCCTTGCTCAAAATATCTCCGAACAGTTGCCCAGGACTGCAGTGTGGTTGTACCGTAATTTATCAGGGGCCCTCGAGGTTATTTCTCATTTTGGGCTCTGTGCTTCTATAAACAGCTTTTCATAAGCATCTTTACACATTTATCCGATTTATTCATTCATTTTATATATGTTTATTTAGAACCTACTATGTGTCAAACACCTTCTAGGCACTGTGGCGACAGCAGGGGAAGGCAGGCAGGGTCTGTTCCTGCCCTCTTGGAGCGTATACTCTTTTTGTTTGTTTGTTTTAGAGCGAGAGAGAACATGCATGTGAGGAGAGCTGGGGAGGGGCCAAGGGCGAATGAAAAGGAGGCCCCACACTCAGCACAGAGCCCAATGCAGGGCTCGACCCTGGGATCGTGACCTGAGCTGAAATTAAGAGTCAGACGCTCAACTAGACACGCAACCAGCTGAGCCACCCAGGCGCTTCAGAGCTTATACTCTTGATGAAAGCACATGTTTCGGAGCTGGTGGGAGCGATCCAGGAGATGGGAGGGAGGCTCACATGGCAAGAGCAGAGCCCTTGAGTGTGGGAGAGGGCACGGTATCCCATAGGGTCGGGCTCAGATCTCATTTTAGCAGCCTGGAAGGCTGGCTCCGAGTCGTGAATACAGATTTAGGTAGGATAGACTCTGGTGCAGAGCTTAGGTAGTACTCTCCTGATCGTGACCGCCTTCTCAGTGAACAGAGAGGCAAGGTTATCCGCTAGGAATAAGAAGGGACCAGAGGCTGCTGGAGGTCTGAGGAGAGAAGGATCCATGTAGACAGTTTTCCAGGAACGCAGGACACAGAATTGACTGGAGAGTTGGAAGGGAGCCCAGTTGAGTTCCGTGTTTACGGTAGGGCTGTTCACAACTGCTGTGTCTTCTCGCCCACCTCTGTTCTGCCCATCAGAGCTGGCATGGGGGGGTTGGAGGGTTGGATGTGCCTGGGATGGGCTTTGCTGGGTGGGGCGGGTCTAGGGTACACGAGCAGGAGTGTAAGCTTTCTGAAGAGAGAGGTGCAGAGCCGTGGTGTGCGGCGAGGAGATGGTAAATGTACAGTAAGCTCTGGAGCTTGGCCTGTGGTGGGGAGGGCTGAGTGGGCTGGGCTAGGAGTGGGTGTGTGGGCAGCTGGGAGGGCCTGGCTGACGAGGGAGGGCCAGTGGTGTATCTGATGTCGCGTGCTTCAGGGGGGCTGGGGTCTTGGGGAGGAAGGAGCGGAAGGTGGTCTGTGGGCATCAGCAGGATGTCTGCCCGGCTCAGGCCCATGGGACGTCAGGAAACAAACCGCTGCCTCTGGAGAGGAGCTGGAGGGAAGAGAGCACTGACCTTAGGCCAGATCCCACAAGTAAGTAAGGTCTCTGGTTAAAAAAAAAAAAGATACACATCTCAGGGATTTGCTGTACTATTGACAAATTGCTGTTTGTATTAATTTATTTTTTTTTTACATTTATTTTTTTTTTAAATGTTTTATTTATTTCTAGGAGAGAGAGAGACAGCGGGAGCAGGGGAGGGTCAGAGAGAGAGGGAGTCACAGACTCTGAAACAGGCTCCAGGCTCTGAGCTGGCAGTCAGCACAGAGCCCGACGTGGGGCCCGAACCCACGAACCGCGAGATCATGACCTGAGCGAAAGTCGGACGCCCAACCGACTAAGCCACCCAGGCACCCCTGTTTGTATTAATTTAGGGTTTCATCTGTAGTTAGGGGAGTGCCCGTTTCCCTCACTCCCAGTAACAGGATAGCACCAGCTTTTATTTATTTCTTGATCTTGAAAGTTTATTTATGATTTTGAGAGAGAGATAGAGAGAGAGCGCGAGCAAATGGGAGAGGGACAGAGAGAGACGGAGAGAGAATTCAAAGCAGGCTCTGCACCCTCAGTGCAGAGCCCAATATTTTAAGTGTTTTTCATCATTTTGTGTGTGTGTGTGTGCGTGCATGCGTGTTTTGTATAAATTGCTCATTTATTTCCACCTAAAGGTCTGCAGGTTAGGCAAGTTCCCTGGGAGTGTTTTTCACCAGCTGCCCCTCTTGGAAGGTCAGAACACATCTGGTTCAGTCTCCAGAGTATAGACTCACACTGAACCGCGGTTAAGTCTACAGGTTCATTTCCATTCGGGGTCCTGAGGCATGAAGAAGCATGTGGGGGAGGGAATGTCAGGGCCTGGCCCACAGGAGACTGTCAGTCTGATGACAGGGTCTGGGACTCTGTAAGAGTCCTCCAGCCCGGAGTGCCTTGTGGCATTTCTCAAAGGTTCTTCGTCTCTCATTCATTGCTGGGAAGGTCAATTGCTCTCACCCTGTGAGGAGCAGTTTGGAAATGTTGCTCAAAATTGCAAATGCCAACAGTCTGTGCTTTAGCAGTTCCATTCCAGGAACTTACCTTGTGGATGTACTTGTGCAGGTGTGACATTGTCAAGGTTATTCACTGCAGCATTATGTATAGAAGCAGAAGTCCTGCAGTAGTGGACTATCTAAGTAAACTAGGGTGGACTCGCAATGGTGGAAGATAGTATGCAGCCTTTTATAAAAGCATGAGGGATTTCTTAATGTACTAACATAAAATGATCTCCAAGGTATTTTGTTACATGAAAAGAGTTAGGCAAAAAGTGCTCTACCTGGTATGTCACCATTTGTGTAAAATGGGTACAGAAAGGAAAGAAATAGGTACATATCTGCACATGTGTACAGAAAATGCCTCTGGAAGGTTATGTTAAGAAACTGATAATGACACTATCTCTTGTAGGGCAGCTGAGTCATTAATTTCCTTTTAAAGGTCTCCGAGTGAGGCAGGTACCCCGGGGGCATGTTTCAGCAGCCACAGGTCCAGAGTGAGGGAGGAACTTCACCACCGCCCTTTCTGTTCCTTTAGAATGGAGAACGTTGTGTGGTGCAGGGGCCACGTGGGGCCGCTTTGTGGATGCCTTGCCTTTTAAAATTAAAATCAAAGAGGGGTGCCTGGGTGGCTCAGGTGATTGAGTGTCTGACTCTTGATTTTGGCTCAGGTCATGATCTCACAGTCATGGGATCGAGCTCCATGTCAGGCTCCATGCTCCTCTGCTCCTTTCCCCTGCTTGTCTGCTCGCTCTCTCTCAAATAAAAAAATAAAAATAAAATCAAAATTAAAACTGAAGAGTTGGTTGTTACTCATATTTCTTGGAAAACTTTTTTTTTGGTATGTTTCTTTTTTAAATAGAGATGGAGTACAAATGGCCATAATTATTTTAATGGTCCAATCCTAAACTGTGCAAAATTAGATCTCCTCCTTGGTTTTCACCAGGCGCCCTCCTGCAAAACGGCCCAACTATGTTAAGCTTGGCACCCTGGCACCTTTCTGCTATCCGTGGGAGCAGTTAACGCAAGAGTGGGAATCAAGAGTCCAGGCCCAAGAGGAATCATCTGTGGCTTCCTCTCCACGTGGTGAGGAGAGGGACTTGAGAAGAGAGAAGGTGCCTTGTGTCCCCACACCTCAGAAAACTGATCAGCCACCTGAGGAAGTGGGCACATCTCTAAGCAGCCCCAGCGAGCCCAGAGAAGTAATGGACACAGCGTGTCCAGCTCAGATGGGGACTGAGTGGGTAACGGGCCCAGAAGCCACCAGCAGTCTCCTCTGTGTTCTTAGGTAAGTGCACACGACTTCCGGATGTGTTTCAGTGCTGACCAGGCTACAGGATGTAAACGTTGTCTTTGTTCCTTTATGCAAAGCTCGAGGAAAGGGCTGGACTCTCTGAAGGGGAAAGCCATTTCTCCAGTGTCCATAGAGGGCTCAGGGAAACAGCCGAGTCACATTTGATTTTTGGGGCAGGATACTAAGTGACCAAACGATTTAAAGTATTATTGTGCATAGACATAAACCAAAGCAGCTGTTCCCTGTGACCTGTTCCATTTGATCTTTCTTCCCATGCAGTACCCTGATGACTGTAACCTTCAGGAATGAGGAACCTCTCTAAGCTCTGAGCAGGCGTTCTTTCCTTAAATCACTGAGCTAGAATTTTTCTAGTTCCTTTTCAGTGAGTTGAACTTATGAGCAATTAGGTGCCTGTTCATTGGAACATCGTCACGTGGGAGAGGCTTCCGTACCAATGTGCTCCTGCCGTAGCCTGTTAGAGTGTGCTTAACAGTCACCCTCTGTTCTGTGCTCAGGTTTCCATAAGTGCTCACCTCTCTTGCCTTATGTTGATTTTTTATATAGTAACCTTATAATTTCATATCCTTCCTTCATTTCCTATAACTGTCTCTCTCAGCCTTAGATTCTATCTGTCTTATTTTTTCCTGCCTTCAACTTCTTAAACCTTGAATCCTTCAGTGTCTAAGAATAGTAGTCACATAAAAAGGAAAGTATCATTACGAAAGTATATTAATGTCTGTTTTTAATTTTTAAAAAATTAGAGTTTTGATCCATTCCCACATAGAGTATTAAAAAAAATCAAATTAACTCCAGCAGTGCCCAATCTTCTAATTGCATGTCTTCTCCTCAAACAAAATATCCTCAAACGTGTGTCTCCGATTTCATATAGGAGTAGAAAATCCCTGAAGCAGCTGTCAGCCTGGTGTGGGCCCGGGTCTGGACCCCGCGGGGCAGCCCTGCGAGCCCCTGGAAGCAGGCAGCAGGCGTTGAGCAGCGAGGCCTGCCTGGCCCTGTCGGACCGCTTCCCCCGGGCCCTGGTATGGGTCAGCCTGTCCCTGCTGGGCAAGGGCAGCCCCGAGCCGCATGCCATGATCTGTGTCCCGGCCAGGGAGGACCTCCTCCAGCTCAGGCAGGATCGGCTCTACTGTGGGCCCCAGGAATCCAAGCACAGCGACCCATTCAAGAGCAAGATCCGGAAACAGAAAGAGAAGAAGAAAATCGAGAGGAGGCAGAACCGAGGGGGCGCCGTGTCTGAGGGTCCGGTGGGGGAGCACCCTGCGGCCGGGCCCGACGCTCTGACCCTGGGCTTGTGGTCAGGCCCTCTCCCGGTTGTGACTTCTCATTGCTCCAGAGTCCTCCTCGGTTTTGTCACGCAGGGAGATTTCTCCATGGCCGTGGGCTGCGGAGAAGCTCTGGGCTTTGTTAGCCTGACGGGTCTGCTGGAGACGCTGTCCGGGCAGCCAGCTGCGGAGAGGGGCCTGGTGCTCCTGAGGGCCCCCGCCTCCTTGCAGTATCGGTTTGCCAGGATCGCCGTGGAGGTGTGAATGCTGGCTTACGTCCTTGCAGGGCGTAGATAATAACCGTGTTTGCCAAGTCCCACCACTGGAGGGACTTTGTTTTCGCCACCTTCTGTTTTGAAGTACCATGTGAAATGCCTCGGAGACAATAAAAGAATTCTGTATCATGCATGTGATGCGGTACTGACATCATTCCACTATTCCAAGATCATCTCCATCTTTCCCTGCCCTTGCTGCAACACCTTAAAATTATTTGGCGTATAGAGCCAGCAGCTTTTACGTTTTGACTTCTTGGTCCGCGTCATTCTTGCTGAAAATAATCAGAAGCTCTTAGTTTCCTTGTTCCTTTTTTATTAGGAACAAAGGACAGTGAAGTCTGTTTGAAAAGCCTTGTAGACGTGTGATAAGCAACAGTGGTTGTTTAATGACTTGATTGCTGCAGAAAAGGCTCTCAACATCCGGCCTCTGTGCATGAAACAGGGTTCTCCTGTCTGGACCGTGTTCAATTCCATACCGGAACCTGCGTGCCTAACGCTTTACATCAGCAGATGGAAATTGTGGAAAATGTATTATTGCCCTTTGTCGTGCAGGCTCGGTCTATGGCAGAGGTGTTGGGGTGGCATCTGAATGGGGCTCTGGTCGTTAGGACCCTTTGTTCTCTTTGCTGTTGACCAACGCATGACTCTAGGAGTTTCTTGATTTTTCTGTGCTTTTTGTCTTTGCAAAGAATCTCTCACAAAAACAATAGAGGATGATTTCTCAAAATATGTTCTATGAGGTGGTCATGGATGATGCAGTGCAGGGAAGTCACCAGAAAAACCCAAGAGGACTGGGTTCAGGGAGCTTCCAGGTTGGTGAACATGTGGATAATGGGGACAGAGTCGCCCCCTGGAGACGGCAGGGGCCCCTTGCCCTTTCCCACACCTTGCCCTGTGCATCCCTCTGTCTGGCTGTTCTGAGTTATATCCTCTTATAGTAAACTGGTGATCTAGTAAGTAAAAAAATCTGTGAAATATGTTATCAAAAAAAAAAAAAAGATCCCAAGGTCAGATTGATTGGGGAAACTCTGGATTAAACCCAGTTATGCATTTCTTTTTAAAGGATTTCTAGAACCTTCCCTGTGATAATGCACATTGCGCCTCTCCAGGAAGTCGATAACAGCCTACACTATCTTCTAAATCTTTTTGATGCCAAACTTCCTTTTGCAAGGAGCACTTTGTAGGACCAGTGTTTTTAGGGACACACTTTGGGGAGAGTGGCTGTACAGTGCAGTGCTCTGCAAGGGGATGACTTTTTTTAATGTTTATTTTTGTGAGAGACAGAGTGTGAGTGGGAGAGGAGCAGAGAGAGAGGCGGACACAGAATCCGAAGCAGCTCCAAGCTCTGAGCTGTTCAGCACAGAGTCTAACGCGGGGCTCGAACCCACAAGCTGTGAGATGGTGACCTGAGCCAAAGTCGGATGCTTAACCGACTGAGCCACCCAGGCACCCCTGCAAGGTGATGATTAAAATGACGGGCTGCTTTCAGACACGCAGTCATGATGTCCACCTGACGTTTGAGCAGGGTGTGAGAGGTCTCGTCCCACAGGAAGAGTACAGTCTTCATTGGTTTTTTTCACTTGTGGAGAAACTAGGCGCTCATTCACTTTGAGTTTCCATGTGTGTGTCACACCGTCAGATCCTTGTTTTCCCACCACTCATTTCTAGCAGAGCTTCAGTGGGGTTTGTTCTTTTAATTTAAGTGTACAGGTAGGCATTTCATGTCAATGTGTTGGGTTTTTGCAGTAGCATTTGGTGTAAATGCCTTTGGGGGTGACAAGTTGGGGAGGGAGACAGCAAGTATGACAGCAGCTAATGAAATGTCTGATGTTTCTCCTCTCACTGTGCCTCTGGATGTATTTGTATCCAACCCAAATGAGACTGAAAAAATAGTGTAACTTAGTGGTGTCTGTAAACAGAATAAATTAAAAGTGTCACCTGATGTTCAGTTGTGAACGTTTATTGGAGCATTCCTCATTTGTGTTCTCGGCTCCGAGCCACTTCATCTGTGGCTTAGCTCGCTGGGTGACAGAAGTCTGAGCGTGCTGTGAGTCACCTGACCTCATTCCGTGCAGCGCCATGCCTGGGGCCTGCTGCCTGCATCGTGGAACATGGCATGTAACTCTGTTTTGTGGTAGGTCAAAGACCTCGGTGCTGAGAGGATAGACCAGCATTTCCCAAAATCTTTTCGTGGGAGCCCTGCTCCCTGGAGATGTTTCCTGGAAAAATGTGATGGCTAAATAAGTGTGGGGAAAGCTGTAGTCTATATTCTCCTATTAAAGATTCACAATGAATTAGTGTCGTCAAGGCCCTGCAGATATACCTGCAGGAAGGAAAATCGGCTTTTCACAAACACCTTCCCCCCCCCCCCCCTTTCTTTTTTCATACCTGTTTTCCGGAGAAAATTAGTTTCATGGAATATACTTTGCAAAACACTATGATAAAATATGCACATGTGCCGTGAAGAATGCGTTTCTCCTGTGAAAAACATATAGGAATGGTCTCCTGTGAAAAACATGCAAGAGCATGAATAAACATGTTTATTTTGATCCGACCAGTGCTACAGAGCTACCGAAAAGTCCATTCTGGCCCCTCTTGTCGCGGGGGCAAAGTCTTGCAGAGCTTGCAAAGTCAGGAAGTGTCCTAAAGCAGAGTTGTGAACTGAACACCAGGAGACATGCTACCCCCCTCCTGGGTTGTGTGAGAAACAGAACTGGTTCTGTACGATCATCCTCAGCCTTCACAGAAGTAATGTTTTTACATCAGTACATATTCATCATTGAAAACTTAGAACATGCCGATAAGCAGCAACAAAATCTAAAATCACCTGGGTTTTCACCATGCAGATGTCACCACTGTTACCTCTCTGGTACATATCCTTCTAGGCCTGGAGGTGTGTGTCTAGTTTCTTCCAGGTAAAATAAAAGCTTCAGGGGGCGCCTGGGTGACTCCGTTGGCTAAGCGTCTGAGTCTTGATTTTGGCTCAGGTCATGACCTCACAGATCATGAGTTCACCGTCGTATTGGGCTCTGTGCTGACAGTGTGGAGTCTGCTTGGGATTCTCTCTCTCCCTCTGCCCCTCCCCTGCTCATGCACACCCGTGCCTGTGCACACTCTCTCAAAAAAAAAACAAACTTGGTAATCGTTCATCCAGAATCCTACTCGGTGCCAGTGCAGCTTAAGTGCGTATTGCCAGTTCCGTATGGGGCTTGTTTAGTGTGGACCTGACTGACCCATCGCTTACTCACTGTAGCATTGCTGCCTTGGCTGCCACAAGCCTAGAGGGGGTCCTCACACCCAGGGGAGAGTGAGGCGGGCTCTTGGCTGCTGGATGCACTCTGTCATAGCCTTAACTGGTCAGGACTGGGCTGCTTAGCAGGCAATAGAAGGTAACAAAGACCAGCAGCTGCGGGTTCCTCAGAGCGGCAGCCTGGTTACACAGCACTTCTGGTCACCGTGGTTCTTTCCAGAAATCAGAGGCACAGATCTTCTTGACAGCCATGGCTTTCAGTCCCGGCTGTTCGGCTGTTCGTTGGAATCACCTGACAGCCCAGGCCTCCTCCTCCAGAAAGCAATCTCGGATTGGGCCCAAGTAGAGGTGTTTCTGAAAAGCCCCAAGGCTGTTCCGATGTGTGATTTGGGCTGAGGCTGTGGCGGTAGGAGGTCTGGCTCTTTGGAGCCCCTGCACCTTTGGGAAGGTGTGAATGAACCTCACCCACTCTTTTTTTTTTTTTTTAATTATTGTCAAGTTGGTTTCCATGTAACACCCAGTGCTCATCCCCACAAGTGCCCTCCTCCATGCCCATCACACCCCTCCCCTCCCCCCCACCGCTATCAGTCCTCAGTTTGTTCTCAGCATTCAAGAGTCTCTCATGGTTTGCCTCCCTCCCTCTCCCCAGCTATTTTTCCCCTTCTTCTCCCCCACGCCAACAGACACATGAAATGATGCTCAGCATCCCTCCTCATCAGGGAAATACAAATCAAAACCACACTGAGATACCACCTCACGCCAGTTTGAGTGGCTAAAATGAGCAAATCAAGAGACTCTAGATGCTGGTGAGGATGTGGAGAAACGGGCACCCTCCTACACTGTTGGTGGGAATGTAAACTGGTGCAGCCCCTCTGGAAAACAGTGTGGAGGTTCCTCAAAACATTAACAATAGAACTCCCCTATGACCCAGCAATAGCACTGCTAGGAATTTACCCAAGGGATACAGAAATGCTGATGCATAGGAGCACATGTACCCCAATGTTCATAGCAGCACTCTCCACAATAGCCAAATCATGGAAAGAGCCTAAGTGTCCATCAACTGACGAATGGATCAAGAAGATGTGGTTTATCTATACGATGGAATACTACATGGCAATGAGAAAGAATGAAATCTGGCCATGTGAACTTCACCCACTCCTGTGCCGTGAGCAGGCCCAGCTCACAGGTCTGTCGACTGCACTGTGAGGCAGCCAGGTGGGAACTTAATGAGAGCGCCGGTGGCCCTGAGTGGGGCCTGGCTCATTCCTTGTATAACCTTCACTACTCGGGAGTATAAAATGAGGTCTCTGGTTTTCTCGTGGTGAGTATCCTTCCAGATCATCAGCTCTCAAATGGGGCTGCACTTTGGAATCACTCGGGGAGCTTTCTGAGCCCTGGTGCCTGGGGCCCACCTCCCCGAGATGCTGATTTAACTGGTGAGGGCTGTGAGCCAGACACCGGGATTCTTAAGAGCTCCCAGAGGTGACTTGCAGCCAGGCTTGAGAACCAGTTCTAGACTTTTAATAGGAGGTTCCGGTGTAATTAGGCCAGGACACAGAAGCCTGCAAAGAATGCGGAGCCATGCAGGGTGGGAGCAGATGTAGGCTGTCTCGAATGGAGTGCACAGCTGACACTGATGGCCCCGGGTAGGACCCTGCTGGACCTGAGCAAACAACCAAGTTCACATAACGGCATTTTTCCCTTTCCCGCTTCTTCAAAATTAAAGTTTAACCAGGTACTATTCTGGAGGAACCTGTGCTAACCTTCTATGTGCTGTCACTTAGGAAATGTTTATAATCACAGAATATTCCTTGTTCTTCCCTCCAATGGCTCGTTTTTTGGTTCCTTGAATAACCAAGCCCTTGGTGACTCCAGGACTTGGATGCGCTGTACTCTGCCTTCATGGAAGGTTCCTTCCCCTCTCCCCCACTGTCCCCTTCCACCCCATCCTTCCACATTGATTTCATATTTCTCAGAGAGGCCGTCTTCTGCCTATATTATTTTCTATCACAACAGGGGTTTATTTCTTGATGGTATCACAACGTATAATAATTCTTTGGTTGTTTACTTGTTTATTAGGCGGTGAGCCTCACGAAGGGGAGACCATGTCTTATTTGATTACTCTGGCACCCTAGGCTCTAGCTGAGTCCCTCAACCATGCCCGGTATTCAGTATATTTTTGTTGAATTGCTGCTTTAAAGCCTCGCTGATAGTAAATTACATGATACTGTTTTATCCGAGGCATATGTTGCAATGGACTAAAGAGCCACTAGGTGGTGCCACGACCTCATGAGAAAACAGCCTGCTCCGCAAAAACAGCTAAAATACAATTCNGAGGGGGGCACGGTTATGAAGTTACATATCAATCAATATTCTTTCTTTGGGGGCAGATCCATACTGTTAAAATCCTAGTTTGGAAAGTCTCTGATTTTTGAAGAGGATCCTAGAGAAGAAATAATTTGCGTATCTGAAAAATGAATCCCTGCACGTCATCCCTGGGAAGTCCCCCCACTTCCCCCTCCCCGCCCCATCACAAGCTTAATGCCTCCAATGACAGGGAGCTCATTACTTCACCCAGAGATGCCATGTCCCCTTTGGCACTATACAGTGGTTGACCTGCCCCTTCTGCCCCAGCTTAAGCCTGTCTCCCCTCCTCCTCACTTATGTCAGCTAATATTGAGAGCCAGCCCTTCTAGAAAGGGAGTTTTAAACGTTTTCTCTTCTCCAGGCTAAACAAGCCTCATTTCTTTAGCTTTCCTTCTTGTTTCCAACATCTCAACAGAGGATCTTAAATTTATTTTTTGGACACAACATAATTTGTTCCATGCACAATCCTGCACAGCTGGGCGAGCCTCAGGCAGGGCTGCTGGCTTCAGGGAGTCTCAAAGCTTCTGGGTCACTGTGGGCCCTCTCTGAAGCCTCCAGCTTCCTCTTGCCTTGCTCTGCAGGATTCAGCTGCTGCTACTTGAGGCACGCATGAGCTTGGTATTTCTCAAAAGCAGAGCCTGGAACAGCTTACCTGCGGGTAGTTTATTTGAAGAAGTGACCTAGGGGACAGAAATGTAGAGACCGGCAGAGTGGAGGAGGAAGGAATGGAAGCTGACCCAAGCGTGCATTGTTCAGCGGGTTGCCCGTGGGCACACAAGCCTCTGAGTTGCCCACACGAGAGAAGGCAGTCTTCAGTTCCCAGCTCTCGGGTCTGCTGGTCAAGGGTTGCCCCAGGGAGTGTTCCCTTCCGGGGCCCCTCTGGGTTTGCACAGGGCCTAGAATGCCTGAGTCTACTCTGTGGGCTGCCCGTGGAAGGCCAGCGAGAAGCCCAAGGGCAGAAACAAGAGGTACAGCCAAGACAAGGTGCATTCGGGCCACACCGCGCAGGGCCGGTTGCGGCAGCTAGGGCTGGACCAAAAGTGCCGAGGGAACGTGAGCCTGGAGAAAAGGTGTCTAGCCCAGAGCCCTCAGGAGAGGGGGTGACAATTGCCTGTCGCGACTTGCGAGGAACCAAGAGGTGTGTGTGTACGCGCGCGCCCGCTTGTGTGGGGGGCGTGGGAGGAAGCGTCGGGTGATTGATGAGCACTGCGTACCAGCAGTTGGCAAGTGGATGTACAGTTGATCTTGCCGAAGCGGGGCGGGGGCGGGCCGGTTCCGGTCCGGCTTCTGTGAGCCCTCACGCTGGATCTGGGCCAGGAGCTTGACTCTCCTGCTTGTGGACACTACCTGGCGTGGTT
This sequence comes from Crocuta crocuta, assembly GCF_008692635.1. Lineage (NCBI taxonomy): Eukaryota > Metazoa > Chordata > Mammalia > Carnivora > Hyaenidae > Crocuta > Crocuta crocuta. The sequence continues at coordinate 7,986,713 of NW_027533334.1, read as the reverse complement.
CTGATATGTCCCACCGAATGCCTGCAACCGTCGTTAGGGCGCAAGCCCTGACTCTGTTGTCTGGAGAGGTTCTGGGGGCTCCCCCAGGGCTTGCTGTGCCATCGTTCCTGCCCAGCGAGGCCCACAGCTTCCCTTCTGCTCACCCTCTGCCCATTTTGTTCCCCGCCACCCGACACCCATGCCTGCAGCTCAGTTGATCTGTTTCCTCAGTAAAATGGAGGAGGTTGGAGAACAGTCCTGCCTCTTACAGGGTGGTCTTGAGACCCGCGGCGTTATAAGGGCAGCATCTCATGCTGCACCCTGGACCTGACCCAGGTCTGCCTTGAATAAGACCACTCGGGGGGATTCGTGGTCACCGAACAGTTGCAGGAGCAGTGGACTGAGTCGGTGGCTTCCAAACCCGGTGATCATCAAAAGCATCTGGGGAGCTTGCTAAAAGACAGTAACTCTTGAGCGTCTGCGGTGTGGCCCCCAAGTCTGTCATTTTTATGAAGCACCGTACATGACTCCAATACACACCATTCATGGGATCGGGTTCCAGAATCACCAGGATACGCGTCTTAGGTGTTTTTTCCCACTCCTGAGATTCTGATATTTTTGACACTGACTTTTCACAAATGTGGATGTCACTCTCTCTGGGTGTTAGGTATTCGTAGGGCCTAAGTGTTTGCTTGTTTGTTTGTGTTAATAGTGAGGCCTCATTTCTGATTGCTAAATATTCTGGTCAGGGACTTGTGTTTCTTCCAGCATTTAAGTAATGTCCGGGTACTTTGCCAGGCCCTGCGAGCTCCCACGACCTCACACTCTGGGGCGTTTGGGCCGGTGGCGTCTGGGACAGCGTTTTGCTTCAGCCCCTCAGCCATTAGGCTCTGGATGGATTTGTCTGAGATTCCAGGTCCTGACTCCCTGTTGAGAGATGGAGCCTGAAGCGTGTACAGGGAGAGGTCAGAGCGTCTGTTTGCATTTGGTCTCATCAGGCATTTTGGATGGCCCGAGTCATTCCTGTCCACCTACATCATGCCCGCGCAAGCCTGAGTGGCCTTGAGGAAGCACTCCAAGCCTTTGCCGGGGAGCCGAGGCTCGGGCGTCTGCGGTGGTACCCACCCTCGCAAGAGGAGAGCCCAGTGGGCTTGGCACCGACTGGCCCTCAAGTGCCCAGCGCTGGGGGGTGAGAGGAGGGAGGTCGAAGCCCTCAGGGCACTCCGCCAGGCTGAGAGGCTCCAGGCGGCTCCAGACCAAAAGAAAGCTTTCCTCAGAAGGTTCTCCTGGAACTTGCGCTCTCATGCAAGCTAACGATCTCATGCCATACAATTCCTTGGTGCATCATTAATTGTTTTCTGCCTGTCAGTAGCCTAGAGGGCTGTCCCTTTGGAAAAGTGGGAACTGCTTCTTACCAAGGGCAGAGCTTGGCTCCCCACACAGCTTGTCACTCTTACAGGAGACCATGCCTGGGCTGAGTACTCCCTGCGGGGAAGGAAGTGGTGGCCACAGAGAATCAGGCCTTCAGGACTCGGTCAGTGATGGTTGGAATTGGAGGTTTTGTTTTTCCTGGGCCGGCATCATCACAGTGGGCTCTCCCCCTCCCCACCCTCCCCAGAGGCCAGAGATGAGGCTAGCTGTGGGCTGGCGTCCGCCGTGTTCCTGGTCTGAATCTGTAGACACTTCCTCTAGTCAAAGGTGGGAGGTGGGGGGTGTGGTACCCAGGAGTCAAGGCAAGAGCAGGGATGTCTGGGAACCCCGAACCCGAGCACGACACCTTGCTCATCATAGTCCTCCATGGCTCCTCAGCCTGTATCTCCCTGAGGTGTGGAAAAAACTAGTTCTACCAGTTTGGCCTGTGGAATGGAGCTTTAGCTCCCAGTTACTTCATTCAGTCATTAGTAATGATAAAGAGGAGCACTGAGAACTCACTCCACACCAGGCTTTATGTGCAGTATTCCATTTCGTATTTGCAGCCACAAAATGTCTCCATTTTTGCAGACAAAGATATTGAGGTTTATTATTTTTTTTAATGTTTATTTATTTTTGAGAGAGAGAAAGACAGAGTGCGAGCGGGGGAGGAGCAGAGAGAGAGACACACACACACACAGAATCCAAAACAGACTCCAGGCTCTGAGCTGTCAGCACAGAGCCCAATGCGGGGCTCGAACTCACCAACTGAGAGATCATGACCTGAGCCAAAGTCAGGTGCTTGACCGACATAGCCAACCAGGTGCCCTAGGAAATTGAGGTTTAGAGAAGCTTGATAATTTGCTGGCAAGACACAGAGTTGGGATATGGGCATAGATCAGCTGACTTGAGTCTGAGTTCACATGCCATGCGGTCCTTCCCCCCATCCCCCATCTGTTTGAGCACAACGTGTCTGCTGTTCTGTGCCGGGCACCAGAGGGGTTAGATGCACACATGAATCAGGCGTGGACTTGTCCTCAAGCACTTCAAGGTCAGTGACGTGTTGCTTTGGTGCCATGTGAAGGGTGTTGAGGATTTTGGCTCTTAGTCTGGCATAGGAATCGAGGCTTTCTCATCGTGATGTTTTCCTAGGAAAAGATGGTCCTGAGTCCCAGGAGATTTATTTCATTCGCTTTTCTTGCTCTTTAATTTTGCCCTGATATGCTGCTGTTATTTATGACTCCAGCACCACCCAAACCATTCATCTTGCCATCGTTAGGCAGTTATGAAAGGCCTGTGATTACGTCTCCCAGTTGGCCTGCTTGTGTTTAAAACATCAGCCAAAAGCAAAACACGAAAACACACACACACACACACACACACACACACACACACACACACACACCTTCACCCAGAAAGGAGTGGGTACACCGCATAGCATTCTCCTGAACCCAGAGAGGTCGTTACTGAGCACTGGCCTCTCCTCCCGCTCTGCCCCGCCTTGATCTCCAAAACCTCTGCTCATTTAATTTTTTTGAATGTTGCCCATAAATCAGTGGGCCTGGCTCCACGGCCTGCATCACTGAGCCCGCTGCTCCCCCCCCACCCCGGCCGCTCGTGTGGGCCTCTTTGGGCCATTACTCAGTCCCAGCAAGGATTAACGTTAATCTCCCGTTCATGTGAGTGAGTCGAGAGTTATTCTTTCCATCTGTCACCCCCTAGGCCAGCGTTCTATGTCCTCGCTTCCTCCTTCCAGGAGGTTTCCGAGGGCAAATGGTGGCACCCTTGTCCATGGACATTGCAGGGTGACAGTTGGGCCCCTTTCCCACAGGGCGCCTGGGATGAGGCCCAGACTGTTGAGTGACAGGTGAGAGCTGAGGGGCCCTGAGCAGGCAGGTGTCTTCTCCGACCCCTCCCTGATTCTGCTGAGGAGGAAGGTCACCTAGTGACACGGCTGCCCCATAAGCAGAGCTGGGACCAGAACCCAGGTCTCCTGACAGGGCCGGGTCAAGACCAACTTCTGAATACCGTTTTTCGGGAACAGGTTGCCCTGATGGATTCAGATTCTGCATCTCCTCTTTCTTCCTTTTGGCCATCCCAACTCTTCTCCAGCGGCTCTGCCCTCCGCACCTCTCCTCTCAAGGTGCTGCCTGGAAGGGCTTCCTTCACCTCCTGCCAGTCCTTGGCTGAAAGGCAACGGGTGGGTCGCTTAAGCAAACTGACCCTCAGTGTTCTTGTCAATAACAATGGAAATAAAATTATTATCTACCTTGCTATCTCTTTTTAAAGTTTATTTATTCTGAGAGAGAGTGAGAGAGCATGTGAGTGGGAGAGAGAGGGGAAGAAAAAGAGAGTCCCAAGCAGGCTCTGAGCTATCACCACAGAGCCAGGCACAGGGCTCGAACTCACGAACCATGAGAGCATGACCTGAGCTGAAACCAAGAGTCAGATGTTTAACCAATCGAGCCACCCAGGCGCCCCTCTACCTTGCTATCTTGAAATGAGACTCTGAGAAGTAGTAGAAGCACAAGTGTTTTATATTTGTATTTGTTGAGCACTTGCTGTGTACCTCCCGCAGAGCCTTGACTTATTTGGATCTTATCTTTAGATCTTTGGGGCAATTCTATAGTTTTACGTCCCCATTTTATAGAGAGGGAAACTGAGGCTCTGTGAGGTGAGGGAACGGCCGGGGTCATGCCGCTCGTTGGGATCAAAGCCACATCTGTCAGCGTCCTTACCCAACACGCCCTTTGGTGAGGGGTCGCCACACTCTGTCTTTGCCCCTGTGTCTCTCAGGTGCTATTTGGGATCCCACAGTGACCCCTTCTTCAGTGTCTTGGGAAACAAGGCCTTAAGATATCAAGATCAAAATAACCGTGTCTGTCCAAATCTCAGAGACTGCACAGGGGAAGAGAGTGGGGCCGAGGACCACCCGCCCCGGGATCCGGGTTTTCCTGAGAACCGTGGGCAGGAGAGGACGATGCAACGACAGGGGCCCCGGGCGCTGCTCCGCGCAGTTCCCAGGCATGGCCGCGGGGTGGCGCCGTGGACCGACACAGGCGCCCCCATAGGTCCCAGGGAGGGGAGCTTCAGTTCAGTCCCAGGACTGCTTGGGATGGAGGGATTTCGGGGGACCCAGAAAAATCACCCGCTGGACGGGCGTTCAGTTTTGTTGCTCAGTGCTGCAGCCCGGGAACTGGCCTAGCTCTACGTTCCTTCGGATTCAATGGCTGTTTCTGGAGTTCTAGCTGCAGACCAGGAGGCCCGGCATTGGGAACCCCAGGGACATGTGTGGCCAGGTCTGTCACTGGCCCCTGGGAGCGCGCAGTCGGCCTGGGGAGGCAGAGGCGGACGCTGTCGCTCCCTTCAGAATGAATACGAAGAAAGCACGACAGTTTTTCATGGCCTTAAAAAAGAATTAAAGCTTGTGTTTTGTTTACCAAGACCAAAAAAACTTCATTCTCTCCCTCATCCACCCCTGGCTGCTCACCGAGGGTGGGTCATTCCCAATAGAAAGTGAAGTCTAAGAGGCGCTTGGGGAGCTCAGTCAGTTAAGCCTCCGACTTTGGCTCAGGCCATGATCTCACAGATCCTGGGTTCAAGCCCCACATCCCTCTCTGTGCTGACAGCTCAGAGCCTGGAGCCTGCTTCGGATTCTGTGTCTGCCTCTCTCTCTCCCCCACTCGCTCTGTCTCTCTATCTCTCAAAAATAAATAAAAACATTTAAAAAAAAAAGTGGAGACTGAGGATCCCAGGACTGAGATGAATGTTCTAAAGACCAGAAAAGGCCCCTTCTTATTGACACAGCTCACCATTCACACCCACCACGCCATCTCACGGGGGGCAGACCCCTCCTCATTGAACCTGGCAAGCTCTATTTCTTTCTCAGAACACTGCTCATTCTAATCCTTTCTGTGTCACTTTTCCCGAATCCTTCAGAATTAACTGCTCCCTCCTATACTGTGTTCCCTCCTATCGCCGGGCATCTAACCACATTGTGTAAAACCTGTTTGCACATCTGTCCTGTTAATTAAAATGTCCCCGAGGGCAGAGTCCCTGGGCTTGGGTCCCCAGCACCTAGCGCAGGGCCAGACAAGCAAGATGCTCATTAGGTTCTCATTCAATTTCATCGAGTTACTTAAGAGAGAAGGCGAGGGAAGGCACACAGGCCTTTTAACACTTATTATCTAACTCAATCCAAGCAACAGCACTGTTTGCTTGGCATTATCTGGATTATTTTATTTTTTAAATTTGTTAATGTTTATTTTGAGAGAGAAAGAGAGAGCAAGTAGGGGAGGGGCAGAGAGAGAGAGGGACAGAGAGAGGGAGATACAAAATTTGAAGCAGCCTCCAGGCTCTGAGCTGTCAGCACAGAGCCCGGCTTGGGGCTTGAACTCACAAACCACGAGATTATGACCTGAGCTGAAGTCGGACGCTCAACCCCCGGAGCCACCCTGGCGCCCCTATGGTTATCTGCACTGTTTTACAAATGAGATGATGCTGGCAGCAACAAGAGATGAACCTCGAGATCTCAATGGCTAAGCACACTTAGGAGCTGTATCTCACTTCACAGTCTGATGTGAGTTGGACGGCCTTCTTCCCCTGGAAGCTATGTCATTTAGAATCCATCTCTCTAAGGTTTAGTTGACTCCTGCTCCTATAACAAAGTACTGCAGGTGGGGGCGAGGGGGGAGCAGGCGAAGGGGCTTAAACAATAGACACTTTTTTTTTCAGAGTTCTAGAGGATGGGAAGTCTAAGATCGAGGTGCCGGCATATTTCCTTCCTGGTGAGGGCACTTTTCCTGGCTTGCAGATCGTTGTCTTCTGGCTATGTCCTCATATGGCAGAGAGGGAGAGAGCAGGGCAGCTCTGGTCTCTCTTTCTCTTCTTATAAATACACGAATCCCATCTTGCCTCCCCACCTCACCCCCACCCCCCAAAAGACCTCATCTAACCCTTATTGCCACCCAAAGGCCCCACCTGCAAATACCATCTCATTGGGGGTTAGGGCTGCAACATAAGAAACAGATGCCACCACACAGGCACATGGGTTGTCCTAGCCCAGAAGTTACCTCTGTTCACGATTCATTGGCTAAAACGAGCCATGTTGCCCCAAAATAAAGGAAGTGGCGGGTGAGAAACTTTACACGCATATTGGGTCTATGCCTGCTGCGAACCACCCACACTTGTGCTCATATACACATACATCTACACAAATGCACACACATCCACGTAAAGACACACGTACGTGAGTGTCCACACCAATGAGTCACGCTCCAACACAAGCACTAAATATGAAACACCACTGCACACACACAGAGCCTGCACCGCGCCACGTGTCCGAAGAATAGAAAGAAAGGACATGCGTAAATCAATCTGCATGTTGGGAAATTAAAAGGGCTGTGTTTCTTAAAAAAGACTCCCCCGGCATCCCCCACCCCGCACCATTATTTAGCAAAGTATTAAGCTTAGGACTGAAAACAAAATGCTGCTGTGAGGAAGGTTCGAAAAGCAACAGGCAAAAGCAAGGATGGCGCGGAGAGATGCTAATAGACCCTCTATTTCCGAGGACAATCGTTCTGGAGACAAGCAGTTCTTGGGCGCTTTACCAAGAGCAGCAAGACATAGTCTTTGCAAGCTTTAGCTTGAGCACCAGACAGTTATTTTATTTCTTATAATGAGTTTGCATATATATAGAAGCAGGGGAAGCAGGAGGGGGAAGGCACCTCACCTCGCCCTCACCTCGCTTTGTGCTGCGCCCTCCTCCTCCCGGGGGCGGGGGTTGGGGGGGGGAGTTGACGGCTGACACAGAGGTTAAAAGGAACTCGAGGGAGGTTACTCGATGACATTTTGACATTGCCGAGACTGGAGGTGACACATCTTTGTGGGAATTAAAATATTTGGGCCGGGGCGCCTGGGTGGCTTAGTCGGTTAAGCGTCCGACTTTCGCTTAGGTCATGATCTCGCGGATCGTGGGTTCGAGCCCCGCGTCGGGCTCTGTGCTGACTGCCAGCTCAGAGCCTGGAGCCTGTTTCAGTCTGTGACTCCCTCTCTCTCTGACCCTCCCCTGCTCACGCTGTCTCTCTCTCTCTCTCGAAATAAATAAAAAAAACCTTAAAAAAAAATTTAAAAAAAAAAATATTTGGGCCAATTATAACAATAAACATGCCTTAAAAGGGAAAAGAGAGAAAAGCTGAGGTTTTAAGCCCTCCATGTTGATTGATGCCTCCCCCTCCCGGTTGGGGGAGGCCTGGGACGAGAGTCTGGGACATAAAGACGTCCGTTCACGTGGGCATTTCTGGCCCGCCTCAGGCGACAATGAGATCCCCGGGAGCTTTGGATGTCACTCTGACGCTGCCGTTCCTGGAGTGACGGCCGGCGCTGGGCACCGCCTGGGCGCTCAGAGCACAGTGTCCCTCTTGCTTCTACCTGCAGGGAGTTTGCAGTTTGGCCAGAAAGAGAACACATGCATCTTAATAACCGTAAGACGAAGTGGAAGGTGGGAGATGCTGCTGAAGGGTGTGTGTGTGCGCGCGCGCACATGCGTGTGCATGTGCGTGTGTGCGCGTGGAGAGAGGGGGTGTGCAGAGTGATTCCGGGAGTCTTCAGACCAGGCTTCGGAGCACGGGTGCAACCTAACCCTCTGAGTGGGGAGAGCACAGACCCCTGCCCACCGGAGCCCCCTCAAGCACCGCGGGCAAGCTCAGCCGAAGGGTCCGGGAGGAGCTGGGGCCGCGCACGGCTGCTGCGCCATCTGACTTCCCGCGACCGCAGTCTAGGATCTTGCAGTCGGGCCACAGCTAACGGCAGTGCGGAAGGATCGGAGACTGCAGGGTGGCGAGGTGGCCGTGGCCTCGGGACCAGGTGCTTGTCCCTGTGGGGTGTGCCAGGGCAGCTGCCTGAACTAGAAGGAGACATCGGGATCGTCCTCAGCGGCCGGCACTTCCGGCCACGGAGTCTTGACCTTGACCAGGAAGCACGCGAAGTACCTTCCGCAGGGAGCCTGAGTCAAGCAACCTGGATCGATGGCGGAGCTCACCGCTCTGCCAAGGTTCTTGACTTCCTTAGACTCCTTACCTGTAAAGTAGAGGAAGTAATGGCAGGCACTGGTTGAGCGCTTTGGTTTCTGAGCCTGTGCTGTTAGTTAGGCCTAGATGAGGTCATGTGGGTGGCGCCCCCAACAGGGGATTAGTGTCCTTCTAAGAAACCCCAGGGAGGGGCGCCTGGATGGCTCAGTTGGTTAGCGTCCGACTTCAGCTCAGGTCATGATCTCACGGTTTGTGGGTTCGAGCCCCACATCGGGCTCTGTGCTGACTGCCAGCTCAGAGCCTGGAGCCTGCTTCAGATTCTGTGTCTCGCTCTCTCGCTGACCCTCCTCTGCTCATGCTGTCTCTAACTCTCTCTCAAAAGTAAATAAAATATTTAAAAAAGAAAGAAAGAAAGAAAAAGAAACCCCAGGGAGCTTGCAGTCCCTCCACGGTCAGGTGAGCACACGGTGAGATGGCAGCCACCTACCGGCCAAGAGAACAGGCCTTGGAATGAGCTCCCTTACTGACACCTTAATCTAGGACTTCCTGTCTCCAGAACCATGAGAAATACATTTTTGTCATTTAAACCACCCCGTCTATGGCCTTTTGTTACAGCAGTCAGGGCAGACTAAGATAATTACCTCACTTAATCCTTAAATCCCCAGAACAGTCAGTACCATTAGACCCATTTTCTAGATGAAAAACTGAGGCAAAGCGCATTTCAGTGGCATCACCTGGGCAGCACAGCTGCTCGAGCCCCAGTTCTAACCCCGGCTCGAAACTGCACGTCCCTGAGGCAGATGAGAGCTTGGTTGCCAGGAGTCTGAGTCCCGACTCCTTACACGGCTGCGCATTACAAGTTCCCCTCCCTCAGCTCAACTCGTGATTTTCATCTGTGAAATGAGCAGAATTTGGGAAGGTTGATTATGACAGCGAGACTGAGTGCAATCAAGTGCAGGGTCGCTATTGGGATCTGAGCCCAGACCATGAGTTCTGTGAGAAAGACCTGTAACTGTTGATAGGGCTTTGCGGGGTGGACACTTTCACAAACTATTCTATTATTATTATTAGGTGCTATATAATACCTGCTTCAGCAAATGGTATAGTGCCTTCTGAAAAAAGTAGAAATAGAATCACCATATGAGGGGCATCTGGGGGGCTCAGTCAGTGAAGTGTCTGAGTCTTAATTTCAGCTCAGGTCATGATCTCGAGGTTTGTGAGTTTGAGCCCGCACATCTTGCTATCTTGCTCTGTGCTGACAGCGTGGAACCTGCTTAGGATTCTCTCTCTCTCTTTCTCCCCCTCTCTCTGCCCCTCCCCTCTGCTCTCTCTCTCAAAATAAATAAATAAATGTAAAAAAAAAGGATTACCATATGATTCAGCAATTTTAAACTTGTGATATAAATCCAAAAGAATTGAAAGCAGGTTCGTGCATGTGGGAGGTACTCGTATATTCCCGTAGCAGCGTTATTGACAACAGCCAAGATGGAGACGCAAGGCTTATATCAATCAACAGACGAATGCATAAACAAAACGTGGTATATACATACAATGAGATCCTATTCAGCCTTAAAAAGAACAGAAATTCTGACACGCGCTGCAACATGAATCAACCCCGAGGACATTTTGCTAAGTGCAGTAAGTCAGCACAAAAAGGCAAACACAGTGTTACAATTCTCATGGTAAGAACTGGCTTAAACACCCAGCCAGAGAGGCCGGCCTTGGACCTTAGGAAGACCGTCCCCTCAGCGAGGGCTGTCTGCCCAGACGGGGTTCGGGGAAGATGCTACTGAGGTTTGTCTCCCCCGTTATGGAGGTGAAAGGACGCAAAGCCGCCAGCCTGTGGTCCTGGCTGGGCCTCGTGTTGGTAAGTGGCAGTGATGTCTCTGTGTGTTCCCAGCCATCTGCCGGCTCCGCTGTTCCAGGCTCACCTCCCCGCGGTGGCCAGAGAGCCGTGTCAAACGTGACAGTCTGCCAATGTGCTGTTTGGTTGCTGGAGGTTAGAAAGCTTGGCTGTGACACCACTTGCTTTGACAGTGAATGAGATGCTCAGCCTTTTCTATTTATTTCTCCAACTCTACAAGGACTGGGAAAGCTCACTTTGTTGGTGTGTGGAATGATGCCTCCTCTGTGAAGCCCTCCTGGTCTCCCCCACCACAGATTCCGTATATTTCTTCCTCTGTGCTCCCGTTGGACCTTGAACATACCCACATGGGAGGAGAAGTCACCTGGAAGTCTGAACTTGGATGGGAGGGTTGGGTCACTGCAGGGCCCCTGGCGCACTGTGCGGCAGTCACTTCTGGAGAAGAATGAATGAGCAGAGGAGCCCCGGGCGTGCAGGGGAGAAGACCCTTGTTCAGCTTTTCCCTGCTTCCTTTGGATCTCACTTCACTTCCCACCCCCCACCCCCCCGCACTGTCATGTTCGTTTAGCCTCCCCTTAGACTTTCTCTCATGCCTGGGGAAATAAAACCCAGTTAGAAGTCAGTTCCAATAGGGTAAGAATTGGGTGGACATGATTTAATTACTGCCTTTCCCAGAGGCCCTTGTGGGCAATGACTTGATGTCACAGAAGACAGGGAGGTGGAGCACCTGGTGACTCAGTTTGTTAAGCGTCGGACTCTTGTTTCAGCTCAGGTATGATCTCACAGTTTGTCAGTTCAAGCCCCACATCTGTCAGCACAGAGCCTGCTTAGGATTCTCTCTCTCCCTCTCCCTCTCTGCTCCTCCCTGACTCATACTTCCTCTCTCTCTCGAAATAAATAAATAAACTTAAAAAAAAAAGGTAGGGTGGTAATTGGCTTCCAAGGGAGCTCCCAGTATACTTACCTCTGGGTATCCCTCGCCACACTGATTCAGGGCTGGCCTATGTGATGAATAGACTATGGTAGAGGTGATGGTGGGTGACTTCCAAGATCAGGTCAGAGGGGCGCCTGGGTGGCTTAGTCGGTTAAGCGTCCGACTTTGGCTTAGGTCATGATCTCACGGTTCGTGGGTTCGAGCCCCGCGTCGGGCTCTGTGCTGACTGCCAGCTGAAAGCCTGGAGCCTGTTTTAGATTCTGTATCTCCCTCTCTCTCTGACCCTCCCCTGCTCATGCTGTCTTTCTCTCTCTCTCTCTCTCTCCTAGAAATAAATAAAACATTAAAAAAAAAAAGATCAGGTCAGAAAGGCACCCACAGCCTTGGTCCTCGGACCACTTGCTCTGGAGAGATCCAGCTGCCATGACATGGGGAAGCTCAAGCATCAGTCCTATGGACAGCCCACATGGGCAGGGGCACGGGCCCCATGCCCACAGCCAGCAGCAATCTGCCAGTCACATGTGAGCTGTCTTAGTGCCTCCTCCAGGGGTTCCTGGGTGGCTCAGTCAGTTAAGCCTCTGACTTCAACTCAGGTCATGATCTTATGGTTCATGAGTTTGAGCCCCATGTCAGGCTCTAGGCTGACAGCTCAGAGCCTGGAGCCTCCTTTGGATTCTGTGTCTCCCTCTCTCTCTGCCCCTCCTCCACTCCTGCTCTGTCTCTCTCTGTCTCTCAAAAATGAAGACACGTTAAAAAAATAGAAAACAAAACAAAACAAAACAAAAAGGAGTACATCCTCCAACCCCATCCATGTCTTCAAATGATGGCAGCCTTCACTGGTGTCCAACAGCAACCTCATGACAGACCCCTGAGCCAGAAATGCCCACTCAAGCTATTTTTGAATTCCCGAACTACAGGAATGATTAATCAATGGGTATTGCTGTTTAAGTCTCTTAAGTTTTGGGGTGACTTGTTATGCAGCATTAGCCAATTAATACATAGAGCTCAAAGGGTGGAATTTCAGACATCAAGACCCCTCTTATAATTGAACTCCCCACTCCTGCAGTGCAGCCTGGGAGGGTTTTAAAGTCACGAGTTCCCTGTTGTGGCCCCATGGCCAGGCTTCCCTTCAGCAGCGGGGGTGGCAGCGGCATTCCTTGGTGCCTGCCCCGGCACTCGGCACTGCAGCAAACAGGCTCTGCCGCTTTTCTGTGCGCTGCCCCGGCCCCCAGGCCGGCCGGTGGGGGCGAGGACCACCGGGTAGCAAAGGACTTTCCTCCTCACTCCTTTCCGTCTTAGTCATGGCTCATGACTGCTTTGGAGAAAAGGACTGACATAGGATTTTCTGCTTGGGATTGGAGAGCAGGGCTGCAAATGTTGTAATGCCTTTTTTGTTTGTTTGTTTTTAGTTTATTTATTTATTTTTAGAGAGAGTGAGTCGGGGAGGGGCAGAGAGAGAGAGAGAGAGAGAGAGAATCCCAAGCAGGCTCTGCACTCTCAGAGCAGAGCCCAATGCAAGGCTCAAACTCATGAACCGTGAGATCATGTCGGACACTTAACCAACTGAGCCACCCGGGGTCCCCAGTGCCATAACACTTTTCAACACTGTATTGGAGAAATAAACTGCCTTGTTGCTAAGTTGTTCTGAGCAAAAGGACCCACTCAACTCAACATCAAGGGCCGTGGAAGCAGGGACTGTGTTACTTTTCTGCGTTTCTCTTGTTGGGTCGTTCCTTTCTCCTTTCCTCTCGCCNGCGGGTGGCGAGTTCTGGACCAGGGCAGGAACAAAGCACACAGTTAGCCCAGCCCCTCGGGAAGCTTCGGGTCGGGGAGGTAGACAATAAACAAAATGAATAAAAGACACCCAGGTGCATCTGTGATAGCCAGAGAAAACGGTGAGAAACATGAAAGAGAAGGGGCAGCGTGAGTGTCAGGAGGTAGCTGCATTTGGTGACTGAGTCACTGGCTGTGCGGTGACATCTGAGTCAAGGCCCGAGGGCGGCAGGCCTTGAGTCCTGTGATTCCTGGGGAAGAATATTCCAGACGGAGGAGCAGCCATGCAGAGGCCTGGAGGTGGGAGCATCTGGGAATTTTCAAGGGGCTGCAGGAGCCTGTGTGCCTGGAGTGAGAATAAGCACAGGCAGTGGCAGCGGAGGCTGTGGGGCGAGGGGGCAGAGTGAGCATGTTGGCTTTTCCTCTAAGTGAGCTGGGCAGCCGTGGGAGGCTCCTGAGCACCGGAGCCTCTTACCGTAGTGTGCGTTCTGTCTGCGTCCCCTTTCCCCAGTGTCTCCTGATAGATGGAGACGGGAATCAAAAATTCCAGCCCCCATCTGCTGACCTCCAACCCTTCCCTCCTTGGGGGGGGGGGGGGCAGGAGTATTCTACGCTAAGCCCTTGGCTAGGGTTGCAGGTGTGCAGGGACACAGGTGTCCCCAGGTCCCATCCCAGACACTCCCTCTCCGGGAGCCACGAGGAACCTCACTATTGCTCTTGAGCTGGAGCCCCGCATGTGAGCACCAAGCTGGACGCACCATGTGCTCCCGGAGCTGGTGAAGAGCAGGTGTGCAGAGGCAGAAATGAGGCCCTGCCTGTATCACCTCGGGAACTGCACAGCCACACTCTTGGGGGACCCGGGGACCTTAGTTTCTCCGCCAAGCAGCATCTACCGCTTGCCTCTTCTCAACTCTGACAGCTCACACGCAAAAGCTACGCTCTTCCTCTGCTCTGTCTGGCATTCTCTTGCCTAATATGAACTCTGTCCTACTTTTTTTTGACACCCGACGGCCAGATTCCAGCAGGGACAGGAGGCGATGGAGTGCCGTCAACACCAGCAGTGTCTGAGGGCCCGGGGCCAGCCGTCCAAATGTCTTGAGATGATCACGCGTGGCCGCTGATTGCTGCGCTGAGATTCTGTCCATTCCCCTCTTTGCTGTCACATTCCGTGTTCCCATGACCGCTTTGCAGCTCCTGGAAGGTGGCTGCGGGCTCCTACTCTCCCTTGCAGGCCCTTCTGGTTTCTCCAGCACCTCCCAGGGGTTCCCGGACTTTCAAAGTAATACTTATTATCTGACTCACGGAATCGGTGCTCGAGACAAGCTTTGACTGATAACCCTGGGCACATTAGTGATCTCTCTGTGTGCTTCTGACTCCCACACTTCACATGCCGTGTGTGCCCACGGCCAGCGTCCGCGTCCCTTTCACGAGCAGCGCTCCAGCCGGGCTGTTATCCTTGCTGCTCCGACACGGTCTCCTTGCCATTGTTTTCTTCTTCATTCCTCAGACCTCATCTGAGATAAATCTTGAAGCCCTCCCCTCCTCCCCGAGCTGGTCTATGACTCACGAAGCCCCGCACTTGAGAACAAACAGGCTGTCCCCAGTCTCCCTGCGCTGCCCTCCCTGACCCGGTGCTCTCTCTCCAGCGATGATGGACTTTCTTGTTGCGCCGGGTTAGGGTTTGGTCCTGGATTGGTGATGTTATTAAAAACAGATTTAGTAATGCTCCAAGCAGTCAGTCCGCCTGTCCAGTAACGGTTCATCATTGTCATAGAGCTGATCGGGACCACGAGGGGTCAGCTAATCTCTGCTTTTAGGCGCGACCCTGCGGACATCATGCCAGAGAGAAGGGGTGATCTTTGATTTGTTGCTAGTTGTTAAACCCTCCGGAGAGAGCTGGGCCTCCCTCGGAAACCTACTCGGGTGATATAGTGGTCCCCAGGCCGCGCTGCCGCGCTGTGTGGGTGCGGCTGTGCAGTGAGCTCGCTCCGGGGGTGGGGGTGCTGCAGAGACAGAGGCTGCCTGCCCCCACCGCCTGCCCCCTGCCCCCTTCTATAGGTGCAGGGTCAGAGTCGGCTGCAGCAGAGGGGAGCAAACAGGGAGGGCGGGAGCAGTGAGCCTGGATTGAGCTTTGGATCCACCCACCGCTGGCCTTCTCCGTGACCCGAGGCAAGCCTCAGCCCCTCATCTGTGGGGGGAGGGGTAACAATGGTTACTTTGCAGTGTTCTGAGGCGTGGAGATGATACACGTAAAGTGCCTTGTCCTTAGAAAGTGCATCATAAATGTCTGCTATTATTGGGAACAGAGGGAAAAAAAAAACAACAACGATGCCTGTAGGAGGCAATGGGAACTTTTGGACTTGAGAATCTCCCGCGAACAGAATGTGTGGTCTGCGTGGGCAGACGTCAGCCAGGGGCAGATCCTCCTGGGAGACTCCACTGCTCGCTGCACCAGGCCCTGGAGGAAGCCGGAGGCCACCCCAGCGGGGAGAGGGGCCCGCCCCAGGGCATTTGCATTCCAAATACTTGCAGCTGGAGGGCCATGGCATCCTGTCCTCAGGCTGCAGGGGGCACGGGCACACCACTGTGTGTTCTGGGGAGGGAAGAGGGGGAGGGCAATGCATATTGCCTGACTTGATGAGAAGCAACTTGTTCCCGGGCTGCTGGTTTCCATGGCAGCGCGGGAAGAGCAGCAAAGCAAGCAGGCAGTTATGCTTGAAAAAAAAAAAAAAAGTATGATTTGGGAACCTAGTGACTGTCACAGCTCTGTGTATGCAGACTACAGAAATTAATTTATGTAACCAATATTTGATGAGCATCTACCACGTACGAGGCATCAGTGGGCATAACAAATGCCTCTGTTCTTGGGGAGTTCCCATTGTGGCAGGTGAGGGTGGAGAGACAGACAGCGAGCAATAAATGTAAGAAATACATAAATTATGCAATATCTTAGGAGGTAAGTGATGCTATGGAGAAAAAGAGGAAGAAGAGAAAAAGGTCCCGGGAACCAGGAGTGCTGGGTGAAGGCGGGATGGGTTGCAGTATGGAATAAGGTGGTCAGTGACATTTGAGCAAAGATTTAGAGAACTTTCAGGGTTAGCATGGCTGAGAGAACAGCATGTGCAAAGGCCCTGAGGAGGAGTATGCATGGTATGTTCGAGGACCAGGGAGGAGGCAGTGAGGCTGGACGGGAATTGGAGAAGGAGGTAGGAAGGGACCTTCAAGGCAGAGAGGTCATGGAGGTCAGATCACATAAGGTCTTTGGACTTGTGCTTTTCTACTGAATAACCAGTCAGAAGACTATAGCAATAATCCAGTGGGAGATGATAGTCACGGCAGTGGAGGTGGTGACAAGTCCAGGTCAAATCCTGTTCCACAAAGAGTTGTAATTGGCTACTGGGAATCAGATGAGTGTGCAGGGGACTAACTCTAAGTGGAATAACCTAAGAGTTGCACCAAAACAAAAGAAATTAGAAGGGAATCTCAGGAGGGAAGGAGCACATCTGGCTAATAAAATCATTAAATCTTCAAGTGTTAGAGACAGGCTTTGAAGGGTGGAGGTCCCATCCGGGAGCAAGGGTGGGTGTCAGTTAGGGCAGGAGTTGCAGCCTGGGGAAAACAGGAAAGTTGGAGAGGCAGGGACAGGCTGAGGCCTTTCTCTCTCATCTCCTCCACTCTCCTGCCTCAGCCTGAATCCGAGATTGGGGCAGACTGGTGGGGGAGCTGGGGAGCTATTTCAGGTGGGAGGTAAGGAGGACCTAAAATGAGGGCAGCAGCTGGGGGTCTAGGAAGAAGGGCAAGCATGGGCGGGATGCATGAGAGAGAGGTCCAGTGTGGTCTGTGCAGTGATTGGCTGGCAGACAAGGGGGAATCAGAGATGGCCCCGAGGCCCAGCCTGGGCCCAGGGAGCACAGGGGTGCCCCTCAAAGAAGTAGTTGGGTGGCAGAGGTGCAGAAAAGAGGAGAGGTGGTTGGCGATGACTTTACTTTTGGACATATTGACACCAAGATGTCCAAGGGGGCGTGGTCAAGCAGGGGTTGGGAATGCGGGTCAGACCACTATGGCCGCAGTCTGCTCTCTGCTGATGTGCACCGATCTGTTTGTTGAGGAGATCACAGAATCGGAGGGAAGTCTGCAAGATTAAGCTTGGAAAAGGGGCAGGAGCCAGGTGAAACCAAATGGCTGGCTTCCGGCAAGCACCGAGTGTGGCACTGGCACTGGCATGAGCGCTGAATGTTGGATGCCAACCCCTGCTGGTGGCGAGTGAATAAACCTTAACTGCCTCGTGCTTCAGACTCAATGTTCTGGGAGGGAGCGTGAACTTCCAGGCATTGGGGACAGGATGTCTTGCCTTACAGCTTTCACAGTGGGAGGGTGGGGGGTGGGGGTGGGGTCAGGTTCTGCTTCCCAGCAAGGTTTGTGCCATGCAGTTTCCCCAAACACGGGGGTCACATGCTGGAAGCCACGGGAGACACAGCCCCTATGTTAGTTGTAAGAAAGAACCACAGATTGGGGATGCATAAATACAGAAGTGGATTACCTCGTAGTTCTGGGGTCCAGAAGGCCAAGACAAAGGTGCAAGCAGGATTGGTCACTTCGGGGGGCAGGAGGGCAGAACCGGTCCTATGCTTCCTCCTAGCTCTGGGAGCCTCAGGTGTGCCTTGGGTCATAGATGGTTGTCTTCTCCCTGCCTCTTCACATTGTCTTCCCTCTGTGTATCTCTGTGTCTAAATTTCCCATTTTTTTTCCAAGGACACCAGCCGTATTGGATCAGGTCCTGCCCTAATGGACCTAATTTTTAACCTGATTACCTCTGTAAAGACCCTCTTTCTGAATAAAGTCACATTCTGAGGCAGTGGGGGTCAGGGCTTCAGCGTATACTTTAGAGGGGACACAATTCAGCCCATAACCGTCCCCTGCAGTAGTGTGTTGGTTCGGCTTTTTTTGTAACGTCATTTCTCTTCCTCTCAAGAACAGGATGGTTTTCATCCTGATGACTTTAGAGAGCTATTTATGTAATTGTCAATTGCTAAATTATGGAAATGAAATAAATATGCTTTGCTGTTTCAATCATTCATAAAAATCAGTTAATAAGCTTTGGTTTGCTCTCAGCAACTTCTGTTGATAGAGTGTAGATCCAACACTCTGCTAGTGGAGAGTGGCCCCAGCCACAGGATAAATGTTTTTTCCATTATTAACTTTATTGTTGTGGTACAAAAGTCAGTCAGGAAAGTGAGGCTGTTCTCATTGCTTTTGGACAGGGAAAACATGCTCAGCGCGTGGGCCGTGGGCAGGGGCCAAATACCAATTTGCAGCAAGGACCCGTTACCCCCAGCTCCCCCCCAGGCGCCGCTGGTTTACCACTCAGACCTTTTCCCCAAACCTAGTTGACGTCCCCACAGTTGTCAGAAAGGATGTAAAGTCACACGCGTGTCCTTAGGCCTGATATATTCGGCGCCTCTGCTCAGTCCTTTTGAATAAGCTTTTTCTGTCTCGTCACCTTGGTTCTTTGCTGAAAACCCTGTGCTCAGCGCATGATTCTGAAGGAGGATGTGAGTTCAAGCCCCCTCTTACCTGCAGTCCCCCAGTCCCCCCTGTATCTTCTCTGAGGCCCAGCATGCCAGAAATAATGAGGTCTGCTGTATAAATGGGGAAACAGGGTCACCAGAGGCAGACAGGCGCCCAGAAATCTGTTTCCCTCTAAATAGGGCTAGAAAAAGGAGATTTGGAGATTCACCCAGCAGACCCCCCAAAACAAACCTACAATCAACCAAAGGAAAGGGACTAGGAACATGCGAGAAAAGAAATCATCACTGTTATGTTCTTTGGAGGGGGTGTTCTCTCCAGATGTCGGGAGAAGCCCCTGGCCTATGAGAGCAGCAGCGCTGAGTAAACAGGAAACGCCGGGAATCTATTTTTATTTGGTGCTGTCTTTACTTTCCCTTGTTTCAGTGGAAAATGAGTCTGGATTCCACAAAACTCCTTAGTGAACAACAAATATAAGCGGAGGCAGTGCCAAGGCTCTCATTCCTCAGCGGTGGTTTGGACCAGTTTCTTCTTTGCGGAGACCTTGGAGGCTGGGGCCTGGCCGGGCAGGAAGCAGGTGGCTTGCTNCGTGGGAGATTTCGGTCCTCCCCAGAAGCCTGCTTTCCCGGCCATGGCCCCCCCGCAGCAGCAGAGAAGGGGGGTGCTCCTGCTCAGTCCCCCTGATCTGAGTCAGCCCCTCAGGCTGAAGGCTGGAGACCTCTGCACCACGGGGAGAGCGTGGCCGTGGCTCTGTCTGCGGGGATGCTGACCGGTCCAAAGCAGGGCAAACTCAGCAGGAGGAACTCCTCGTGTGGCCAAGGGGCTGCATTGCTCAGAGATGCCTTCCTCCACCCCTGCCCCGTTCATTTCTCAGGTGTTGTCACAGGGCTACCTGTCGGAAGCTGGTGGATAGTCAAGGAGTGAGGTGCTGATTATAAGCCTCTTTTGCTACTGAGCTCCAGCACTTTTCCTTGTCTGTATGATTAGGTGCAACTGATGTTTCTTTCTATATTGAGGTTTCCCATTGTGTCTGCTGCTCCTGTCGGAATACCTGTCTTCATCCCCCTGCCCTCCTCCACCGCCCCTCCCCCCCAGCAGATGCCTTGGCTGTTCTTAAATTACCATAAATCAGAATTACTATTCCTTTAAAAGAGAACAAGGTTATGATGTTCATTAAGATAAAGCCTAGGATCCACCAGAAACGTGTGGTCATTTTCTTGGGCCCACCTTGTCCTCTCTCTCCTATCTGAAGACGGCCGCCTACTGGTTGTGGACTCTCATTGAACACCGCTGCACTGTAATTTGAATGCTGGAAAGAGCTACTTCCTGGTTTTCATGAAACGAATCTTCAGTGGGCTCATCCTTTTCCTTTATGTGCTAGTGACCACGTGTAACTAATGTTTTCTGTCGGCCCCATGAGTGTTGGGAAAATCAGACCCTTTCGGTGGCCAGGAACGCAGTCTCTCCAGCCAGCTGAAGAAGGGGTTGGCTGTAATTTTTTCAATGTTTATTTATGTTGAGAGAGCAAGTGGGGGAGGGAGGGGGAGGGGGGAGAGAGAGAGAGAGAGAGAGAGAGAGAGAATCCCAAGTAGGCCTCCTGCTGTCAGCGAAGAACCCAATGAGGGGCTTGATCTCACGAATTGCGCGATCATGACCTGAGCCAAAATCAAGAGTTGCACACTTACCCCACTGAGCCACCCGGGTGCCCTGGGGGCTGGCTTTATTGTAAGCATGCCTGTGAGTGGGGGGAGGTAAGCTTCACACTCCTAGACCTTCCCAAGTTGGGCCTGGGTCTGGGCCATCTGTCACCAAAACTCCCTGTTCAACCCTGCTCTGCATCTACTTCTCTTATAGTACAGCTTACTGCCTCTGGCTTTGCCAACAGATCTGGTTCTTTTATGCTCACAATTCCTTCTTCCCTATAATTTTAACTTCCTACTGACCGTGACTTGCTATGGCCCTTGCTGCCCCTTCTGCCTTCACACCTCCCTAGGAGGGCTCCTGGCCTCAGCTCCCCACTTAACCCCTTGGCGCTCTCCACATCTGCCGATTCAGGTTCCGGAGAGTGCAGCTCCGGCTGGCCCAGCACATCCTTCTTTGGGCCCAGCTTTTCTGTCCAAGACCATCTCAGGGGTCACCACCCAGCCTTGTGGCCTGACTACACTTGTCATTTCTGGAAGGATGTGATGTGTCACAAATGCAAAGCCTGAATTCAGTCCTTGCTTCTTGAATGTTTATTATGCCATCTAATATTGATGGTGAATGACTAAGAAAGGGGAATGTCATTAAGTTCTGCGAGGTGAGTTTCTTATTATGTCCTTAGGTCCACCCTGTGCCCCCAGAACTGAAGTTAATGCCATCATTTACTTCCCAAATTAAACCCAATCTCTTAAATCAGAGCTGGCCACTCAAGGCTTTATAAACTGCCTTTCTTGCCCTATCGGTCGCTTTCCTCTTCACGTGACCCTGTGTTGCAGATGTTTCCAAGCTTACTCTGAGCTGTTTAGCTTCTCTTTTGCTCATGGGCTTCCATCTAGGCCTAAATCCTGTATGTGCTTTGAAGACCAGCTCAATGCCTGCACGAGTTTCCTAGGGCTGCCGCAGCAAAGCACACAGACTGGGCACCTTCAAATAATAGAAATGTATTCCCTGATCAGTCAAGGTGTTGGCAGGCTGTGCTCCTTCCCAAGGACCTAGGAGAGAATCTTTCCTTGCCTCTTTTCATTTCTGGTGGCTCCTG
The DNA here is from genome assembly GCF_008692635.1 of Crocuta crocuta. Lineage (NCBI taxonomy): Eukaryota > Metazoa > Chordata > Mammalia > Carnivora > Hyaenidae > Crocuta > Crocuta crocuta. Next base: position 7,965,459 of record NW_027533334.1, on the reverse strand, counting down.
GCACTCCTCGGCTTGTGGCTTCATGATTTCAATCTCTGACTCTATCTTCGTGTGACTTTCCCCCCAGTGTGTTTGTATCTTTCCCTGTTCCATCTCATAAGGACCCCTATTATTGGATTGAGTAGTCCAGGATGTAATCTAGGATGAAATTATCTCAAGATCCTTAATTTAATTACATCTATAACTCTTTGACCAAAGAGGTCACATTCATAGGTTCCTGGGAGTTAGGAGATAGACAAATCTTTTGGGGCAGGGACACCATTTAACCCACCATAATCCCCAATATATTTTTTTGAAGACTTCCTCCTAGCCAAAAATGACCTCTTTCCCCTCTGGGCTCCCGTGCCCTTTATTCAAGTCTTTTAAGGCACTTTTAATGTTCCCTTGTGCAGTGTAGATGTACTGATTCTAGTGGTAAGAGTGTGGGTTGCAGAGTCCTGGGTTCGAATCCCAGCTCTGCCAGTTGCTAGCTGAATGACCCTGGTGGAACCACTTCACTTTTCTTGCTAGAGCTAGAGGTGCTTAGGGCACAACATTTAAGGAACTACTCACTCTCAGGGCCTTGCCGGTGCTGGGACAGCCCTCTCACCACACTGAGAGTAAGACTTCATGGTCTTTCTTAAATTTCATGCCGCGGGTGCCTCTCTTGCCTTACCCTAGTCCCTGCCCTGCCTCTTTCCCTGGTTTTTTAATCTGTAAGATAGAGATAATGACCTCCCTGGTAGAGAAACGATAAGGATTAAATAAGTAACACAAGTGGAAGACTTAATAGAGTGTCTGGCACATCCTAAGGGCTCAAGAAATGAAAGCTGTTGTTTATCAGACGGGAAGTTCCTGGAGAGCTGGTCTTCACGTCCAATTCATTTTTATACTCCTAATAACCTTAAACACATTACATCAAAAATAGTATGTGATCAATTATGTTTAAGCGAATTAGCGAAACTTTGCTCAGCTTGAGGATTGTGGTGACTGGGTCCATAATCAGGCGAACAGCTCAAACTTCAAGTCCCTGGATCGAGAGTTCTTGAGCTGGTTCATTTCCTTGTTCGTGTTCAGCGTGTAGAAGATTTAGGTGAGGAGCTCTGGACAGAAGGAGTGGAGCCCAAACCTCAGAAAATTGCTGAGGTTGGTTTTCAAATTAGAACCATGAAGGAAAAGGCTCCAAAAGTAGGATGTGTGCACGCGGGAAGGATCAGCTTGCGTCTGGGTAGCAGCTGCAATGTGCAAAGTGGCTTTGGTTCACGGTGCTGGTCACATCAGGAGTGGAGGGGCCGCTTCTCTGGCACCTTCCAGCTCCCTGGGAAGGAGACTCTTTCCTGGAACATGGGGACTATCTCGCATCTTGCCTGGAACTCCATGAAGCTGTTGGCAACATCCAGCTCAGCTGGGTGCACCCCGAAAACACATTTATCTGATATTGGAGTTGATATTCCTCTCTTCCATTGGGGTTGGGACTCATTAACTCTCAATAAGGACCAACACTGAGGGAGGAGTTTCCTCCCTTTCTCACAGAAAAAAAAAAAAAAAAAAGGTTTCCTTGGACGCGTCGTAGCTCCTGTAACTGATTTGCTCTCCTGGCACGGGGCAGCGTGCTGTGTGGTACCCTGAGGCTGGTAAGAAAGGGGACAGACTCAAGAATTCCTGGGTGGGAAGGCTTTTCCCTGCACTTACGACAACTGCTAAAAATACTACATTTAATAGCCCAAGATTGGTCTATATTTGCATGGAAACCATGTTTGTGTGGATTTTTTAAAAAAATTTCAAGACGGTTTTAATAAGAGCCAGACTGTTGATGAGTCTAACGATTAGAAGCAGCTCCTAAATTTCCCACACAATCATGTTAGGTTCCATTCTAAGATCTTGTTCTAAAAGTTCAACATGTGTGGTGTTTGTCTAGCAACCTCACTAAAGCACTCAGATCCACTTCTGCCAGACACATGAATTAGGTACGCAGTTGCCAGCGCAAGGATTATCTCTGTATCTCTACAACCAGCCCCAGAATTTAAGTAAAGCAGTCTGGGGAGGGGGTTGGGAAGGTTCATTTTAATAACCGCTATATTTACGTCCCTCACATCACTGTTAAGTTGTCAAGTATGAAGCAGCCTTTAGTGTGGCCGAGTGCAGACAATTACCATCCCTGGATGAGCTGTGTGCTTGGAAACAAGGAGCACAGAGAGGGTTCTTGGCTTCCAGGACTTTGGCTCGGTGTTTCAATCCATTTAAGTCATGCCCACCATTACACCTGCTTCTTTTGGAGCCAAACTTGCACATTATCACTGTTACTCTTCACTAGCACTGGAATGGCAATCATCTACGAAATCTGCCTTTTCTCTTTCTTTCTTTGCCACAAAATAGAATTTCCAGGAGCTTGTGGGGGTGGAATGGGGGTGTTGAAAAATACATTCTGAGTCACTGCTTGAGAAGGTTTTTTATTGTATTTTTTTTCAAGTGATTCTGGTAGTGAAAGTATTATGGTTATAGACTAAGCAAACACTTAAAGTGGAAACAATCAGATGGTAACGTCCTCTGCTTTGACGAGAGGTAGCTAGTACTCATTTCTGAGGCTATTAACAACTTGGACTGGGGGGCTGGAGAGGCTCTTCCAGTACAGGTAGGGGTGCGCACAAAAGAACCACTGCTTTCAAGAGAAACTTGGGCACCAATGATGAACTCATTGCTTCCATCTGTATCTTATATAAGCACAAGATCCTAATGTAAATATCAAGACATGGCTGCACCACGCTGTAGTATCCTAGTTTGTCACGAATCACGAAGTGTCACTTTTTCAACTCCTGAATGCCCAAGGAACAAGAAAGATACTGCATAGCAAGGGAGTCTAGATCAGGGGTTGGCAAACTACAGCCCTATGGCTGACCACCTGTTTGGTATATAAAGTTTTACTGGCATACGGCTGCGTTCATTCATTTACGTATCATCTATGGTTGCTTTCATGCTATCGCGGCTGAGTTGAGTGGCCATGACAGGCCAACAGACCCAAAAATATTTACTCTCTGTGTCTTAACAGGAAAATTTTGCAAGCCCCTCGTCTAGACAAACAGTCAAATGAGTCAAGTATTGGCTAAAGGTCCCCAATTCACAATGCCAAGAGGAGGACTGGGCTGGCTTTGCTTGCTGTCATGCTCTTTGTAATTTAAAAAAATCTTAGGAGCCAGTACAACTAAAACTCCTATTCACCTGGCTTTGAAGAAGCAAGATGGAAAGTAAAATTAGGTCTCAATATATTTTATAGGTTGCCTGGACTTCTAAAGTGTCGCTGGATTGCTCAAATGTGCATAAGTCAATGTAATTTCTCAAAATTTTCAAAAGATGCAAATGTTGGCAACTACTAAAGTATTGGCATTATGCTCGTGTCTGTGCAAAATTCTGCAGTGCTCAGAACCACGTGCTGTAGCTATAAATGGAGTCCTACTTCAAGTACAACTCTTTAGTCTAAATATTTTCGCAATCTTTGAAACCAGTTTTAAGAGTCATCAGAAATCCGTAGTTTAAGACACCAGACACATTTCTTAGCTGAGCCTTCCAGTGCCAACATGTTGGACCAATTCAGTAAAACATGCCATAAATTATATGACTGTTTTATTTGAATTAGGGGGATACTTTCCACAAGAGCAGGAATTCTTACCCGGAGTTCAAAAGCCAGACGCGTGCTCTAGGTTATTATTCATACGTGGGTGATGGGTTCGGATCTTGCCTTTGTGGCCAGGTTTGGTCAGGGGCATAGATTATGACAAGGAACAAGGGTGAAAGGCCCAAAGCAGTCGAGATGAGAGCGTCAAGAGCTCAGAGTTAAACAACCTTTATGAATGCAAGACAATTGGCTGGGATGGTTTTGGACTGGCATGTCAGAAGTGATTTGAAGGTTTTGAAATGTCATTAGGGATAGGGCTTAGTACTTGACATTGGTTACAAAAAGGCGTTTTTCTTCTCACTTAAATACATTAGTAGATCATAAATAACAGGATTATGGACTCTCCCTGCAAATGAATCTTAGGAGATATGGGGCTAGTCATAGCAGCAGAGCCAGGCAGGGGACAGGAGCACATGACCTTCCTCTCTAGACTCAGCCTGGGCCACCTGGCTATGTCTACAGACTTAAATGGCTAAAATCCAGTTCTCTAATCATAGTTGTCCTTTTGCCTAGAAGAATTTATAAAGCTTGAGATAATAACTTGGGGGAAGAAATGGTATGCTAGTGAAAGGAACACTAAGGACTTAAATATGAGTTTTGACACTTGCGCCGGAGTTAAAACATAGAATGAACCCACTAGACAAGTCATAAGAACTAAACAAATACAGGTATAGGATATGATGCTTTCAATTTCAACTCAAGTATAATATGGGATCCTACAGCTGAAGAAAATGTTCATCATTCTGTCTTTTTTGAAAAAGTGGCCCAAATCCTTAAATTGTTCCTTTTGTAATCCAAAAAAGTTCCCCAGCCAAGGTATACACCATCACAGAATGCCACTTACAGACTCTCATTTTAAAAACAAAAGGATGGTTATAATAGGGCTCATTTTCAGGAAAGATGATTCACCATTCTAACTTAGGAACAGAAAGGTGAGATCTTTACGGGGGAGGCTCATAAAAGATGTCGTAGGAGAAATGAATCTTCTCAAGCCTTGGGTACCAGAGTGAGGTTGTGGGATTAACATGTCTCTTTAAAGCAACGCAGCTGATGCTCTAAGTCGGGTGGGAAAAGCAGCCTATGTTTTCTGTAGCCAAACCGTGAACGCACATTTTTGTGTGACAGTCTGCTTGCGTAGCCAGGCCCTAATTAAGATCTAGCTGGTTAGAAGTTCACCAGGGGCAAGTCCAGGGTGTGGGGGACACTTCAGATTACATTCTATGAAGACATGAGACTGTCAAAGCTTAGGAGGGTCCCGGCCGCCTGCACAAAGGGAGACGGCGTAAAGGACCGGGAAGGCTTGCACATGTCAGCACAGAAAAGCTGTGGACACAAATGGAACATGTGCAGTTTTTTTTTTTTTTTTTCTTCAAAGGTGGTATCAAATAACAGGCCAGAAGCCATCCCTCTCAGCATTTTAGACCTCTTTCTTCTCTCCACTTTGGCTCTGTGTTGAGTCACTTCCATCAGGCAAAGTTCCATAGGATAAGCCATTGGAATCTGGTTGTATTTTGTCCAGTGTTTGTTTCCCTGTGGAGATAGTAATCACAGAAAATCTTTTGTGCTCTTACAAAAGGATAAGTCTTAATAACTTCCCCTCTCTCCAGGCCACATTTTATTCCCCCCTTTTTTTTAATACTATGTGGTCACCCTCTAAACAGAAGAGATAAACACCAGGAAGAAAAGGCCCCGGAACTCCATGTCCCTGACTGACCATGCGCCGTCCCCAGGAGAGGCTGTCTCCCCGCCAACCCCCCAGGGCCTATGGTGCTGAGCACAGAAATCGGGTTGGATCAGTCAGGAGGTGGACATGAAGCGTCCACCCATCTCCACACCTTCCTGCCCAGTGTCCTTCCCCCTTTTCCACACTTGGGCTAATGCACATCACAACAAAGAAAACAGACTTTCATAGTAGATTCTAGAAGCTGCTACTGAACCTATGTATGGGGCTTTGCGAAATGAAAAATCAAGTTAAAAACATGAAAACTTTATTTTCTACCCAAGAACCTCTAACCATACAAGTCATTTATAATGCACAGCTTCGCCGTGAACGCCAATTCTTGCACTGAATGCTCTTAGCTGATCAGGGGACTCAAGAGGGAAAGAGAACACAGAGTTTCTTGGGCCATATTTTCTCAGTTGTAGGGAGAAGGCTTTAATGAATTTTGCTTCAAAGGCTTGGGCCTAACAGAATGGTAAAGGAGCACCATTACTTCTGTCTAGAAACCTAGAGGTCACCCCAAACCCCTAGCAAAGCTGGAGATGTTGGGTGGGCAGGGGAGGAGGTGAGGACACAGCACACTTTGCTTTGTTCTGAATGTTGCATCTGTTGTCTACATGACTAAAGCGAGTTATCTCCCAGTGAGAGTGGAGGGCAGGAAAGATGGTGCATGTTAAATGGATCAGGATGGAGGCGAGGGGGGCAGAGGAAGAAGCTATTCATGTTCAGGTGGCTGTGAAAAACACCCCTTTTGGTCCCACAGTGCAGAGGCCACTGCAGTCTTTCCAGGAACTATGTTCCTTAGCAGCCTAACCTCCCGTCCTTAGATGTTCCTTCAAAGGCTCCCCAGGCAGCAGGGCCTACTGCTGGCAGCCATTCCCCACTCCTACCTCTCACCCTTTTTCAGTTAAAGGAAACCCAAAAAGGCAATTTACAACATCACCCAAATTGAGAAAACAGGGCCAGTTCTTTTATATCCCCAGTGTTCTGTGCGAAACTGACATTCAAATAAGTGATTGTTAACACTTACAGTTAAAACACTACTTCTGGTTTCATCACTAAATGTGCCCTTTTGAAGGATAAGAACTATATTTTATAATTAATTTTAACACCTTAAATAATACCAGCAACTACTAATTTATAAGGATAAAGTTTTCCATTGAGAATGGAATTAAAGAATAATACACAGTTTACCAGGAATATTTCCAAAATCAATGTAAGACTGTGACAGATGTTCCTTTTCTCGATTTCTTGTGATCAAAAACACACCAAGGAATGACAGAAAGCACCTGTAAGAATAATATTAATAAAGAACACGAGAACACTGAAACAACTCATGGTGTTAAATAACCGAGCTCCATATTCTACATGATGACATAAATTCCACTGGTTTTGTTTTTCCTGTTTTTCATGGTAAGCCTTCTTGAACTTGTCTTAATTGCTGCAGCCAATAATATTTTCCCCCAGAACCAAGACTTGGGCAGTTTCCAATAAATCTCTGCCCCAGGTTTTTACCATCTGGAGGCGAATTCGGGTTCTAAACCCTTTGGGTAGACACTAGGTCTCATTTTCTATCCATGCATGCCCAGACCCGTTACTGGCATGCAACACAAGCAAAAAAAAATTATTTAATTTTCTAAGAAATTTAATTGTCCTTGGCCATAAGAATAGTCATAGTTTCCAGATCCTAGAAGTTTAGGCTCGCATCTTATGAAATTGAATTTTCAAGCTAGATGGTTTTCTACACTGAAAATAGCCTGGGCTCAAGTCTGCATAACAATGGTCATGCAGAATACCAGATCAAGAAACAGCTAAGTGTGAAGGGGGTGCCAGCTGGAATGAACAGAAGATCTTATACCTTGGGGATATTCTGTCAAAGTCCTGCTCTCTGTTTGCAAGAAATGTCAGCAGTGATGCCCACCAAATCTCCAGGAAGGGTTAAAGATGGGCCTCCAGACACAATTAAGGGATACTACCAATCTGATGTTATTAGGTCCAAAGCTGATAATCTGTCCTGGACTTGGCCTTTTATTCTAGGTGATCCCAGAGGCATCTTTGGTTCCTGAGTGAGATCTAATCTGGAATTTTCTAAGAGTGAGGTAAATCTGATTTAGTACAAAAAGGTCAGAGAGTAGCTCTAACAAAAACAGTGGATTTATCTAGACTTTGGCCGGGACTGAACGTCCCCAGTTTTAGAACCCTCAGGGAGATACCCAAATCACCAGGTCAAAGACACGGAGTCCTGTGTAGGGTGTTAAATTGAAAAATATGTTACTTTTAATACCTCAGGAAACTAATGTTTCTTATATTACCTTCCAATTTTCTATACCTGAGGTACAATGCCAAAAATCCTACATAAAAGTAATAGGGTTTCACATTCCTTACTTCTGAGATACTTACTCACCCAAATATATATATAAATACGGTAAGAAAAGCTGCACCAAGGAATTCCTGATAAAATATGATACCTATAACAGGAACAAAAGACAAAATTTTAGGGTAAGAATATATATAATAGCTACATGCTGCTTTTTAAATTATGTTAATGTTATTTTTTTCTAAGTATAGGTACCCTTAAAATGCCCAGTCAGTAGCTTAGTTTAAAAATATTTACATGCCACACTCTGGTCTTCAGTGATTTCAAAAAGAACATGGATTCGTAGACTTTATATAAAATATTCTTATCATAAAATAAACACAATTGACATAACTTTTGCAAACAGAAATTTCTTATCCAGTTTAGGATTTATCCCACCGGAACATGCAAGAAAACAAAACTCTGGTGCCATTTTCTACCTACAGTTTTAGGCCCGGGGTCAGCAAGCCTGACCTGAGAGCCTGGGTGGGCTCTGGGGCCTCTGCCACAGCATTCCCTGCAGGGCAGGGGCTGGCCACCCAGGCTGTTACTCTTGGCAATGTCCCGTGCCTGCTCAGGCACTGGAGGGCACCGTGGCACCTGCCATTCCCCCCAGTCCCATTTCTCACTGCCGACGCCCTCTCCCTTCTCATTCTTCTGGTCATCTCTTTTGGGGGAAGAAAAGCCTGGATGTGCTGTTTGCCATGAAGAACTTTTCTTCTCTCTTTATCGGTCTCAATGATTTCTTATTGGTCTCAGGTCCCAAAGCTTTCATCGAGTCGTTTTTTTCTTAAAGCTATCTTTAAATTATGTATTACTTGGAATTGAATTTTTGTGTGTGCAGTGTCAGCCTTGCTGGTCAGCCGATGAGTATTTACGGAGTCCTTTGTGCCGGCCACTGTTCTCAGTGCTGCGGATACTGTGACGAACAAGACAGAGCCCTAGACACCAGGAGTGCTCTCAGAAACCCACCTCCAGGTGGATCCTCACCTGGAGAATCAACTTTGTACAGGAAGGAGCCACGTTCAGTCCTAACACATATCTGTCAAATGGATGAGCACTTTGGAAGCATGTTTTCCACGTCATTGCATACTTTCATGTAATCATTTCAATGTTTCCATGTTATGCCCCATAACATTCATTTCTCTAAGGGTATTTTCAGCTGTTTTGAAATTTTTTTTGCTTTAGAAAATTAGCAATGAACTTCTTTGTACATATTATTTTCTTGGTGTTTTAGGATTTTTCATTTATTTGTTTATTTATTTATTTTTTATTTAAAGAGCTTGCACATGCATAATACAGGAAGGTAGAGAGAGAGAAGGAGAGAGAATCCCAAGCAGGCTCCCCACTGTCAGCGCAAACTGTGAGATCATAACCTGGGCTGAAATCAAGAGTTGGATGCTTAAATTGACTGAGCTACCCAGGTACCCCAGGATTTTTCTTGTTATTGCTGCTTAAAGCAGAATTTCTGTTTTAAAGAGTAGGAACGTCTTTTTAAAAATCCGTAGTAAAATACAAATGACATAAAGTTTACCATCATAACCATTTTTAAGTTTGCAGTTGTGTTAAGTATATTCACACTGTTGTACAACTAATGTCCAGACCCCTCCTGCCTTGCAAAACTGGAAGTCTCTACCCATTAAATGACAAGGTCCCCATTTCCCCCTCCTCTATCCTCTGGCAATCACCATGCTACTTTCCATATCTGTAAGTGTGGCCACTCTGATACCTCACATAGGTGGAATCTTACAGCATTTGTCTTTCTGTAACTGGCTTCTTTCACTTAGTATAACGTCCTCAAGGTTCATCCATGTTGTAGCCGATGTCAGAATGTCCTACCCTTTTAAGGCTGAATAATAATATTTCATTGTGTGACAAACCACATTTTCTTTTTCCATTCATCTGTTGATGGACAATTTGAATTTCTTCCACCTTTTGGCTATTGTGAATAATGCTGCAAGGCATTATTGTGAACAATGCTGCACCCAAGTGTGCAAATAGCTGTTTGAGTCCCTGCTTTCAATTCTTTTGGATATGGATCTAGAGGTGGAATTGCTGGACTGTATGGTAATTCTATGTTTAATTTTTTGAGGAACTGCTATAGTGTTTTCCACAGTGGCTACTCCATTTTACATCTCCATCAACAATGCACAGAGTTCAAATTTTTCCACATCCTCACCAACATCCGTTAATTCTATTGTTTTGGCTTTTTTTTTTTTTTTTTTGGTCCTCTTTTGCTAGTAGCCATCCTAATGGGTATAAGGTGGTATCTCCTTGTGGTTTTGATTTACATTTCCCTGATGATTAGCGATGTTGAACATCTTTTCATGTTTATTGGCTATTCATACATCTTCTTTGGAGAAATGTCTATTCAATCCTTTGCCCATTTTTAAATTGGGTTATTTTTGTTGTTGCTGTTGCTGAGTTGTAGGATCAAGACTAGAAACATTAAAAAAAATTTTGTTTATGTCTTTATTTTATTTTAGAGACAGAGACAGAGAGCGAGCAGAGGAGGAGCAGAGCAGGCTCCAAGCTCTGAGCTGTCAGCACAGAGCCCAATGCGGGGCTCGAACCCACAGACTGTGGAATCATGACCTCAGCTGAAGTCGGATGCCCAACCGACTGAGCCACCCAGGCGCCCCAAGACTAGAAACATTTTTAAGGCTCTTGCTGAAGACTATGAAACTCAGTTCTAGGAGGGTGGTACCATGCCACCCAGTTCCACGAGAGTGCCAGTAATACTGCAGCCTTGATGGCATTAGTTATTGCAATAAAAAGAACACAACAAAAACTTCACTAGTTCATAGGCAAAATATGCTATCACATTTTAGCTTTAAGCTAGACTTTCTGATGGGGCGAAAAGGGAAAATTAGTCAAGAAGCTTCATCTCCGTTCAATACTTCAGTAATAGCATATAAATTATTATCACTTCCAGAAAGTTCCAGCCTCCCTGACTCATCAATTACTTGGCGTGCTAAATATTGAGATTCCAGCCCTGTTGGTCTCCTACAAAAATGTTCTTTTCAAGGGAAGTACATTTGTTACACATCTTTACAACATTAATATTAACCATTAGGCTGTATGTCATGCCTGTAACTCTTTTTGGCCCTATTATTTTTGTGTCTAATAATTCTAGGGCACACGAATGTGCAATTTTTTCTTACTTTCTTTTGTCAGCAAGCATAAAATGCTAAAAAAAAATCAGATGTCTTGGTATATGATCTTTCTCTTTAAAGTAAGTTTCAGTTTGGGGAAATAAAAAAATGCATCAATTACTTTTAAAAACTGCCCACTGGCAGCCACACTGCCATGAAATAAGAAAGATGTGCCAATCAGGAAACATAATCCTGAATTGCTTCCAAAATACATAAACTTTGCTTTGGGAAATGAACTTTCAATATAAGAAGGTAGTAAATATATACAACAAGCCAATAAACTAGGACATACTAGTATTAAACTTAGGCATGATATACTGGAATCTACTATATTTTGGTTTGGACCAAGTTGCAAATATATGCTTTTAAAAAAAACTGCTATTGTGTCTCACATATGTGCTTTTAAATTGTGAATAAGTACAAAAGGACTGTAAAAGTAGAAAAATAGAGGCCAGAGCAGCAAAGATGGTAGTTTCTGTTCTCATCTGCCTGGCTTTCCCTGGAACAGTGGATTCAGTTTGGGAACCCAGCATCTGCTCTAGGTGGTGAGGGGCAAGGAAGGGGGAATTAAGACACAGGAGGACTCTTCAGCTGCTTTGATTATCAGAAGAGCTGACAAGGAGAAGACTTTGGAAAGCAGAAGATGAGAGTCTTGAATTTACAGGGAGGCTAGTTTCAACCCCACTATAAGGAAATACTGTCTAATAATTAGAGCTCTCCAAATCATTAGGGGGATCCAAAACAGGACTCAGCTGTCTCGGGAGACAGAGAGCACTGGGGAGCCTTCACACCAAGAAGAATAACCTGTCTGCCAGGATATTATAGAGGAAATTCAGATCTGGGTGGAGGCGAGGAGGGTAGGACATGGGCTACACAGCTCCTTTTAAGATTTCTTGACTGTCTCATTTACTCCGAGGGAAAACTTATTTGTGCTTTTGTGGGGGTCGAATCACCTGAGCATAGAAAACCCAAGCTCACCTGCGATAATGGCACTGGTCGTAAAGAAAACATGGTTAACGGGCACCACCATTGCTGTGTTGTAGAGCTTCGTGGCTTGATTCAGGAACCTAGAGCAGAAGGCACTTACTGAAGCTCTGGCTTTAAGAGACGTTCAGCAACAAGTTAACAAAAACATCGAGAAATGCATGTCCTTAAGCAACAACTACAAAGGGAAAGGAAGTGCAGTAAAAGGGCATTTCCAATCAGCAGTCATAGCATATATGCATCTGATGTATGAGATCAGATGTCAGGTTTTATGGTCTGTTTAAACCAACAACAGTAACAATGAAAAGCAATTAATCATATTCTGGGGCCACAGAAGTTTGAGTTGGAAGCGAGTCAAGCTGCTGGACCGGTATCACACTGGAGCTGATTCATTAGGATAGACCCTAGGATCTGTTAAACCGCATATCTGGGGAATAGTGTAGCTATCCATTGACATGCCACGTGCCAAGAAGGAAGATGGAGAAGTAAAGGAATGTTTGATGTTTCAAAAACAATGCTCGGCGCTCCAGCTGCAGAGCACATGTGGGGAGCTCAGCTTCTCACTCTGGCCACCAAGGCGACTCAGGTTCCCGCAGTGAAGCCGTGCTGCCCTGTCACTGACGTCAACTGGGCAGTTTTGAAAGGCACTAATGTTCCGGTCCTGTCCTAGCACAATGAAAAAGAAACGCTTTGTGGGTGTGCCTGGGCACACGTGTGTGTACACGTGTGTATGTATACATGCATGCATGCATATGTATATGTGTGTGTACATATCTGTGAACAAAAAGACCACTCCTCGGGTGGTTTTGATGGGTGGCAGTTCTACGGTTCTAGAGATTCACCGGGCGCCAGGGTGGAAGAGGCAGGGACTGGGACGAGGGTGGCGGGGTGCCTTCGGTTGTACCTGCCCCTTAAATTCATAAAGCTGAGTTTAAAGATAATGATGCTAATCACCAGATTCCAGAAAGATGTTATAGCCGTGCTGATGAGTTCAGAAGAAGAAGGGGAGAGGAAACAAAGTGGCAAGGCTTAAGCATTAGAAACACACTCATTCTCATAAGGACATGACAAATGAAACAGTGACAAAACACCGGGTTTCTTCAGTCACTCTCCACCTTCCTTGCAGCGGGCCCATGTCCGACCCGGCGCGATGAGACTTCGCTGCTAGCATCTGTGGAGGGAATGGTGCTCTTCCCAAGTCTAGGCCCTGATTTCCCAGCTGGCTCCGGGACGGAGCTTGTGCATAGCATTTTGGGGTAAACAGAAAGCTTCCTGGCTGGCTAAAGACAGCCTTGCAGGCAAAAGCATAATCATGATGTGAAACGGAGGGGAAGTGACTGGAGCAGATGGAGGTGGGGGGTGGGGGGAGAAGAACAGAAATTTAAAATGTTCCATGTCACCACTATTAGGCCCCAAGAGAAACATAAAACAATCATTCCGCGATCCCTTGGGTACAAAGAAAATTCTGGCCAAGGATGCAAAGTTTTGGGAAAAGGATTTCCCTCCCGGCCAAATGTCTGGTTTTGTCCATCCCTGGGCAATTAATGAGCATGAGCTAAGAATGAAGGTGAAGGGTTCATGTATTTCCTATATTTAGAATGAAATCCTGGATGTGGACCTGCCCCTTTGATTTATTGCTAATGACAACCTGCGTACGATGGATATTAATTACAAGCAGAAGAGCATCAGGAAAGTATCAAAGTGCACTTAGCTAGATTACGGCCATACTTTAGAACTCACAAGACATGAAGGCAATGCTTAGTAACAACTTATTATTGGACGCGAAGGAGAAAGCAAGGCATGCTGGCTGAAGATAAGCTGAAGGCCCTTCACCCTTAGAAATCAGTTATACCTCATTTTAATTATCCATGGATGCCAATAAAGATTAATGCTCAGAGAAGCACAGGAATGTTGAAAGATTAGTCAGTAGGTAGGAGCTAACTTACTTGACTTGGAAAACACAAGACGCTATCATGATGATAAACATGATATAGAAGATGGGGTAAGTTAGTTGCATTTTATCCGTCACAGAAAAAGTGATCATGCCTGAGACTGCTTTTACTGAAATAACAGTCAATGAGGCTGAAAAAGAAAACAGGAGACACAAATAAAATACACATTTGAGATAGAATTACAAACAAATATCTGAAGCTTACACAGTAGAGCGGTCAATACCCCAGGCATGCTTTCAGGATGCAGGCTTGTGAGAGGCTGGGGTAGGACGTGGCTCCGGACAAGTGGCTCCGGACAGCTCAAGCCATGCGGCACTTGGAATTTACCTAAATCAGCTAAAGATCTGCTATGTGACTGGGTGCTTTTTATCTTGGGAGCAAGCTGCTTATTTCCCAGCCCTTGCTGCTGAAAGGATGCCGCGGAGGTTATAATTACTAGGAGATGGGAGAGGAGAAANAGCGAAGTCAGACAGTCTATGTGACATGAATGGGAAAATAACTATTAAACGATATCGAAAAAATTTAAAGCCAAATAGATGAGAAAACTGGAGAGTGGAAAGCGACTCCCTCTGTGAGTTTACTAAGAGTTGTACTGAATTCTGTGTATGAGCCTTTTCATTCATAAAGGTCTAGAAGTCTCACGAAAAAAATATTTTTTAAAAGACAGGAATAGGAAGCAGGACCAGAGCCTAGTATTCATCTCTCAGAGTCAACCATAAATCTAAGGTTTACATAAGCACTGGCTATTTATTCTCTGTGCTAAAGAGGAACCTCGCCTTGGGAGAACAAATGTTCCATAGGTTCCAAATAGCAATGAAGAAGTGACTTGATAAGGTTATATATGAAGGCAATGAGGTCTTTTCTAGAAACACCATGTCTCTGTAGGAAGAAAATAGTGTTTTCTTTTGGTTTTAGGTTGCTTAAATTTAATGTCGCATCTAATTCCGTAACTTAGCTGAAACTTACAGAAAGTGAAAAAAAATTTTTTACATCAACTCATATAACTCTAAGTCAAAGACAATGCAAATGAGCAACATTATCTTTGTTGTGGTTAGTCTACCTGGTCATGTTATCTCTCAGCTTTATCCCTTTTAGCTTTTGAAAAGGTATTATATATATAGAATGTTTAAAATAGCAGCTGATGGCTAACCAGGAAAAGCCTCCCCTAATCTCCTTTTCCAAAAACTGAAAATATATTTTAGCTTGAAGAGTACCAGGGCACACTTCCAAATTAGGCATTTTTCTTTCCATTAAATATCATAACAGAGAACAGGTGATAAATTCTAAAAGCCAACCCTCAATCTGAACAAAGAGGTCTTTACAACTGGGCCCCTCTTCATCTTAAAATCTTTTGACCTGATCATTTTACATGTTTTCTACAGATTATGAAAATAGTCCTATCTTAGCTCATCTAGGAATTTTATCTGCAGTGATGTGCGTCACTTGATGGTTTAAGTTTGTAAGGTTAGCTCTTGAGGGATCTTGATTTCCTCTTCAAGATTTTGCTTGAAATTAGACCACAATGTGGTTACAGCCTTGTGGTCTGAACAGCCAGGTTTCCCAAAGGGATCATTAATGGGTAAGGAGTTGAACAGGCTATTCCATTAGCCTCTGAACCTCAGGATTGCAAAGGCCCTTCAAGGTCATCTAATGCATCTACCATCTGATGTTAAATTATACTTAACCACAAAACAAAAACAAAACTAGACTTTTTATTAAATAGCTAAACCAACTATTGGTTTGCTATAATCATTGTATTTTCAAAGCATGTACAATCACCAACCAATTAAACACTCTTTATTGTAACTCTGCAAGTTATTTCTAGGCTGGTGACAAGTACTTCTGTTTTATTTTTGGGTGGGACTGTGGCTGATGAGGATAGGTGAAAATATATAATTTAACATGCTATCATTCTAATGTATATATAAAAATAAAAAGTGCTCATGTATTTTCTATTTTTATATACAGAAATTAAAAGCTAGAAAAAAATGCCAGAAGAAACTACATCAAGATACTATCAGTGGTTATCTGTAGGCACTGGGATTATGCAGGACCTTTAAGCTCATTTTTTAAACCATAAAAGTTTATATGTTCCTTTAAGAAAATTTGGAAAAATGCAGAAAAGCCTAGAAAGAAAAATGAAAATCACCTGTCATCTCAACAGTCGTCTCCAAATTATTTTTAACACTTGAGAATATTTCTTTGTAGCTATTTTTCTGTCTCTGGATATGAATACATTGTAACAAATATATGTATATATAACAAATAGTATATACTATTTAGGAACCTAGTTTCAATTGCCGCTAAGTATTTTCTATGCCATTAAATAGTCTTCTAAAGCATGATTTTCATCAGCTGTGAAGTATGCCTTTGCATGAATTATACTTCATCTTGGTAATTCCCTATTTTTTGCATATTTAGGTTACATCCCCCCTCTTTTTGGCATTAAAAATGAGGTCGGGGCGCCTGGGTGGCTCAGTTTGTTAAGCGTCTGGTTTCAGCTCAGGTCATGATCTCACGGTTTGTGGGTTCAAGCCCTGCATCGGGCTCCATGCTGACAGCTAGCTCAGATTCAGCTAGCCTGCTTCAGATTCTGTGTCTCCTTCTCTCTCTGACCCTCCCCTGCTCATGCTGTCTCTATCACTCTCCCAAAAATAAATAAAACATTAAAAAAAATGAGGTAGTGATGAATATCCCTGAACATACATCTTTGCATACCACTCTGCCAGTTGCTCTAGGAAAATGAGCTAAAGGGGGCTCTGGTGACAGCTGCTGTTCTTCTGAAATATACTGGCAAGCTGCCTTCTACAGAGTACCGTCACCCTCCCCTAGTACTGTGAGGCAGTGCTCAGTTACATGGATTTTTTACCTCTGTTTTCTTAGTTCTCAACAAAAGACGTGTATTACTTTTGTCATCACCACAGTGCTGTTTTTGCCTGACATAGCTGACCTGTGTTTGAAATCTGGTCTTCTTGGTTTCCTCCGACTTCATCAATTGTTCCTTCCAGAGACTTTCTCAAATTGCTATCAATGTCTCTTTATTAGAGCCACAGATATTTCACCTATTAATTTGGCTTCCATAATCCGAGTATGCTAAGCATGGAGAAGCACCTCCTGGCATTCCCAGCTTCCTGATCAGTTGAAAGCATCCTTTTTTAAAATTTTATGTATTTAGTGTGTGTATGCGTGTGTGTGTGTGTGTGTGTGTGAGAGAGAGAGAGAGAGAGAGAGAGCGAGCAGGAGGCAAAGAGAGAGGGAGAGAGAGAGAATCACAAGCAGGGTCTGTGCTGTCAGTGCAGAGCCTGATGCAGGGCTCAGACCCACAAACCATGAGATCATGACCTGAACCGAAACCAAAAGTCGGACACTTAGCAGACTGAGCCACCCAGACGCCGCTAGTTGGAAGTATTCTGCTGGGAGTTGAAAGAAGATTGCAGCCATAGGCATGGGGAGCCCCTCACCAGAAGCCAGCTTTCTTTCTTCCTGGTTGCCCTCACTTTCTATTTTCTTTTTTAGTTCATTTTTTAAATCTATCACACAAACAATAGTATGTTAAAAATAAACTTAAAAAAAATCCACCTGCATACTGCTGCTACCTCTCACTCATTTCCAGTGTACGCCTCATGTGTGCTTTTAATCACAACGAAGGTAGTGCCATGTTGTGTGCTATGTTTTCCGTTTAACCTGACACTATAAATATTTTTCAAAGCTGCTACCCAGTTTTCATAATCATTTTTTTCTTGTAGAAGTGATGTGATCATTATAAAATACCCAACCAACACAGATTAGTATAAAAAGAAGAGTGGGCAATCTTTTTCTCATTTCTTAGTGTAATGACAGCACTGGTGCTATTTCCCCATCACGTATGCTTCTTCAGCTTTTGGTTTAGGAGAAAGATGTTTTTCTAATTTCACAGAAACAGAGACTAGAATGGTGGTTGGCAGGGGGTAGGGGAAAGGGGGTGATATAGGTCAAAGGGCCCAGATGTTTAGTTTAAGAAGAGTAAATTCTGAGGATCATTCGCTTAACTATAGTTAATAACGGGGTATTGTATACTTCAGAGTTGCTGAGAGATCTTAAACATTCTCACTACACACACACACACACACACACACCTGTTCACTATGTTAACTATATGAGGTGACAAATGTGTTCACTATCATGAGCTTGGTAATCATTCTACAATGTATATGCATATCAACGTACCATGTTGTGTAAATATATACTATATATATTACTACATGTATACTATATGTGCCAATTATTTCCCAATAAAGTGAAAATTATTAAAAAGAGAGAAATATGTTTTTGACACAGATATCCCTCTATTCCGATTACATTTCAAATTCTTTATTAGAAACGGATGTTAAATTTTAACATGTCTTTTCAGCATCTAGATATTTACATGCTATTCCCCTTTTGAGTCATTAACATGATGAACTATATTAGTGGATTTCTTTAAGAACCACTCTTTCATTTCCATAATTAACCTAGTTAATTCAAATGTTTTCTTTGCACTCACTGTCCTCAGAACAGACATGGCTGTGTCCTCATAGAACTAATCTGGTGGAGAAGATGAGCTGATACCAGAATGTAAATATATAAGTAGAGTATATATGCACAAATTATTATTATTTTTTTTTTACAAATAGTTTATTGTCAAATTAGTTTCCACATAATATATGCACAAATTATTATAAGTGTTACAGAGAAAAAGAATCAGTTTCATTGAGACCACTTGGTCATGAGGTATGTTTTTTCTTTTTTCTAGATTCTACTTGCTAATTTTTTATTTGAGACTTTTACATTAATATTGAGTAAGGAAATTAGTACATGGTATTCCTACGGTATGCTACTTGGGATCAGTATTTATACTGATTATGTAAACAAAACTGGAAAGCTTTTTATGCCCTCAAATAGTCTGAACAACATCAGAATAATCTGTTTCTTAAAGATTTAAATCTTCTAGGTTGAAAGTATGTAGGCCTGGTTCTTTTCAGGATGTAGTTTTTTAAACAGCTCTTCTATGCCCTCTGTGTCTATTTTCCTCTAAAAAAATAAGTGATTTAATCAAGTTTTCATCTTTGTTGTCACTTTTAATTCTAATTTTGGATATCTGAGATTTTTCCTTTCTTTCGTTTTATGAGTGATCTATTTTAATGTCTTTCAAGAATAGGTTCTTGGGATTATTTATCAATCCATTGTTTTTCTGTGTTTCATTAATTTTTACCTTTATTAATTGCTCCTTTCTGCTTGCCTCAGCTTTATTTCAGTATTTTTTTTCCCCTTTTTGAGTTGAGGGCTTGACTTACATTTAATGCAATGAATTTCCTTCTGAATACAGCATTAGTCATAAGCTATAGGTTTAATATTAAGTGTTTCTGTAATAATTTAAAATATATATGCTGCAATGAAATCTTGGTTTCTGCTTGAGCCCAGCTGCAGTTTAAGAGTAGTGTCAACATTTCCAGATGTTACGGTCTCACTGGTTTCTGTTATTATTTTCTGTTTTTGTTTCACTGGGATCTGAGAATGTGGTCTGTACTATTTCAACTTCCTGGAATTTAGCAAGGATTTCTTTGTGGCCAATTACACAATTAACTTCTGTAAATGTCACACAGGCACTTGAAAGCAGGTGTATGGTCTGTTTTCGGGATCTGGAGTTCAACATTAGAGCAATGTTGAGGTTTCATTCCTCTATCCTTATAGCTCTTTCTGTCTACCTACCTTCCACGAGCTAAGAGAAGTCTTCGGCTCCTCTCGTATTTCTATTAACATAGTTTTCAAAAGAGCTGCTGCTCAAATGTCCTGAGGCCTCCTGGCCTTAGTGCCCCCCCTCCCAGCCCTCAGCCCTGCCATGCTGGGTGGCTAAATACTAATGTGGGGCCTCCAGGAGGCTTTGCTGCATTTAGTGCTTCTGTCTGGATTTTAACTTGGGCAGTAAGAGTATGGCCTTCTGCTTTCTTTTACTTTCAATCTGCGTTACCTTGTTTTAGATGACATGTATGTATGAAGTTGGAGTATTTCATAACCAGCAAGTGCCGGTTAGAAAGAGCACCATTTCTGTAGCTCTCGTGGAGTTGAACTGGAGAACACTGGCTGTATCCAAATTTCAGAATCTTTTTCAAAACCAGTCTGGGAATTTTTCTGAAGTCCAATATGGGAATTTTCTTTATTACTAGGTGAATTTATCCTATTTACATTTATGATCATGACTGCTATGTATGATCCTAATTCTGTTATCTTATTTTCCGATTTAAAATTTCCTTTATTTTCAACATTTTTCTATATAATGTGTATTTTATCTCTTAGTGGTTTGCTTTCGTTCTCCCTACCTGGTAATTTGGAAAGAAACAACAATAAAGTTCTTTTTCTGTTCTTTTCATCAACAGCATACCTGACTATAGTATAGATTCATTTCTATAAGTAACTATCACAAATACAAATCTTCTAATTCAAAGGAGAGAACTAGTTCATGAAATGAAGATTAAAAAATGAAATCTCAGCTCCTCCTTAACATGAAGGCTGCTGTCTATCCCAATGGTATAAGTATAATCTATAGAGTCACAGCAAACAACACATGATGTATGGTTCATCTTATTGGCAAAGAAGAGGGAAAAAAAGAATTATAAATAATTTTTAAAGGCATTTTTCCAAATGACTAGTGAGAGCTCCTAGTGTTGATTTATATGAAGGTGTGTGTGTGTGTGTGTGTGTGTGAGAGAGAGAGAGAGAGAGAGAGAGAGGAGGGGAAAGGGTAGATTTAAAAATACATAGTGGGCTTATAGAAGCATCAGTTTCCAAATCCTGGAAAAAAAAGGAAATGAGTAGATAAACAATGAATGAAAAAAATATTGTATTTAAGAAAATCATTCTGCTTACATTTATGGTTCATATTAGCCACATCTCAGTAATTCCTGAAACAAAAGTTTCAGTTGGGATCATTCATTTGTTCCTCTTTTAATATTTTTCAATTATATCCTAAGAAATAAAATACTCTAATTGTCAGAGAGCAAATAAAATTACCCGGAAGTAAAAACCTTACATGTTTTTAAAGGAATTAAACACACCAATTGTAGCCATGGATATGCAAAATATAGTTTGCATGATTGAGCCTGGGTTTCTTTCTACAGATCAGAGTTGAAAAGTAGAAACAATGAGAAAGGAACAGAATGCTCAAGTCTCCTTCAAATCTTTTTTGACTTAGCACAGTTAGATTACAGAATGAGAAAACAGTAAGTTCTTACCTAGGAGTGCCACCAGGCTCAGCAGAATCACCATGTGCTTCATGGCTTTTCTCTTATGGAAATAGAGGAGGGTGCAGAAAAGTAATATTTCTGAAATCTAGAAGTGAAAAAGATGAAAAAGAGTAGAGTGTAAATTATTTTACACAAAGTCTTCTGAAGGCCACACTTCTCTTTCTGGTTTCTCAGCAGTTCTGTGAGAATTGAGGGTGGCTGGTGTTCGTTCCTAAGGACAATGACAAATGTATGAGAACAATATACGGAACCTCAGCCACGCAGACCCAGAGCTCTAACCTCACCTATATGCCAACAATGCCGAGATAGGCAATTCTGGCCTCATTTGTCCAACTACCTTCTAGACATCTCCACACACAGGTTCAATAGCCATAGAACACAAATGCGGGCAGTAAACTCCTGCGGGCCTTCCTTCCCCACCTATCCCTCCTGGGACCTTCACCCCTGCAGTAAGTAGCATCATCACACACCTCTTTGCATCAGCCAGCAACTCCTTCCTCTCCCTCACTCCCTCCTGCCCTCTCTCTGACCACTGCAATAGCTTCTAGTTCGTCTCTGATTCTACTCTTGCCTCTATAATCCAACCATTCAGCAGCCAGAGGAATCATTTAAAGGCACAATTTGAATAATGAACTAGGTCATTCATACAGAATGTATGATACACATATAAGGTATTTACATAATATGACAAGCAGCCATGTGCCCTGCACCCAGCCAGAGAAAGAGAACACTATGAGGCCTCCTGTGCACCACACTCCAATTGCACCCCTCTCCTCCTAGGCTCTCCCCAGCAACCACTACACTGAATTCTGTGTTTACCATTCACTTTCTTTATAGTTTACCATCTTTCATGTATCCCCCAACAGCACCTTGTTTATTTTTGCACTTTATACCTGCAGAATCGTAGTTGCTTTCAATTACTTGCTTTTCCCCCACCCCACTGTGCATTATTTATGAAATTTACCCAGGATGATGTATGTAGTAGAAATATATATTAATCCAGTCATTCCTTTGCTTAAACCTCCTATGGTTTTCTATCATGTTAANCCCCACGCCCCCCCCCCCCCCCCCAGTTCTCTGCAGTGGTCAGATTGCTCCTGCCTTTGGGCCTCTGCACTAACTGTTGGGAGTTGCCTGGAATACTCCTTCCCTGATGTCCCTACAACGGCTCCTTCTAGTCACTCAAATTTCAGCTTAGACATCACCTCCTCCATGAAGTCTTCTCTGACTGCTCTAATCTAGCAGAGCCACCTCTCATCTACTGTAGAACATTTTATCATCAACTGGCATTTTCCTGTTCATGCACTTATGTGTTTCTTGTCTGTTTCCCCAGCTAGCACATGAGAACAGGGACTTTATCTGCCCTATTGGCTGTTGTCTTTAGTGCCTGGGCACAACTGGTTACTCAATAAGTATCTATGGAATTAATGAATAACTTACACCTCAAATTTATTATGAACAACTTGCCAAAAAACAGACCTAATGTCTAATAAACTGAGTGTTCAATAAATATTAATTGACTGTCTAAAATTTTCCTACCCTTAAGAAAACTCTAACGTAATTTTGAGTTCTCAGTTTTATTTTTGTTTTAACTTTTTTTTCTTTTTTGAGGTCATTAAGATAGCTTGATGCAAAGTTTTTTTTTTTCAAAGAGGTAGTATCCTTGGCTTGAAATCATAAATATGAATGTTTACTTTTCTGATGTAAAAACACCACCACTCATTTTTTCTTAAAAATTACTAGAATTAGGGACTTTGCCACATTCAGGGCAATGTTTTACTTATGGAGCCCTCTCTAAATCAACATGAATCGCTACTGTGTCAGTTCAAGGCTTGCTTGTTGTGTGTGTGTGTGTGTGTTTGTGTGCGTGTGCATGTGCGTGTGCGTGTGTTTCCCCCTTGAATCCTCTGTGGGCACAGAAAACAGCAAGACCATATCTTCCTCATTTAAAAACCTTTCATCTCATGTGGAAGATTAAGTCATCCCTCAGTCTTTTCCTGGTGAATTAAACCAATTACTTTAACTTTTTCTTATAGGCCTTCTTTGCCAGGTCTTTAATTGAATCAAGCCATGCTCCAAAAGCTATTAAACTCCTATCACTTTGTCTTCCCAAAACTACCATCACAACATGGGTTGGGTGTCCCCAGCTCTGTGCAGCTCATCAATCGTTAGCAGAAATACCCCTGTCCGCTCCATTCCACTCTCAACCACGGGCTTCCATTCCTCACACTGACACAATTACAAGCAACTCACGGCGGAGTTTGGGACCACTGTCTTTGTCACTGGAGAGAAGGCAGCTCGGCCTGCATTGATGCACAGAATGTGTTGGCTAAATCTGTTAGCAGGGGGATTATTAAATTGGGGGGTAGGGGGAAAATGAGGGTAGTTATCAGCTCTAAATATCAAATATGACTTTTTTTTTTTCAAATTCCATCTCTGTGGTTAACATGAGCTCCTAGGACTCACATTGGCTGTCACTGTGCTAGATTCTGCCTTGTGGCAAGTGGTCACGGAGCCCCCAGGAATAAAATAGTCAAGCAGCATGAATTAATGTTAATTTTTTTTCTAGCAACATATTTTCTGCCTCTCTGAAAATATCACTATGAAAACAGCTGTGGTTTCTACAGGTTGCTGAGACCCAGGGAGAAGCTGCTGAGCTGATTGTGGTCTCAGGGCTCAGAAATAATGACAGCACTTAACTGCAGGCTCACCACCCACTCTACATGCACCAATTCATCGAATCCTCACAACCTTAGGAGGCAGGAGCTATTTTACTGATGAAGAAATCAAGGCTCAAGGGGTTAAATGATGCAGGTCTAAGAGGCTGCATAACCTCCCAAAGATGCACATGTCCTAATCTCTGTACTTGTGTGCATGTTACATTATATGGCAAAGGGCCTTTGGAGATGCGATTAAGGCTACAGACTTTGAGATGGGGAGATTATCCTGGATTATCCAAGAGGGTCCAAAGTATGCACACGAGTCCTAAAAAGCAGAGAACCAACCCAGGCATGGTCAGAGAGAGATGGAATGTGAGAAAGAACAGTGTCAAGGAAGGTCGGTGGCCTCTAGAAGCTGGAAAAGGCAAGGAAATGGATTCTCCTCCAGAGGCACCAGGAGGAATATAATCCTGCCAATAAGTTGATTTTAGCCTAGTGAGACCGTGGTGGACTTCTGACCTTCAAAACTGTAAGACAATAAATTTGTATTGCTTTAAGCCACTAAGTTTGAGGCAATTCATTCTGGAAGCATTAGGAAACTCACTCAGGTTTTGGTATCTGATGAAGTCCTTTCCGAAGAACAGAATCTTCAGGATGAGTTTTCTGAATTGACTCTGGGTTTTCTGGATTGGTTCTCTAATCTAATTAGATTTAAAGGCACCAATCACCCTGTTTTTGGTGGTGAGAATAGCACTGGCGGACCGTGGGATGACGTGACAAAAGGGATACACAAAATTTCACCAATGGATGCCCCACTTCCAGTACAAAAATCTGAGCCCACGTTCATCTCATTTTCCCTCACCAAGTCCTTCCTTGAAAGTGCAGACTTTGAGATGACTTCCTTGCCCAAAAGAAATGAGCTCTGCAAAGGCTCTCTCCAGGGCCGGCTGGACAAAGATTTGATCCTCAGGAGTTGGCTTTTATTAATTCTGCACAGAGAGTTGTGTTGTGAATTGGATTGGCGTGTGCACCCTGGAGGTGGGCTGCTTGGTTTTGAATTCTGGTTCTGCCACTTAGTATTTATGTAGCCTTGGGCAAGTTACCAAACTTCCCTTCCTCAGTTTCCCCATCTGCTGATGCATAGGGCTGCTGCACAGGTAAAGGGCAAAATGTCATCAGCTGCATGCAGGGCTCAGCCTGCCCGGTCAGTGCTGGCCGCTGCAACTGCAGAAGTGTACCCGGGGCAGATATGCAAGAGTCACATGCATTCAGGCAGCAGAGCAAATGAACCTCATGCAATAGATATTGAGGTCGTATGAAAATAGTTTTTTTCCCCCCTTCAGGTTTTTAACACCTGGTGCTGGGTTTTGAAGCAGTTTTGCCAGAAAGGATGACTTAATAATCAGCTTTGGCATATAGAATTACACCAAACAATAGGGCTCAGCCTCTGCTTCTGCTGATTTAATTGTCTGCCTGGTGGAGAGAAAATGAGCACCATGTGGATTATTTTGTGAAGGATCCTATGTGCACAAGAGAAGTTTCCATTTGAATACTCTGTTGGAAAATCTGGGTGGGCAAAATGGCCACAATCAAGCCTGCCAAAGAACATGAAGGAATTGAGGCTCGGGGCCGAAATGTCCTCATGTGGGTTCTGCAGACCGCAGTAAGAGGTTTACTCAACAAAAGGTCCTTCAGGAAAAGGACCTCGTGGTCGGCAATTCCATCCCTTTGTTTCCTAAAGGACTTCTGGCTTTGAACATGTGAACAGAGATGAATTTCTCAGAGGGGGCCATGGTAAGCAGCATCTTTCTAAGAACATTTAACCTTAAAAATGTACTTGCTTTTTGGTGAGCACCAGGTGGGGCTACCCATCTGTGAACACAGGCTAGGAAAGACCTTGTTAGTGGGTGAGCAAAGGACACTTCATGCTTCACTGGCCAGTACCAAGCTTCTCAAATCCTCCGCCTGCTACAAAGAGAACCAGTTCAGAGGACAGGCTCCTGGGCTTTGTTTCTGAGGCTTCCACTTCACGTAAGCCTTAAAGGTAACACAGACATGGACGAGACTTAAAAGTAACATGGACATGAATGTAACGCGGGCATCTGCCTGGTGCAGGGAAACACATGAGACAAGGAGATGCTGTTAGCCAGTCTGGAATACAATTTTACAATCCTCATCTGAGAAAGGTAAAACTTATTCAGACTCTAAAATATTTCTTTATCCATTTTATTCGTTATTTGATTAGTCCTTTAAAGCAATTCAGGTACTGCATTTATACTCGGGGTAGTACAAGAGCAGCTAGGTGAATGATCGTTCAAAGAATAGCCTTAATTGCTCTAATTATGATCTCTGCAGTCATGATTTGCAGAAAAGCACAGAAATTTCCATTTCCAAGGATTAAATATTAATTACTTGATGTTTTAACAGATTTAAGCCAAACTTCAGCTCAAGAGCTTAGCATGTAATTGGTAACTTTGTAGAGTCTTTAGAGAGGTAACATATAATGGATTAAATTCCAAACTAAGATATATTCCCTTTAGAGTCTAAAGCCAATAACGTTATTAATTTTTTAAGGTTTATTCATTTTTCAGAGACAGAGAGAGACAGAACATGAGAGGTGGAGGGACAGAGAGAGAGAGAGAGAGAGAGAGAGAGAGAGAATCCGAGGCAGGCTCCAGGCTCTGAGCTGTCAGCACAGAGCCCAACACAGGTCTCAAACTCATGGACTGTGAGATCACGACCTGAGCTGAAGCTGGACACTTAACCAACTGAGTCACCCAGGTGCTCCCCCACAGTGTTATTCAAATGTGACTTTATTACAGATTTACTTTATGCTATCTTATAAATATCTGGAATCAGTTACATTTTTGGGTGGCATTTACTTTCAAATATACTTTCATTATTTTATGGAAATATGTGTCTCTCCCAGGGCTGTAAAATTCTCTATACCCTGGGTGTCCAGTCTGTTGAATGAACTAGTGAATAAATGAATGAATGAATTTAAGAGTTGACTTTGAAAAATGACAAAATGCAAGTAATGTCAGAGATGCTTTTTTTGTGTGTGTGGAAATAGAAGGTTTAATAAAGAGTAGTTTCGTTCTTCCAAATGTTTTCTCTGGTGTTAAAATAATATAAGTCATGTCATCATCAAACAATGCTGCTTATTTGCAGGCAATTAAGTCTTGCTGCATCTTTAATCTATAAAGGATTCAATTCGGGCTATTCATTTTCTGGTCACAGACTATGTGGGCTTTTTCTTACTGGATGAAGAATTTGTTTTGCCTGTGAGAAAAAATGAAATCTGGCCATGTGTAGCAACATGGATGGACCTTGAGGGTGTTATGCTGAGCGAAATAAGTCAGGCAGAGAAGGACAAATATCATATGTTTGCACGTATAGGAGGATTAGGAGGAACTTAACTGAGGAACAAGGGGGAGAAGAAGGGGGGAAATGGTGGGGGAAAGGGAGAGAGGCAAACCATGAGAGACTCTTGAATGCTGACAAAAACTGAGGACTGATGGATGTGGGGGGGAGGGAGGGGTGGGCATGGAGGAGGGCACTTGTGGGGATGAGCACTGGGTGTTATGCGGAAACTAATTTGACAATAAACTATTTGTTAAAAAAAAAAAAGAATTTGTTTTGCCTGTAGGCAAAAAATAATAATATATTGGTAGGAGTTCAAGTGTAGGCTATCATGAAAATGGATGTGATTGATAAAATCTGTGATTGTTAAAGGGCTGGGTCTGCCGGACAAGCAGGAAGATACAATGGGGCACAAGGGAGACACAAAGTATGATAGACCTGAATTAGGCAGTCCAATCCTTAAGGTTGATACACAGAAGAATGGGAGCCTTCCAATATAAAAAAGAAGAGAGTTCACGGGAGAAGACATTGAGTTCAATGTTTGAGATGTTACATCTGAGGAACCTATGGGACATCCAGGCAGGGATGAGTAATAAGTGGACAGATGAGAACACAGATCTGCAACTCAGAAGATGCCTGGGAGGGAGATGTAGATCTGGATTTGAAAGTCTTTCTAAAGGATGATGGGGGTTGTCAGTGGTATCACACTAGAAAACTCTGGAAGACTATGTAACATGAATAGACTAAAAGTGGTTGGCACGAGAGAAGGAGGTGCCCACCAAGAGTATGGGATGGCTTAGTCACAGAGGAAGAGGAGAAACAGGGAAAATAAACTAAGGAAGTCATGGAAGAGAAGGGTTCAAGGAGGAAATGATGGGTTATGAGTAAATGTTGCACAAGGTTCAAGGAGCAGCAGGACCAAAAAAGCAATTCTATCTGGCAATTTTTAT
>NW_027533334.1:7914008-7937191 GCF_008692635.1 Crocuta crocuta | reverse complement strand
GAGGAGTGGATAGGAGCCAAGAAAGTAGAGGGAAGGGTAGAGGGGAAGGGAAATAAGACAATGTATTAAAGAGCATGTATGGATGAGGATTAAAAAAACCCCAGAGAAACCTATTATCTTTGAGTAAAAGAAACCAGTATAGAGGGAGACCAGAAAGAGAAAACACCTATAAGCACTTGTGTTCCTGTGGTCAGAATTATATATCAGAGATGACAAGATACATAGAATTCCTGTCACAAAGATTAAGGACTGCAAGATAATCATGTTAATATCATGTAGTTCCCACTGTAATATTCTGGGTTACACTCAGAGCAAAGTTCATGAATAAACACATCCCCACAAATGACAATGTCACGCTTTTGAATAACAGGTGCATGAAGTAGGGTCATACCATTTTACCTGTTTTAATGGCAGAGGACTAGACCAGAGAGCTTTTCAAAGTCATTCCTGATCGTAAATATGTATGATTCTCTCTGCTTTGATTCTTCTTGTTGAATTCATAATTATTTTACTAACATAGTTCAAGGTTAAAAGCTCATATAGTCTATCCCAGTTTTCTTCTTACCACCTGCCCCTCCTGGAATATGCTTATTCTTCACCATAAACTGACTTCTGAAACAAGTTACCTACCAACTGCTGCAAGCACGTTCTCTCTGTACTCATGGGATACAGCCACTACATCAAATAAAGTATCCCAGTTAGCGGCTCCACATTTCTCTATCAGCTCATTCCATTCTTTCTTTTACACATCTCTTGGTATTATCCTTCTGCTGTCTACTTCTCCCCAATCTGTTACATTATTCTCAATGAACACTTTTTTGAAGAAAATATCTATTTTGAATAAAGTCCATGAAGTAACAGGTGTCTTCAGGTATTTCCCTTTGACCTGGGAAGAGAGGTTTTTGGGGTTTGTGTTTTCACTTTCAGTTGTCCTAAAACATGTTGCTCTGGGATTTGCTCGATTAAATATTGTGGAAATTGTTCCACTGACAGGTCACCCCCAAGAATAGGGTACTTGGAAACTGGGGGTGCTCTATTGCTGATTTAGTGTTTCAAATACTTTGATAGTAGTCAAATATATTTACGGTTTAATGAGGTATTAATGTTAAGAAGAAAAGATTATACTCATTCTCTAATATCTGCAGGTACCAGCGGTCTAGATAATATAGCTTCTGGGATAGTAAAAAAGTGTTTTTAAAAATTCTTACCACATAGATCAGGAACTGCCAGCCAACAAAGTAATACTGTACTGTTCTCGCAGAGATAGGCTGAGTTCTATTTGGAGCAAAGTTCACCAATAAATATGTTCCCACAAATGCCAATGTCATACCTTTAAATAAAATTGAAAAGACAAACCAAGTTGAAAAGGGATATTTAAGTCTTTTTGTCAGTGCAGACATTACCTACAGACTATTACTTGTAAAAATGTCTACAGTCCCTTCCTGTTAAAATACAGTTCACCAAACCATCTCTAGATAGCATCATGCATTCACATGATGGCATTATCTTTATAAGAGGGATAAAGGCCATGGAAAGGATCGAGTAGGACATGACTTCTGATTTTTCTTGTTGTTTCAGATGAATCCTTGCCTCATCAGAAAACCAAAATATGGCCAAGATCATAACACGTGCATTTGGAGACATGAGAACACATCCAAGCTGGCTGTTTGTTCTCACATTGACCAGTAAGAAAATGATAGATTTAGGTCCAGCAGAGCCCAGAGAGTGGGAAAGTTCACCACCTGATGATCTACTCTGTACTGATTCATCTTTGAAGCTTGTACACACACACACACACACACACACACACACACACACACGATTTTACACTTTTCATTGCCATTTATTGGAGAACTTTTAACAGAAATAACAAAGGTGAATGTTGACTTTGGTATAAGATTTATTTAATACAATTTAGAGTCTAGAATTCTAGGAGTAACTTAGTAAAATATCACATTATAAACCTATGTAATCGATGTGTTACTGTCATTCCTTTAACATTACTTAAAATAATGGAGGAAAGAAATGTGTATGGGAAGAGGGGCCACTTAAGGAGGAATAGAGGGAGAGGCCTTGACCTTGCAAATAACACTGAAAACTGCTTATTTATTAATCATCAGCAGAGAAAAACTGATATATGTAGCATTTTTCAGATAGCACCCTTGAAAACATAATTCAACTTGTTTCATCACTAAGGTTAGCATTGTTGTGTATATAATTTACAACCAGCACTGACTCCAACCTGAAGCCATTGGGTTGGTTTATAAAATCTCACAATTCAAAGATACCAATTTCCTGTTCCTCTTAATCAAATGATTTAGGGTTTTAAACTCCAGTTTCCGATAACAAACAGCATTTGACTTTTCACACAAGCTAGACAATAGTTATTCAAGGTATTGTAGAGGCTATAAAATAAGCTTCTTCTAATGTAAGAACTTACTCTGTAATTCTTTGTGAAGGTGGAAATTATATACAAAATTTTTAAAGCTATTTCTAATGAGAATTTTTAAAATGAAAAAACAATATACATTATTAAGTGCTGCAATAAAAAGAAAATAATAAAAACTGTATATAAGAATTTGGGCAAAATTATTGTTCAGCCCTGCCCTTTCTTTGGAAATGAAGAAAAGATCTGGTAAGAAAATAGTTCAATATTAGGTTTCTAGGAAGATGGGATTAAAAAAAAACAGATTTCTAAATTTGGTACACTGAAATAGAATAAATCCATTGAATACAACTCAAAAATCTCAGAGGCTTCTTTCTTTTGTGAAGTCCGAATTTCTTATTTTTATTGAGTTCCTCTGCCAGTAATTTTTTATCTCCTATAACTGTATCTAATGTCAATTAAACTTTTTTAAAGTTAGTTTTGAATGGGTAACATATGGTAAAATAATTTTTTTAAAGACACACAAGGGTAGTGAGTGAAAAGTTAAATTTCTCTCATAACCTTCAGGCCCACTAGTTCCCCTCCTGGAAGTTAATACTGTCACCAAGTCTTAGATTTCCTTTTCCAGGGATATGTTACGCAGGTGTGTGAGAGAGTGCATAAGTTTTGGTTTTCTACACAAACGATAGCATATTATACACACTTGCTTTTGTTCTATAACAGAATATGTTGGAGAACATTTCACATCAGTGTATATAGGGCAGCCTCATTCTTTTTAAGTCTGCATAATATCTCACGCTTTGGAGGTAGTGTTATTTCACTTAACTTTCCAAAAGGGTCCCGGGTCCACATCCTGACATCTCCCTTCCTGCCTCACATCTGCTTCCTCATTTGCATACTGTGCCCATTTCCACCAAGGCAGATCTTCACTGCATTTCAAAATTCCCTGAAAACAAATAAAATGACTGATGATTTTGCAATTGTACTTTCAAAGTACTTTTGCACGTATGTTATTTCACTTGAGCAGCATATCACTGGGAATCTAGTAAAGAACTCTGTGGCAGCTCAGTAGGTCACACATCCTTTTTCTTAAAAATTTTAATTTCAGCTCCTGAAACAATTACCAAGGCAGTGCTAGACAGTTTGCTACCTGTTATATGCTTGTTTACTTGGTGTCATTTGTATTTGTCTGTGGGATTCACTGCCTCCTGTGTGGATCATGTGCATACTTTCTACAAGTGTGTAGAAGTGTTGAAGAAAGTCATTAGCAGCTCCTTAAATAAATTTCCTTAAAATGTATTTATAGCCCAGCTTTTTCTAAAAGTGGCATGAGATGTCATTTCCTGATTTCCTTTTTCAGTGAAGCCATAAACTTTCTTTCATTTGAAAGACACAGATTTCTAAATCAGAAAACTTGCTAGTTTACCTTCTGCTGGCCCATTTGCCCAAGGGAGTAATCTGGAAGCGTAAGATACTCCAGGAAGGGAAGTAGCCCTTGGCACGCTCTTTGCCCGTGGAAATGATTAAATTCCAGGTCAAAACCTGGATCATGAAAGGCTAATGCATGCTGCAACTGCCCCCACAGATTCAAATTTTGCTGCTGCGTGCTGGCCGGAAGAGCTGGGGCATGCTGTTTACCCCTCTGTGACTCGGTCTCCTCATCTCTAGGTACAGTGAACTTATCATAACTTCTAGGCTCCAGAATTTGGCGGGGCAAGAGGCCAATCTGGGGAGCTGAATAGATTTGAAAGCTCGTCTGGAGGCCTGATGTGACAGAGGACCCTGGAACAGATCTACCTCAGGATACTGACCACTGGAGTCAAAAGCCAACTCAGGTAAGTTTAAAAATTAATCTCAAACTGGCAGCTCTTTTTGTCCAGGGGTCCTGTCCCTGTGCTATAATAAAAGCACCTTTTTGCACTGAAAGTATCTTAAGAATTCTTTTTTGACTGTTTGCTCAGCAGCCTCACAACAAGAGGAAGCCTGGGGCCCTTCCTCTTGTCTAGACTTTGAGTCGAGGTACAAACTAGGTAAGTTACTCCTTCTTTTCTTCTTTCACGTTCACTCCAGGGGCTTTTCAAGGAATATGGTCTTATTGGAACACTATCATGTTGATTGCAACCCTCTAGCCTGTGACTACTCTCCAGGGAGGAATAAAGGCCTGCCTTTTGACTGGAAGCTAGTTCCCTGGCCAGAATCGTAACAAGACCCAGAAACTTGATGCCCTCTCTTTATCCCTATCTTTTCTTCGGGGCGGGGGGCAGGGGGGGAAGGTGGGTAGGAGCAGAGATAGAGAGAGAGAGAGAGAATCTTAAACAGGTTCCATACTCAGCACAGAGCCTGACACAGGATTTGATCCCAAAACCCTGGAATCATGAACTGAACCAAAATTGAGAGCAGATGCTCAAATGACTAAGCCACTCAGGCACTCCCATCACTGTTCTTATACAAAGTTATCTTTCTTGGGCACGAACAGCCACTTGTCACTAGGACGGCTGCCAACATTAAGACTCCCATGTGAGGTTTCCTCCTCATTGGTCCAATGTGATCCCCTCCACATCCTTGGTCTAGCCACTTCTGGCCATGAGACCTCCACTGGAAACTGGTCAAAACCAATACCAATACCAACTGAATTAAAACCCAACCAGGGACCATTTCCTAGAGAAGTTGTCTGTAAAGACTACATACATGTATTGGAATGTCACTTAGACCATGATGGATTTCTATCTTTACTATTCTTCACCAACATCCCCTATTAACTACTTGATTTACGATATTAGGTAATTTCATCTTGTAAAACTTTTTTAGTGTCTCCATGGGTTACAAATGACAGTATTGTATTTCAGTCTACTCACAGCCACCAATTTGTAGTCTGGAATGCAATGGGGAAGTGCAGGGATATCGACATCCCTTCAGTAAGACAGGTTGGTATTCACTAACGACTTTCTGAGGGAAGGTCTGGTTGTTCTGAACACTAGGAACCCTTGGTATTATCCTGAGTGGAATGCCACCCAGCAGTCAGGGGGATTATGATAATAGCCTTTTCTTCCTCATTCCCCAAAAACTCTCCCTTGGGATGTCTCCTAACCCACTGGAGCCAATTTGTTTTTTTTTGTTTTTTAATTTTTTTTTAATGTTTTATTTATTTCTAGGAGAGAAAGAGAGACAGTGTGAGCAGGGGAGGGTCAGAGAGAGAGGGAGTCACAGACTGAAACAGGCTCCAGGCTCTGAGCTGGCAGTCAGCACAGGGCCCGACGCGGGGCTCGAACCCATGAACCGTGAAATCATGACCTAAGTGAAAGTCGGACGCTTAACCGACTAAGCCACCCAGGCACCCCCCACTGGAGCCAATTTGGATTGTAAGATTTAATGAAGAAAGGACTCATCTTCTCCAATAACGCATACCCTCAGAACTCCTTAGGAGATAAGGAAAAATGGTCCATTAACAGGTTCTTAAACTTCAATCCTATTTATCAATTAGAACTTTTTTTGGTAAATGTCAGGGAAAATGGACCGAAATCCCATATGGTCAGGCCTTTATGGCACAGTACCCAAACTCTGATATGCCCGTATTCTTTTGCAGGGCTTGAGGGCACCTCTCTCCTCACCCTGACCCTCAATCCACAGCTCAGCTGCCTCGAGCCCTTCTACCACCTTACCTGTGTCTTATCCTGTTCTCTATGTGCCTCTCCTTTTCTCCCCTGTAAACAAGTTGCTGCCAGGATCCTGCACATGCCTCTCTCTTTTTCTTGAATTACTCATCTTTGTTTGCTTCTTCTCAAGATCTGAAATATATCTTGAGAGGACTAAACAAATGTGGTTTGACTCTTTTTGCATGTGGGGGCTTCTCCCTGAATTATTAATGGCTATGATAATTGGAGCCAATTGTCTGTGGTTAGTCGCTAAACCTCAGGACATGGACTTGAAAGAAAATTCCTAAGCAGCTGCTGGAATTCCTTTTGTTGCAGGGAGACTCTGTCTTCTCTGGCCCCACATGGATTGGCTGTTTTTGCTTTTTGTTGGTGGAAAGACAATATGTGTCTGTTCATCTGTCCGAGCTTTGTCTTTAGGACCAAGAGTCCTCCTTCTCTGCCCTCTGGGCTGTTATCTGTCTCCAGCCTTGCTGGCGGCACCTCACCTCTTCTGTTTCTCCTGCCCCTCCTCCTGTTTCTACACTACCGGGGGCATGGCCCGCATAGCCTGTTCCTATACCATCCTCTGTGCCTGTGGTGCCACTGGCTCCCCCACTCCTCCTACCCTCGCTATCAAGGAGCAAAGGGTGCCCCGTTGAACTTAAACCACCCACTTCTGATTTCCCCACCAGAGCTCCAGGTAAAAAACTGACAGTGGGGAACACATTGATTGACTTTTAAGTGGACCTAGGTGCAACATATTTGGTATTAAAACTAATTTAAGTTTGTTGGATTAACTAAGATAGACATGTCTTTAGAGTTATCAGCATGAAATATAAAACTTTTATTCTACCAAGGATTATTGAAGGTTAAATAAGCTTGTGTTATCTTTATTGCAATTTGTGCTATATGTTATATATATATAAGTCTCAAGTCATTTGGGAAGAGGTGAGTTAGACAAACTTGAATAGTTCTTTTACTAGAAGTCCCCCTCAGATCCTCAATGTGCTACTGTTCCCTGTGAATCTCCCAGAAGAGGATATGATTGTAATATTTTCTAAACATATCTGACCATTTATATCATCCTGAAGGAGTGTTTTCAGGGATATTTTATATGTTGGGAAATGCCTGACATGTAACTGGATCCAGCTGTGAGAATGCAGTCTCTGTTTCAGGAGGCTACTGATGTTCTGTTGCAAAAGTCTCCTATGGATACTCATGGGCTAAGAATGAAGTGTAAAAGTGGTCAAGGGGAATCACGTTCCTCTGATGCTTCTGTTCACTGGCACCTATAAGCTGACTTTCTCACCTTTGGAAGCCTCGGGTTCTAAGATCTGCTTGTACAGCTCTTATTCAACTGAAATCTGGTTTCCCAGTCCACCCTTCCCCTTAGGTAAAACCTGAAACACCCTTTAATATTCTCCCCACTCCCCAGCTGGATGTCAGCTAGTGTTAATTAACTATTGTCTAGCTTCTGGAATCTGGCTTGACCTGACTTCTGGTAGCCTTAAGAGATTTTGAATATTCAGCTAACCTATTCCAACACAATGATTGCTGTCTAATTCTCTTGGTCCCCATAGCATGTCTCCTGATCAATGCGGGTGTAGCTGTTGCTTTTGTGGGATACCAGGAGTCACGGAATAAACTGGTTTCCTTAACACCAAACCATTTGGGATGTCTTCCCCTCAGAACAATCTCCCTAGAGTCCTCAGGCCCCCAGTAGCTTTTTTTTTTTTCTTTTCACATGCCTGTGAGGGAGGGAGGGGCAGAGGGAGAGAAAATCCCTAAGCAGGCTCCTTGCCCAGTGTGGAGCCCGGTGTGGGTCTCCATCTCATGACCCTTGAGATCATGACTGTGAGATCATGATGTGAGCCAAAATCCAGAGTTGGATGCTTAACCAAATGAGTCACCCAGGTGCTCCGTAATAGCTAAATCTTAAAGGAGCCCTGGATTGGGAAGTCTCAATAATGTAGTGAATCCAAATAGTCCTGAACCTACCATCAGAAAGTCTCCTATTCTTGAGGCAATGCTGAAACCAAAAGAGCCAAACTGTTCCCTCAGCCAGGAATGATGATTTGTTTGGCTGGATTAGTATTCTAGATACTAGCCCTAAACCAACCTGACCATTTGGTGTAGAAGAAAGAAGGAAAGAGATGGTCTTCATGTCTTTTTTTTTTTTTTTAATGTTTTATTTATTTCTAGGAGAAAGAGAGAGACGGCGTGAGCAGGGGAGGGTCATAGAGAGAGGGAGTCACAGACCGAAACAGGCTCCAGGCTCTGAGCTGGCAGTCAGCACAGAGCCCGATGCGGGGCTCGAACCCACGAACCGCGAGATCAAGACCTAAGCGAAAGTCGGACGCTTAACCGACTAAGCCACCCAGGCGCCCCGTCTTCATGTCATTTTTAATCTCTTGACATTCTATCCAGGCAAACCATTCATAGGTGATTTAAAATAACCAAGTTACCGGTCTCTGAAGAGTACTGATGAATTGACTGTAATTTTTTTGTGTGTGATACTATCTGAATTTAAGTCAACTAGGTTCTCACAGCCTATTAGATTGAGTACTTCTGTTGACTAAGGGAGGAGAGAAGGGGAAATACTATAGGTTTTGGCTGAATGAAGAGGAGAGAAATCTGGTGTTTTTTAAAGGAAAAATAATCATTAAAATAATTTAAAGTTATTAATCCACTAAGAATCAGAGCACAGTCCAAACCCTGCCATTGATAGTTGGCGATTCCTTTCAGACATAGCTTTTGTGAGGTCATTTTTTTGAGGCTAGTGGTGAAAAGCTTCATAGCCACAGAGCAACATTTGGCAATAAATTAGTTCAGCTTGTTTCCACATGGCCCCCAAATCTTCATTTGTTCCATCATGAAAAACAAACTTTCATTTGCTTGAAGCAGGGAAAAATAAATGATTTTCTTTTGCACATTTTGACAATTTAATTCTTAGCATGCTTATATGCTAACCTTTTTTTTTTTTTTAGCCACTAACTACTCTTTTCCTGTTTGGTTATAGTTCTCATAAAGAAAAATAATGCACTTTTAGCTTTTAACATAAAGAGCTAAATTTTCTCAAGGCAACAATACAGACCCAAAGAAAATACATGTGATTTAACACATTACTGAGTGAGGCTGGGGAAAAACCTTTCTTCCTAAGTATGAAATGGGTGATTACATTTCAGATCAAGATAATTTTATGACATTGCCCCTGGAGGCATGGGTATGGGATAGGTGGCTACATTTTCCCTATTCCTATGACGACAGAGTAAAGTTAAGAATTGATCACTTTAAACTATAGTACAAAACAATTACGTACCCCTACTCAAAAAGCATTAAATTGGGAAGGCAAAAATACCCAATCAGAGTTGTGGGAAATGTCAGCTGGGTTACCAAAGTATGCAGAAATATCCTAATCAATTTTTCTCTGATGAACCATTAGAGGGTAGGGGTGTGTGGCTGGGGTAGCAGCAGTAATGATCATAGCTAACGTGGACATTTATTACATGACAGGCCCTGTTCTAAGAGTTCTATCTCTGTGAACTCACTTAATCGTACAAGGTAGGTAAAATCATCTTCATTTGAAACATGAGGAAAATGAGGCTTAAGGAGATTAAGTAACTTTGAAAGGTCACACAGTTCCCTGTCATTAGAAACTCACCCTCAGCTGTTACCCTCCGGTTCTATCAGGCTGCCATTATTAGAATATTGGTCCACCATTTTTACTAGTTCTATGGCCTTGGGCAAGTTACTTAAGTATCAGTCCTGTAAATAGGCTGCTCCTACATTTAAATGAGATAGTTCATGTAAAACACTAATAGTATCGGGAAAGAGGAAATATTTTTAAATAGTTTATTGTCAAGTTGGTTTCCATATAACACCCAGTGCTCATCCCCACAAGTGCCCTCCTCCATGCCCATCACCCTCCTTCCCGTTCTCCCACCCCATCTGCCCTCAGTTTGTTCTCGGCATTCAAGAGTCTCTCATGGCTTGCCTCCCCCCCCCCCCCTACTTTTCCCCTTCTTCTCCCCCATGGTCCTTCGTTAAGCTCCTCCTAATCCTCCTACATGTGTAAACATATGGGATTTGTCCTTCTCTGTCTGACTTATTTCGCTCAGCATAACACCCTCGAGGTCCATCCATGTTGCTACACATGGCCAGATTTCATTCTTTCTCATTGCCATGTAGTATTCCATCGTATAGATAAACCACATCTTCTTGATCCATTCGTCAGTTGATGGACACTTACGCTCTTTCCATGATTTGGCTATTGTGGAGAGTGCTGCTATGAACACTGGGGTACATATGCCCCTATGCAGCAGCACTCCTGTATTCCTTGGGTAAATGCCTAGCAGTGCTATTGCTGGGTTATAGGGGAGTTCTATTGTTAATTTTTTGAGGAATCTCCACATTGTTTTCCAGAGGGGCTGCACCAGTTTACATTCTCACCAACAGGGTAGGAGAGTGCCCATATCTCCACATCTTCGCCAGCATCTTGTGTTCTCTGATTTGCTCATTTTAGCCACTGACTGGCGTGAGGTGGTATCTCAGTGTGGTTTTGATTTGTATTAAGAGGAAATATTTAATAAGTGTTAGCTACTATTAAAATAAGAGAAATTAGCAAAGAATCAAAGAATTAACAGAAGTTTAATTTACTACTATTATTTTTTGGTGTGTGGGTATGTGTGTGTTTCTTATTCCCTGTGTTTCATTTTTAATATTACCTCTCAGGAATGAAGTTGACCATAGAAATGACAATTACTTCTACAAGGCTTTACATTTCTCAAAGTGCTTATATGAATTATCCAATTTGATCCTTCGAAAAGTCTTCTATGTTTGTCAACAAACTGAGGTTTAGAGAAGTTAGGCGATATTATGTCAGCCACATAGCTGACATCAAAAGCTGAATCCAGATTTGAACCTATGAAGGTGAGTTTAATTTATATCCTTTGACGCTGAGCTAGTTTATTGCTTTTAGTAATGTTTTGATGATCTTGCATTTTCCAAGTATATAATCAAATCATCTGCACACACTGATATTTCTATTTCTTCCCTTTCCATAGTTGTGACTTTCATTAATTCTTCCTGATCCGAACTGGTACAGTTGAGTGCCATATTAAACAGAAAACTTACCCTGGCTTTCTGCACCTTTGTTAACACTTCTTGTGTTAGTCCCTCTGTACACCCTCCTCCAAATGCTTGTATGGCCCGTGCCTGTCCTATCCAGCCATCAGAACTGATTCAAATGTTCTCTGCTATAAAAAAAAAAAATTCTCTCTGAGCTTCTCAACTAGCGTAACCTGTCTTTATCCTTTTTTTTAATGTTTTACTTATTTTTGAGAGAGAGATAGAGAAAGCATGAGCAGGGGAGGGTCAGAGAGAGAGGGAGTCACAGAATCCGAAGACAGGCTCTAGGCTCTGAGCTAGCTGTCAGCACAGGGCCCGATGCAGGACTCAAACCCACGAACCGTGAGATCATGACCTGAACTGAAGTTGGACGCCCAACTGACTGAGCCACCCAGGTGCCCCTAACCTCTCTTTATTCTAAACCAATGGTTCTCAACTGGGGGTGATTTTGTCCCTCAGGGGACATGTGGCAATATGTGAAGTTGTTTTTGGTTGTCATTAGTAGGGCAGAGGGTGCTACTGTCATCTAATGGGTAAAAGCCAGGAGGGATGCTGGTAAACAGCCTGCAACACACAGGACACCCCCCTGCAGTGAAGACTTCTCCAGCCTAAAATGTGGGCAGTGCTGAGGGTGAGAAATTCCGTTCTAAACTAAAGCCTCAATATGTATCATTGGGATACATATTGTTTTCTGCTTTTAAAAAACATATACATAGATATATATTATATATAATATATAATACCAACTGTGTTATTTGAGGGCAGAGACTCCATCTTCACCATCTTTTTATCACTGACATTCACAATAATTAGCAAGTCCCACTATATATTCTTCTGTATTACTTCATTAAATACTTTTGATTAATTTAAACATTAATCAACCATTAACTATAAAAGATGACATATGTTAGATAAAATGATTTAGAGTTCCCTTAAGGCATCTGACCAATGAGAAAAATAATGTAAGACGTAATTTTTTTAAATTTATGAAACTCAGGCATCGCTCATTCTTATTTCTAATTCTGTACATCTTCCCCAAATGATTCCATAAACCATAATATATTAAAAACAGAGTGCAGAAAAATAATATATTTGAAAAGATACAAGGCATATATGAGTGCATTTGGAAAAACATTTTAACCATGACAAATTTGATGATGTCGACTAAAAACTCTACTAGCAGAATCCAAACAAGGAGGAAAGAGAAAAAGTGAAAACACTTTCAAGACAATAGGCTCAAGGGAAACACAATCACGGAAAACAAATGCTCAACATATCAACACTGGTGTCACATTTAAAGCTCAAACTTTTTAAAAAATGTGATCTCCTTGGAAGTGAGCAGACACTCCTTTATTTAAAGTGTCTAAAGTATTGTATTTGTTATCATATGTCAGTAGCAATTCAGAGAGGACTTTGTCAAGGAAGAAAATATGAACCTCCAGAATTCTTCTCACAAATGATATTTCTAATAAGAGGTAGAAGATACAATCAATAACATGGTGGCTCTACTATATAATAATAACAACCTTTCTTATAGCCAGGAAGGCTATTATTATTTTCTACTAAGTGCGGTATTTCTAAATAAAAATTTGAAGGGGAATGTTCTATGTCATTTTTGGAAAGAGCTGAATACAAATCAGGTAGTTAATTGGTGCACCTAATTTTTGTATGGTTTTCATTTTTATGCACGACTTTCATATAACAATGTAACAAATATGTCCTTTGAAGTGGAATACTCTATTAGGTAATACAGATGTTTGCTTGGATTTTATTATTCTCATGAAAATTTCATAATGCTCATAATAATATTACCATAAAATAATAATTCACTGTGGTCAATGGCATGGGCAGTGGGTACAACGAAAGTGGAAATATTTCATATGAAAGAGCAGATTCTCCAAGAAAGAATACTGGCCACCTCTAAATGAGACTTATCCACTTCAGTAATTTGTTCCCTGCTTTTAATGCACATGTTTTTTATGAATATTAATTATTTCCTGATCAAGCAGTGCTGTAATTACATGGATTAAATAATTACTTACCTAATAAATCTGAAGCTCTTAAATTTTCTTTCAGAAACATAACAGAAATAATGGCACTACCTAGAAAGAAAATGGCCATCAGTGGTGTTTCCAACATAAAAAGCATACATTACACAGAACCATGTGAAAGCAGTTAAGCACTTTGTGTCTTATACCTGGACTAGCTATGTCCTGGTCAGAGAAACCCACCAGCAGTGGCTATGAAAACAACTCCCCCTCACCCCCTCATGGTTGAGGATACCTTAAAACTGGCCTGATTTAGAACAGACCTCGGACAGTGGCTGGGATAGTGCTCTGTGGAGAGCAAGGGCACAATAAAAGCTTACTAAATAACTAGATAGATGATAGATAGATAGATAGATAGATAGATAGATAGATAGATAGAGCGAGCAGAAAGGGATGGAAAGGCAGAAAGAGACATAAGGGAAGGAAAGAAAGAATGCAAAGAAGGAAGTTTTAACTTTCAATATACTCCAAACTGAAACTCATTATTTCCTTTCATCTCCTCCTAGAATTCCTAGTCTGAGGGGTACCTGGACGGCTCAGTTGACAAAGTCTATTCCAATGACATCTCTAAGGAGCCCCGGAATCCTAGGACTCCTGCTAGTCTCCACTCTCCTTCACACGACACATCTAACAGCATCCTGGGTCAGGTCTGGATTTCACCATCTATCCAGTCCACCTTCCTCTTCAGTCCACTGTCACTGTGCTGCTCAGGCCAGCTTCATCGCAGGCTTAGATCTTAAGTCCTGCCATTTCCCTCACCACATTCGTCCTTGATCTCGTTTATCTTCTACTCCCACTCTTACTAAAATCATAATTTCCAGAACCATCATTTCGTTTTATTCTAAAGGACTTTTATCCATGCTATTTCCTTTCAAATGTGTCTCCCTTTTTTAAGACCAACTCTAGACTCAAGTATCACCTCTGGATTCCCCTAGACCCAGTCGACCAATTCACCCTTTGGTGTGATTGATTACCCCTTGTCATACAGCTTTCCTGTTACACTGAAGATTTATTTGCCAATCCTCCCCACCCCCAGAAAAGACTATCAGTTCCTTTTACTGTGAGATATGTTTTATTTTTCTAAGCTCTCCCAGGTGTAGCTAGCAGGTAGATAAGAGAGTTGGTCAGCTCTCTGCCCTGCATTTGCTGGCCCTCATGGTGTGAGACCTTCTTTCCCATTACTGATGCTACTGAATGCTCAGCCTCTAACTGAGCCCTGACCTATTTCCATGGCCTCGGGTCGTGTAGGGAAGGTTGAATCTCTCTGAGTTGTTCCTCTTACGGAGCCGTTCTTGTATGAGCAGAGGCATGGGAAAACCCAAACTTCCAGTAATAAAAAATAGTACACAACATAAGTTGAATTTCAAATTTTTAGCAGAAATTATTATCAAGGCTCTTAAGTTTGTTTTTTAAACTAAAAATATAAGGAAAAAATAGGGAAGAAAAGTCATCATAAAAATAACTCCTCATCTAGAGAAAGTTGTAGTTATATGTTGGCATGTTTATTTTACCTTAGCTGAGTTGAAACTATAATGCAATTAAAAAAATTTTTTTAAATGTTTTATTTATTTCTGAGAGAGAGACAGCGAGAGCAGAGGGTCAGAGAGAGAGGGAGACACAGAATCTGAAGCAGGCTCCAGGCTCTGAGCTGGCTGTCAGCACAGAGCCCAACATGGGGCTCGAACCCACGAACCGTGAGATCATGACCTGAGCCAAAGTCGGATGCTTACCTGACTGAGCCACCCAGGTGCCCCTAAGGCAATTTTTTTCAGTTTCCTTAGTTACCATATTAGAAACAATTTGTCATGTCGTGAAAATTTTTTCATAGATAAAAGATTTTAATAAATCTGTAAAATAATCCATTAAATCAATTAAAATTAAATATAACTATATCTGTTTTTCTGGCAATTGATTACAACCAAAATAAATCAACACCAGAAACCCTCATTCAAGATAAGCTGGGATTCTCATATGTTTTCTCCATCTTTTTCTCACCCTGGCTCTTTTATTCAACTTGAGCTATTATTCAAGTCCTTGCAAACTTCTCCTGGGCAGATTATTTACCAGAATGGACATTTCACACAGGATAAACAGAGCATGAAAAATGTCTACTGAGCATGAATTTAATTGGGTGATGTGGCTTTAAAACATTAATGTTTTCTGTACAGACACATAGCCCATTATGTTAAGAATTGAGCTCCAGACAGTGTAAAAATATATGAAAGATTTCCATTTCATATTTGGACCAAAACTATTCAGGGAAACTAATTTCACAGTTTAGAAAATTAGAAAAGGTATAAAAAACAAGACCCCATTCCATTCCATTACTGACCTCCTGTGTAATTACATAAGGAATGTTTCCAAGTGGAGGGAGATAGAGCAATAAAAAATAGGTGAAGTATCACTACTAACACGTACCAAATCCAAATGCACTCTATTATAACAATCCTTAAGATGACTATTTCACAGCAAAGGAGTCTAGTAAGAAGGGCAGACGTTGCTTACATGGAATGAGGAAATCTTAGAGCTGATGGGAGATACAGAGACAATGTACTTCAGGTTCTATAACTTTATATTTGGGAGGCAGGTCCAGAGAGGTTGTTTGTTCATTCATTGATCCATTCATTTAACAAACATGTACATTATAGCAGAATCAGAACCAAAGCCCACATTTCCTTATCCCCAGTCCAGGGCTCTCTTGTACACTATACTCCACTGCCTCTCTTGAAGGTAGAAAGGCACCATTTTCCTTCTTTTCTTGTTGCTCAACTAGTTTCATAAATAATTTCATTTTTAGAAGAGATGTGGGGGCACCTGGGTGGCTCAGTTCATTAAGCATTCAACTTTGGCTCAGGTCATGATCTTGTGGTTAGTGGATTCAAGCCCCACAGTGAGCTCTGTGCTGACAGCTCAGAGCCTGAGGCCTGCTTTGGGTTCTGTGTCTCCTTCTCTCTCTGCCCCTCCCATGCTCATGCTCTGTCTCTCTCTTTCTCTCTCTCCAAAATACATAAACATAAAAAAAAAATAATGGATGGGGGAAAATGTTAGGTAGGTGACAATTTCATTGCTAAAAGAAAAAAGGACACGATTGGTAAGAATAAACATGAAATATACTGTATGCATCAAATTATATCAATTGCCTACAAAACAGTTATCAGAGTTTTATGAACATTAATATGCTACTGTTTCTGAAAGAACTTATGTCTAATGCACTTCCATACTCATTTTTTTTCTGTTTTAAGAGAATATGAGGTTTTCTACAAAAGTGTTAGGTAAGAGAATAAGATTTTTTAGTTTTATTTATCTAGCAAAGGAAGCAATAAAAAAGAACGTTCTGTTAAGGAACATTTACTTGTAATTCATTTATCTTTCAAAACACAGTTAAAATGAGAGCTGTGCTGAGCAAAAAGACAGTATCTGAGCAACAGCTAATAACATGACTTCTAAGTAGAGCAGTAAATTTTTAAGATGAGAAAAAATAAATAAACTGAAGTGCCTCATATATAGTTGCAATCAGAGATTTGTCAAACTCAGCCCTGCTTGGTTATTGCTATAACCACCACCACTGCCTGATGAACACCGAGGAAGAGGAAAGAACTACTATGCTTTTACTCCTGTAGTAA
The DNA here is from genome assembly GCF_008692635.1 of Crocuta crocuta. Taxonomy (NCBI): domain Eukaryota; kingdom Metazoa; phylum Chordata; class Mammalia; order Carnivora; family Hyaenidae; genus Crocuta; species Crocuta crocuta. The sequence goes on along the minus strand of NW_027533334.1, from coordinate 7,920,375 downwards.
AACTTAATATTCAAAAATAGAACATTTCAAGATGAATAGTTTTTTGGTTTGTTTTTTTTTAATTTGAGAGAGAGAGTATGTAAGTGGGGGAGGGACAGAGGGAGAAGGAGAGAGAATCTGAAGCAGGCTCCACGCTCAACACAAAGCCCCATGTGGGGCTCAATACCCGGGGGATCATGACCTGAGCCAAAATCAAGAGTCAGATGCTCAACTGACTGAGCCACCCAGGCACCCCAAGATCAATAGTTTAAAAAGCATTTAAACAGCATAAATTAAACATGATCAAACTATAGCTAGTACTGAGCATTTATGTCAGCACTCACAGTTTTGTGTACATTTTTGACTTGAGGCTTATTTGGGCAAGAGGTTCAAGAACGCTTTTCCATTCTGGCCTTCAAAGGACACAGATGGATACAGACTGCCCACAGACATGAGTCTACACTTGTGGATGCTGGATTAAATTCATTACATAAGGTCACATGGTGACTCCAGAGCCACACACTGAACCACAACGACCACAATGCACTAAAAAAGAATACGTGAAAGGTAGCATATGAAAGATAATGTACCAAAATGTAAACAGTGGTTATGTAGAAGTTGGGGGGTAGGAGGGGGAGATATCAGGAATATTTCCTGTTAGGAGAAGAAACAAAAAAAAGCTTCTAGTACTTTCTCTGGTGCAAAACAGTGCTCCTATGGAGCCATTTATTAATATATTCACTTGGCCTTAAAGTTTTAATGCTTCATTGTCAGGAAGACTCTCAACAACAATTATTATGGGTGAGTCAATGATTCTGTTTTTGGCCATTAAGGGTCACTCAGGTTAGCAATCAGAATGGAGTGTCCTGTCCAGTCCAGGTTGATATAAAGAAACTTACATGTGGGAATTCTGTTTGGATTTCCAGAAGAAAGGGGATAAAGGCCAACCAAGATTCTCATGGCTTCAACTGAACCAAGTCTAGATGTCGGGGAGGAGGTCCAGGAGTCAGTTGTGACCTGGTGTTGAGCTTCCTAACACTCCCTGAAATGAACCCCACATTTGTCCCTGATTTGCCTCCTCTCTGACATCACTCAGACTTGGTCCAAGGGCTGGCTGTTATAAGAGTTGATGCTCTAAGATCTGTAGTAGGCCGCAAGTGGAAGGAAAAATACAACTATAAGTTACTCTGGCGCATGAGAATTCAGAAAGATCGTACAAACTTGATTTGGATTTTCTTCTGTAATAGCTACTAAAGGGGATTAGTAAATCTGAAATTAAAATCAAATTTCCAGATGTTAACAATCAAACTCAAGGGTAGATTTTTAGAGGTAGGTTTAGATCTTTGTGTCTTTAGAATAGGTAATTGAGGATTCCTTTTTACATTAAGATATGTGTGCACTTTACTAAGCTCCCTTTACCCTCCAAATAATGATTTTTTTACTAAAGGTTTAATGGCACAGAAGAGTTAAATAACTATTTAATGTATTATACTATGGCCATTTAAAAATATTTTGTTCACATTTATTTACTACTTCACAGTTTTTACCCTTTATGACAACTTAATTTTTTTATTAAAAAACTTAACGTTTATTTTTGAGAGGGGGAAAGACAGAGCATGAGTGGGGAACGGGTAGAGAGAGAAGGAGACACAGACTCTGAAGCAGGCTCCAGGCTCCAAGCTGTCAGCACAGAGCCTGATGCGGGTCTCAAACTCATGGACAGTGAGATTATGACCTGAGCCAAACTCAGACACTTAACCGACAGAGCCACCCAGGCGGCCCCGACAACTTAATTTTTTAAATCCATTTTACAACGTGAGGTATAATCAACATACAACATTTATATTAGTTTCAGGTGTACAACATAATGATTGTATATTTGTATTTCTGTTTTCTTTTTAAAGATTCTTTCATTTAATATTTTATTGAGGTATAATTATATACAGTGTTATATTAGTTTCAGGTATACAATATTCAACAATTCTATACATTTCTCTGTGCTCTTCAAGATTAGTATACTCTTTAAGTTTAATTTTTTATTATAGTATAGTTGATACCAATCTTATATTAGTTTTAGGTGTACAATTTAGTGATTTGACAGGTTTATACTATGTTCACCACAAGTGTAGCTACCATCGGCTCTGTTACATCACTATTACAACATCATTGACTGTATTCCTTCTGCGGCACCTTTTATTCTCATCACCTATTTATTTCATAACTGGAAGCCTATTATCTCCCTCTCCCCTTCACCCATGTTACCCCAACCCCCAGCCCTTCCCCTCTGGCAACCATGAGTTCTCTGTGATTACAGGTCTGATTTTGCTTTTAGTTTGTTTATTNTTTTTGTTTTTTTTTTTTTTTTTTTTTTTTTTTTTTTTTAAAATTCTCCTTATGGGGATTCCTTTAAGAATTCTGAGTATTCTCTAAGAATACTGAGCATCTTTTCATATATCCGTTGGCCATTTATATAATCTTCTTTGGAAAGAAGCCTATTCAGGTCCTCTGCCCATTTTTTAATTGGACTGTTTGGTTTTTTGTTTGTTTGTTTGTTTGCTTGTTTGCTTTTTGGCATTGAGTTGAAGAAGTTATCTATGTATTTTGGATATTAACCCCTTATTGGATATATCATTTGAAAATGCCTTCTCCCATTCAGTACTATGCTGTTTTGTTTTGTTGATGGTTTCTTTCACTGCACAAAAGCTTTTTATTTTCATGTAGTCCCAACAGTTTATTTTTGCTTTTGTTTCCCTTGCCTCAGGAGATATAACCAGAAAGATTTTTCTATAGTTGATGTCAGAGAAATTACTGCCTATGTTTTCTGGTAGGAGTTCTACGGACTCAGGTTTCACGCTTAGGTCTTTAATCCATTTTGAGTTTATTTTTGTGTATGGCATAAGAAAGGGATCCAGTTTCATTCTTTTGCATGTTGTTGCCCAGTTTTCCAAGCACCAATTGTTGAAGAGACTGTCTTTTCCCCATTGCATATTCTTGCCTCCTTTGTCATAGATTAATTGACCATATAAGTGTGGATTTATTTCTGGGCCCTCTATTCTATTCCATTGATCTGTGTGTTTATTTTTGTGCCAGTACTGTACTGTTTTGATTACTACAGCTTTGTAATATGTCTTGAAATCTGGGATTGTGATACCTCCAGCTTTGTTCTTCTCTCTCAAGGCTGCTTTGGTTATTAGAGTCTTTTGTGGTTCCCTACAAATTTTAGGGTTATTTGCTCTAGTTCTGTGAAAAACATTATTGGTATTTTGATAGGGATTGAGTTAAATATGTCGATATTTGTATATATTACAAAATCATATTAAGTCTAGTTCACATTGCTCACCATATATAATTACAGAATGTTTTTTCTTATAATGAGAGACTTTTACTCTTGGCAACTTTTAAATATGCAACACCATACTATTAGCTATGGTTGACATGCAGTGTATTACATCCCACGAGTTACTTATTTTATAACTGGAAGTTTGTACTTTTTTATTTCCTTCAGCCATTTCACCCCCCCCCCCACCCCCCATTCCCTGCCTCTGGCAACCACCAATCTGTTCTTTGTATCTATAAGCTTGATTTTTGTTTGTTTTTCAGATTTCACATATAAGTGAGATAACATAGTAGTAGTCTTTCTTTGACTTACTTCACTTAGCAGAATACCCTCACTGTCCATCCATGTCACAAGTGATAAGATTTCATTCTTTTTTAATGGCTGAATAATATTCCATCATGTATATATACCATTTAAAAATTTTATTTATTTTTCTTTTTATTAAAATTTTTTAAATGTTTATTTATTTTTGAGAGAGAGACAGACGGACAGAGTGTGAGCAGGGGAGGGGCAGAAAGGGGAGGAGACACAGAATTGGAAGCAGGCTCCAGGCTCTACGCTGTCAGCACAGAGCCCAATGCGGTGCTTGAACTCATGAACTGTGAGATCATGACCTGAGCTGAAGTTGGATGCCCAACCAACTGAGCCACCCAAGTGCCCTTATTTTTTTATTAATCCATTGATGGACTATTTTGGCTATTGTAAATAATGTTGCAATGAACATGGAGATACATATTATCTTTTCAAGTTACTGTTTTTGTTTCTTCAGATAAATACCCAGAAGTGGAATTGCTGGATCACATGGTAATTTTATTTTTAATTTTTTGAGGAACTTCCATACTGTTTTACATAGTGGCTGTACCAATTTACATTTCCTTTTCTCCACATCCTCGCCAACATTTGTTATTTCTTATCTTTAGATAACAGCCATTCAAACAGGTATAAAGTGATATCTCCTTGTGGTTTTGATTTGCAAACCCCTACTGATTAATGATGTTGAGCATCTTTCAATGTACTTGTTGGTAATCTGTATGTCTTCTTGGAAAAAAAAAGTCTATTCACATCCTGTGCCCATTTTAAAATCGGATCATCTGTTGTTTTTGCTATTGAGTTATGTGAGTTCTTTATATATTTTGGATGCTAACCCCTCATTTGATATACGAGTTACAAATATTTTCCCCCATTTAGTAGTTTGCCTTTTCATTTTGTTGATGGTTTCCTTTGTTGTACAGAAGCTTTTTAGTTTGATGTAGTCCCACTAGTTTATTTTTGCTTTTGTTGCCTTTGTTCTTGGTGTCAAATCCAAAAAATCATTGCTAAGAATAGTGTCAAGGGTCCTACTGCCTATGTTTTGTTCTAGGAGTTTCATGGTTTCAGTTCTTCCATTCAAGTCTTTAATCCATTTTGAGTTAATTTCTGTATATGATGTAAGAGAGTGGTTGAGTTTCATTCTTTTGCATGGGACTATGCCGTTTCCCAAAACAATTTATTGAAAAGACTGATCTTTTTCATCACATATTCTTGGTTCCTGTGGAATAAATTAATTAAACATATATGCATGGACATATTTCTGGGCTTTCTATTTTGGTCCATTGATCTGTGTCTGTTTTTATGCCAATACCATAGAGTTTTGATTACTATAGGTTTGTAATATGATTTGAAACCATGGAGTGTGATGCCTCCAGCTTTGTTCTTCTTTCTTAAGATTCCTTTAGCTATTTTGAGTCTTTTGTGGCTCTATACAAATTTTATAATTGTCTTTTCTGGTTCTGTAAAAAATGTCATCAGAATTTCAATAGGGATTGCATTGAGTCTATAGACTCCTTTGGTTGTATGGGCATTTTAACAATATGAATTCTTCCAATCCTTGAGCACAGACTATCTTTCCATTTATTTGCATCATCTTCCATTTCTTTCACCAATGTCTTATGGTTTACAATGTACAGGTTTTTCACCTCCTTGGTTAAATTTATTCCTAGGTATTTTATTCTTTTTCATGCAATTGTGACCACTTCTTAAAAGACACATTTAACCCCAAATTAAACCAATTACACTTTACTCAACTGTGATTATGGATAAAATATTCTTATCTGATTCGGTTATAAAAAACAAAAGAAACCAACCTTTGGTCCCCAGATTACAAATTCAAATGTATACAGGGGCCAATTAGGCAATTCGCTAGAGAGGAAAAAGTAATGAAGGTGGTGGGCTGGGGCAGTGAAGGGTGGTAGGGTGTGGTGATGAGGGCAGGAGCTGTAGCTATTAGGACCAGTCTGCCTGTGGTGACCTGGAATATACAAGATCAGTGACAAGTGGCAGCCATAATTCAGCTCTAGCCACATGCAAGTCCAAGACTACCAACTCTGATTCTTTAAGGCAAACCACTTTTTGTATTTCATGGTCCAGTTTTTAAACTGGAAAATTCATTTGTATTCTTTAAAAGCACTGTTTAAGTCAAACAAAACACAGCAATGGTCAGATATGATCTACAAGACACCAGTGTTTGAAATTTCACCTAGTCTGCAATGAAAATGTCATCAATTTTCATTTAGTGTACATTCCATTTATTGTTTAACCTCTGTGATCTAAGAGAAACCAGGGTAATCTTTATAATATAGTCAAGTAGAAGACAAAGTAGTAAAGGAAACCATTTCATAAAAAAAAAAAAACCCATGACATGAAAAGAACATATTTATATAATAATGCTACAAACAGATCCTCACATGTAAATATCTGGCTTGCGGTTTCTGACCACTTATAATGGCAACTTTATTGTACTGCTAAAAAGCAAACCATGAAAGCACTTTCCCATCACTCACAATCAAGCTTCAAACATGTGGACACATTAAGCATGCTCCCAGGCTCAATCAACTCTAACTGTATGGAAGTACTGAGTGCTCCAAAATTATCATTCCCTGTTGTAGAATTGCAGGGGAAAACTATGTCAATTACAACATACTCCATGGAGTTAGGACTTGAAAATCAGAAAATGTGAGAATTTGAAAAATGTTTCTTTATAGAGAAGAAAAAGTTGTTCTCCCCCCCCCCCCC
>NW_027533334.1:7881202-7913982 GCF_008692635.1 Crocuta crocuta | reverse complement strand
ATGAAAGAAAGGGTCAAGTCATTCATGTTAATATAAAATTTGCTGTGTCATTTATTGAAGATGCTGAAGAAACTGTTGATAGGTAACTTGTATGCTTTCAAACTAGGAAATGTACCTGGATTAAGAACAATTGTCCTTTCTTTTCTACATTTGTCTCAACACACAATAGTGATTAAACTTGAAAAGACTCCGAAAAAGTAAAAACTCTTATCTCTGAGAAGATTAACTCTGTATTGTAAATTCAGCAGCACATTACTTACTTCATCAGTGGTAACTTCTCTAGAAATAATTTGTGGCATTCTCAGAAAGTCAGGATTTGTAGAAAAGACCTTTCAAATAGAGTTTTTTAGACTTTAGGAATGCTCTCAGTTAAGTGCATGAGCAGACATAAAAATGAGAACTTTCGAGTTTAATTCTGCACATTTTATATAGGTTGGTTTGGGGACAAATCTGCTAAAGCAGACAACCCAAAGCCACGGAGAAAAGGGATATTTTCTGCATATTTCCAGCATTAAAATAAATGTCTGTGTGAAGTGCCCACAGGCAGCCCATGCGGTTTAGAGCTCCGGTGATTTCATCCAGGCTGGCGCTAAGCATGGGGCTCCAAAGGACTGAGAATTCGCAGCATCTGGGTTCGTGGAATGCTACAGGTCACTTGCTTATTGAGCTGTTTATGTTTCCTTTCATTTGTTTCTAATAAAAATCTTGGAGACCAAAGTTTCTGCTTGAGATGACTTCTTTAGAGTTCCAAAAGGCCTCACCAGGGCTTTCTGGCTGCACCATGACCATGGTCTAATGGATGACAGACACACTTTAGCTCACAGCTCTATCAGAGCACAACAGAAATACATGAAACAACATATATATATATATATATATATATATATATATATATATCTCACATCATGAATTGCCATTTGAGCCACAGCCAGTGTGTGAGGGAAAACTGGAGATGGAAAAGACTTATCAGTCATATGTCTCATTCTCACCTCATTTTCTCAGTGCATTTTGGCTTCGAAACTTCATGAAAATTAGCCCATCACACAGTGACTACTTCTCTTAGGAAATTATTCAAGGGTCAAGGAGATCTCGCTGCTTTTGATGTTATGATTCCATGTAAAATTTCAAGTGTTTGATCTCATATAATTCATCTCTAATTTCATCTACTCATTACCCACTTGTGTTCCTCTGGGCGTTAATGAGGTAAAACAGGAAGTTTGTACGTCTCACACATTACCTGACATAGTGGATGCTCATTCAATATTTGTTTCTTACCTCTATGTCTAAATTACTGCCTGAATATAAGTTGGAAAAGGCTGATACATTCTGTGAACTCCCTTCAAATCACTTTAAACCAATATGCTCAGAGGCACAGAACTGAAAAGTCTCAGTGGTGCTTCTATTATGGCCTATTTCTCCCACCTTCCCTGGCCCTACAACAGCCTCCCTTCACATTCCGCTCCCTGACCACTCCCTACACGAGTTAATTTTTTTGTTGTTTTGTTTTTTTGTCTAATTTTTTTTTAATGTTTATTTATTTTTGAGAGAGAGAAAGAGACAGAGCATGAGCAGGGGAGGGTCAGAGAGAGAGGGAGACACAGAACCCGAAGCAGGCTCCAGGCTCTGAGCTAGCTGTCAGCACAGAACCCGACACGGGGCTCACTCATGAACCGCAAGATCATGACCTGAGCCAAAGTCAGATGCTTAACCGACTGAGCCACCCAGGCGCCCCAACAAATTAATTTTATATCGAGTAAGGTCTACCATGATTTCCTTAATTCCATGTGACTATGACTCTTTCGGTTGTTGATGGCTTCATGGTTTTTAACCATCTTTCAATGCTTCGGTACAGCATAGATCAGTCATGAGGATGAACCAAAAAAAGGAAAATGGGAAATGAAAGCCTGTACTTTGTAGATGCACAAATAATCTAACTTAACCCCCAAAGGACAGGCTTGTAAACTTTTAAGTATTTACAAAAGTGAATATCCATGAGTTCCTTGCAATGAAATGCTTAACTATTATGCTTTTAAGCAAATGTTTTTCTCTTCCAACACCCTAGAACAGAACATCCTATTCTCATCTTATCAAAATTCAAATTCAAACCAGCTCTACAAAGCTGTATTGTATGATTTCTCTGTACTACGTTTTCCTGGAGAAAGCAGATGGAAAGCAACCAGACACACAGTCACGTCTCCTGGGTCTCAGTTAAATGGGAAGGACAGGTATTAACCAGGTCATTGTGAGGATGATGAAAGCTGCTGGAGGGGAAATGTGGGACCAGGGCTGCTGTGTGCGGTTGAGCAGGCTGTGTAGTGCACAAAGACACAACAGCTGAGGAAGCACTCCCTTCCCCCATCTCATATCTTTTCGATTTGTATATTTCTTGGGATGATTTTATGACAGATGGTGCCAAAGTATTCTGTACTAATGAAATCAGTGTATTACAATAATTTGCAGACAAACAGAAATAATGTATCATGAGAAACGCTGTCTTTTTCTAATTCACAAAAAGGCACCACATAGACAAGAAGGGGGCCCTATAGGGTGCTAAGGGAACAGAGAATACACCTATTTAATTTAGTCTAGAAGCCAAGAAAGGCCTTCTGAGGAGGGAAGGATTAGTAGTCGTTTAAAATTGTATTACAAACTCCACAGAATATCCAACTTATTTCTTTTTACTAGATTTCTGGCATGATAGTTTCTCCAAAGACACATTCTCTGATCGTAGTTAGATCTACAAGAAATCTGCCCTTTAGCAAGTAAACAAAAGCGATAGGAAGCCAGAGCAAGAAGACAGGAAGTTACACGCACATCTTAGGCTGCCGTGCTTTTCCTCTGGCAAATTTCTGGGTCTGTTTTTATTTTTTATTTTTTTTAACATTTATTCATTTTTAAGAGACAGAGACAGAACGTGAGTGGGGGAAGGGCAGAGACAGAAGGAGACACAGAATCTGAAACAGGTTCCAGGCTCTGAGCTTGGGGTGGGGGGAGGGGGGGCTTGAACCCATGTACTGCGAGATCATGACCTGAGCTGAAGTTGGACACCTAACTGACTGAGCCACCCAGGCGCCTGTTTTTTTTTTTTTTCTTAATGTATTTTGTCTTGGTAGGTTATTTGGAAATTCTGATATTTTCCAACATGTTTTGCGAGGCAATATATGGGAGAGAAGAGGGGTAGTTGCTGCTCAATGACTGAGCCAATGAGCTGTGAGGATCCTACTTTTCTGCTCCCTGAAAACGAACCATTACATGGATGAGAACAATGAAAAGCATTTCTTAAACTGGTTCCTACATTTTAGAGAATGTAATCATCAGCCATCTTTTGGGGGCATGGGAAGAGATGGCCTTCTAAAGAATAAGGTGCTTTGTTTCCATGTAATACTAATAATTATAAATCACAGTGACAGTCGCTAGTGTTGTCACCATGTCAAACACTGCAGGAGGTATCCAACTCTGTTCTTAGGCACTCGCGTTTTTCCCCAGGACAACTTCTGAGGTAAGAACTCTTTCTTATTTTTTATGTTTAAGTAATCTTGACACACAGCGTGAGGCCTGAACCTACAACCCTGAGCTGCAGAGTCGACGCTCCCCCGAATGAGCGAGCCAGGTACCCCCTGAGGTAAGAACTCTCTTAATCTCCGCTTTAGAGGTTAAGGCTCTGAGGCGTGAACCTGTTGATGCAACTCATGTGACGTCACAGAGCTTTCCAGTGCAGAGTTGGGATTTGAACCGTGGCAGTGTGGTCCCAGAGCTCATGTTCTGGACCATTCAACTGCCCTGTCTTGTTGGGGACAAATGTCCAGCCTCGGCTAAGGAAGAAGCTGAGAAATTACCATTAAGCTTTCTTAATTAATGGAAACACAAACACAAGTCAACATCTAGAACTAACCACATTACCGGTGTGACTAGCACACTAGTCAGAATGAGCGTTTGGACCTATTCTCCGGTGAGAAAGACCTTCAGGGAGAAAGTGCAAGGTGATGCAAGAATCCTAGGGCTCTGACATTCTCAGAAAGCTGGACACAGTCCTGGGCATTTAGATCTGTCACGATCATTCCCCATGATCCAATCTTTAAGACTCAGACAGGTTAGATAACTCACTGTCCCAGGCAGTGGAGATTAGAGAATTATTAACGTGAGCAGTGCCTTAAGAATTCCCTCAAGGGTTTTTCCAGAACTGCTCTCCTTTTTCTTGAGAGAGACAGAGAGAGAGAGAGAGAGAGAGAGAGAGAGAGAGGAGAGGGGCAGAGGGGGCAGGGAGAGAATCCCAAGCAGGCTTTTTAAAAAAAAATTTTGCTGAGTGTGGAACAGGGTTGGCGCTGAGCGAGCCCGATGCAGGGCTCAATCCCATGGCCCTGAAATCATGACCTGAGCCAAAATCAAGAGGCAGATGCACAACTGACTGAACCACCCAGGTGCCCCAGAACTGCTGTCCTTTGTGGACGCATTACCTAAAAACATCACGTGGTCCGTAGGTTCCAGAAACCTGGCCTCCTGCATCTGCCTCTGAAAGGCTGACAATGTGCCCAGAGGCCCTATACTAATGAAACCTGGCTGACATTTAGAGCCCAATATTGCAGAAATCTGTTTGATTACGGAGCTCTTTGTTTCCTAGAACGCCTTCGGGATGGCCTGTAAAAACGAGTGCCTGAGGAGCACCGCTTCAAGGTGAGCGGGGCAGTGAGGAAGTGACAGAACACAAGGGAAGGGGAGAGCGAGGAGAGAGAGGAAGATGCTGTGAGGCAGGCCGGTGGGAGGAACACAAACCGAAGTGGCCATAATGCTTACCATGGTGTTTCTTACACACGAGTCCTGAAAGCAACCTGTTCAGCTGAACTCACAAAGGGAAAAGGAATTTTGGTTATGCAACACAGAACATCAGGTCTGACGTGTTAGCAGGCCTGCCATGTTGTGCGCAGTGAGATTAGAACACGTGATTATCCACACGGTGTCTCCCCTCGCTTCTGGAAAGGAGAAAAGGAGCAGGCTGTGTGAACCAGATCACCTCGGCAGAGGGAGGAAGGTGGAAGAAAGTACCTACCCTTCAGACGGACTTCAGAGCTCAAGTTTTTTATTTTTGTTTTTTTTAACTGTTCTGGATTTTAATTTTCTTTCATTCTTTTCTTTTTTTTGATTTTAAAAGTAACAAAAGATAGAAGACAGACCAGAAAAGAATATGCAATCTCCCGTTCCATGCAACACTGCAACATACAATATCTTTTTTTTTTTTTTTAACTCAGAAGGAAATTGTGGTTTCTTTCATGAATCTTCCAAGAAATAATGGGGGCGGGGGGGAGGAGTTCCAGCACAGAAAAGTGTGGACACTCTTCTGCCTCATCTATAGACAGAGCCATATGATATGGCTATTTTAAAAATACTCTCCTTTTTGTTTCAGGTCCTTTAGAGTTTCTAGAATCTTTATCAGGAATCTCCAGGCGGTAGGGATTTGTTTTGGGGAATATTCTCAATCACCAGGGGTCCCCAGCCTACCCACGACCCTTCTCAATAACCTAAATACAGCTCAGGATTGCTGTGGAAATATTACTCATGAGCATATATTAGTTTGCAAAGACTGTAAAGTAGTAAATGGTTTGTATTTGAGGCTCTAAGTTTATTTCTTTGAACCATTTTATGGGCAGAGAGGGAGACTGCTAAAAAGATTGTAATGTTGAAAGGTTAATTGGGGCTAAAAGCACACAAAGAATGTAGCATTAAGAAAGATCCATCTGTTAAACCAGTGGGCTCAGAGTTTGGAGGTGAGTGGACTGACCCCACAGGGGACTTGGGGAGGACAGGACACTGTCTAAGGTGAGTGGGGAAACTTAAGCTTCCTATTATTAATGAGAGTTTTGAGCAAGTCAGGCCAAGAGGAGAAGCCTCACAGGCAGCTTCGCTGAAGGGCTGTGAAGGGTATCAAGGTGACCTTAATCTCTGGCAACTTCCAAATTCTCACTTTAGGTCCCACAGAGCTTGGCTGTATTTCATTTCGGTGAACTCTCTGACCATTACAACACATCCAGCCACACTCCCATTTCTTTGAGTGAGTTGGACCGGCTCTCGTTTTCTTGTTCCCAGAAAAAAGGAGTCTCACTACTGAGTGACTCGAGATAACTACAGAATTTCAACTGAGTGTACTAACCCTCCTCAGGTGTCTGCTCATGCTCCCGGACACTTTTTTTTTTTTTGTCTATTTCATGGAAACTAAGCATTAAGGAAAAACAAGAAATAAAAATAAAAACCAGCTCTAAATATACAGTAATTATGAAGAATAACACAACATTTTCAGAATAACTGGGGCCTGTAGAGGTCCCAAGGTGACAATATAACTAGATCTTTTATCTATTATTTCTCAGATTTTGAAAAGAAAAAAGGAAACCCACAATGTCCATGTACATGGTATGTGTAGCAAGAAGATATACTTTTTTAAAATTGCTCATTTTATTGGGATATGAAAAATGGTAAATGATCACATAAATTGTGTGCTATTCAGAGTAGTAACAGTATGGCAATTTTAACTGAACAATTTCTAGAAAGCTAAACAAGTGCTTCTTGCTAAATATTCTACTCTAGTATACCACGAAAGTATTTTAAGTAAGATATTTTGAATGATTAAGAAGGAGAAACTACTTTCAAAATAAACTTCCTTTGAATATACATTATTTTGGTTTAAACTATGCTTTCTTTAAGAACATCATATTTTTAGGAGAAATATTAAAATTGGGACACATGAACACATCTTATGCTTGATCTAGTTGTTACCAGACAATAACCATCAACTTGTTTCTATTTCAGTGAAGGTTTCAAATTCACAGACATTTAGAAACATGCTGTTTCCATAGCAGCAAATAAAGAGTAAAACTAAAAAGATTTTATTGATTTTAACAAGGCTTAGAAAATTTATTCATCTTTTTAGCAGTGATTTTTGCTCTTTTTTTTTTTTTAGTCTTTAGCAACATCTCATGTTCTCTTTTCTAGATATATTTAGTAAATCATATAAATTTTGAAAAATAGATTAATTGTGACATTACTGTAAAATTACCATTCTTATGATAATGTAGAATAGCCAGTATTTAATTCTTAGAGTAAAAGAGATACTGAACTATGGAGACCAGATGAGACATCAAATGCTCTAACCACATGCTACATCAGTTTAACATATGAATAAAATACAACATAGTCCAAGTGCTTTTAGTTAATTCATGAAAGATTTAAAAAACATGGTATAACGTTTGCTCTTACCGTTAATTTATTAAGAAGCAGACACTGGAAATGAGGCTTTCAAACATCACTACTATAGCTACAAAATGCAAGTTTTTTCATGGCTAGTGGGGCAGCATGATGGTAGATAAGTGAAATCAGCAGTATAACTGTTCCAAGTTAACCTGCTAAGAAAATAGGACTTTGTTCTTTCATTCGCGTGTTGTTGAAGTTGTACGTTTTTCTGCCAATTATTCTGATATCTAAAACTTTCTATTTGTCAAAACACAAAGAAATGGCTCACCTGTAACAGACACACAGCCCAACGGTGCAATGAGAGTAATGGGGGCAAATCCATAGGCTGCAAAGTTGCCCGTCTCCCCAAAGGCCATGAGCACGGCCCCAGCCCACCACAACACGCTCTTGAAGTATGGCCGTGGGTGTTCCTGGTGTGCCAGCTGGACATGAGAATATTTCTGGAAGTAGATCAGAATGCAAATTAGAAAATATCTCTACGCAATTAAAACTTGCCCTGAAAATTTTTGGTCCTATGCATTTGCATCATGGCTTTTAACGTTTATTTGCAGGTTATGACAGAGCAATTACTATGGCTTTCTGCTTGTTCCAAACATATTAACTTCAGAAGTGGCTCCCATTGATGGAGAATTTTGTGGAGGAAAAGGCCTTCTCCCATAGGAATGTTGGTGAGTTCTCATGACTGTAAAATCAGTATCAGTCTTGCTCTCCAAAGATGAGGAGTATGTTAAGGAGTTAAGTGTCTTAACACTACTTTCAGAACGTTGAAAAAGTTCAGATGCCAAAACAAACATTCAGGAAATAAAAATAATAAGTTACTAAAGAAAAATCCTTTGAAAATGGATTCAAATGTCTGAGTCAAAGTAGCTACCACAATAAACATATCAAGGCAGAATGTTTTGATAGTAGGGGGTTGGGGTGGTAGATGCTTATTTATATCTGGTTTGAGTATTTCTTTGTATTTGAAACATATATATTCATGGTCATTACATATAGCTCAATTTCCTTATTGATTTTATGACAACCGAACTTGCTTTCTTATAAGAGTATATACAATGCTAGATTATGTTTAAAAACTTAAAAAAATAATACAAGTACTAAAAGAAAACACAGAACATTAAAAACATATTTTGATTTCTGCCAAGATTATGAACACCTCTGGTACAAATCTGCAGTAAAAATTCACATGCTACTAAGGCACCTTGCCTAGGATATGCAATACTATTAAGATGCTCACAAAAACATTCAATTTCTTTTACAATCAAAAGAAGAAAAGAAAATGAACGCAATCTAACCTAAGATAGTTATGTCTTTATGTCAGTGAGGTCATAAAATATAATGGTTTAGATTTTTTGTGGAGGAAGGATCCCAACAGGACAAAAGTGCTTGAGACCCCTCAAGCCAGAATGTATCTCTGGATCCAACTACAGTTAGAAAAACAAACTATTTCTTACCTGAATATTTAGGGAAATACTGATTACCAGGTTTCCTAAAATGGCCAGCAAAACTCCAAAAAGGTGAATCTGTAAAAGAAAATGTTTTCTTTTTTCAATAACACTTGTAAGATATTTATTAAAACTACCCTCCCCCAAACAACAAAATTTAAATTGATACATTCACTCATTTGTTCAGTCATTCAGCAAATATTTACTTAGCACCCATTTGCCAGGGTCATTTGGGTTATGAATAGTGGTTTTGTCAGAGTTTGGTTTTTTTCACTTTAGTCAAATATTATTCTTTAGAACTAGCTCAATCCTTTACGGAATTCTCTACATATTTGTTTAATTCACTAAAATAAAGAAAACAGTTAGCAGGTTCTGACTTTTCCTTTTCTTTTTTTTTTTTTTTAAATGTTTTTATTTATTTCTAGGAGAGAGAGAGAGAGAGAGACAGTGTGAGCAGGGGAGGGTCAGAGAGAGGGAGACACAGACTCTGAAACAGGCTCCAGGCTCTGAGCTGGCAGTCAGCACAGAGCCCGACGCGGGGCTCGAACCCACGAACCGTGAGATCATGACCCAAGCGAAAGTCGGACGCTCAACCGACTAAGCCACCCAGGCGCCCCTGGTTCTGACTTTTTCTAAGGTGCTTCTTATTTATCTTTTCTGTCAATTTTTCTCAGCAACCCCTCTGATTGGGGTGTTCGTTGCCTCAAGTATGGACTGTAATTGCTTTCCATCTGGTCTCCCTGTCTCCTTTCTCTTAATAGATTCTGGAGGACTGTGGTATGAAAGAAAGATCACTGGCCTTGGAGTTAAAGGATGAGTCTGAGATTCAGATCTACTTTTTTTTCCTTTTTGTTTAATGTATATTTTTTATTGGAGAGAGAGAGAGCATGCACGCACAAGCAGGGGAGAGGGGCAGAGGGAGGGAGAGAAAGGGAGAGAGAGGGAGGGAGAGAATCTTAAACAGGCTCCATGCCCAGCACAGAGCCAGATGTGGGGCTTGATCTCATGACCCTGAGATCATGACCTGAACTGAAATTAAGAGTCAACCACTCAACCGACTGAGCCACCCAGGTGCCCCAGATCTGCGATTTTCTAACAGGTAACTTTGAGCAAATTATTTCAACTCCCTGGCCTCAGTTAACAAGAAGATGTTGAATAAGATGTTTCCAAAATCCCTTTCCCTCTAAAATTCTATGATCTCCACTGGAGACAGACTGCATTTTCCCATTATTCCTCTGATCAAGAACCCACACTGTTTCTCTACAGTCAACCACATCGAATATAAAACTACTTTAGCAGCTCCCAATAAGCTGTCCTCATCCTGACCTTACAATTGTCCACAGCATATTTAATGTACCCTCTACCTCAGGTACCTGGTACATGACACTCTCCAATCAGTCACGATTTTGCTCCTGTCTCTTCTCTCCCCGAGAGAGAGCAGCACCCTTCCTAGGCCCATTCCAATTGTACTTCCCCCTCCTGGCCTGCTGGGGTCCCCTTCTTTGAGACCCGCTCAGGCCAGCACAGCCCATCCTTGCTTTCTTAGACCCTACATGGCAAGTGCCTTTATTTCTTCTTTTATATTGTCATGAGCATCATTAGTTCTATGAAGAGAACCTCATGGCAAATTGTCTAAGGGAAGAGAACCATGTCCTAGGCTTCTCTTGAATCTTCTCCATTATCTACTTTATAAAATTAAGGGCCCTTGAAAAATACTTGCTGGAAAAAGTATATAATGGTTTAAAACAAGAACTAAAAAGAGATTTTAAAAAAATGAGTGCTTGGAGTTCCTGGGTGGCTCAGTCAGTTAAATATCCAACTTCAGCTCAGGTCATGATCTAGCAGTTCGTGAGTTCGAGCCCCACATTGGGCTCTCTGTTGTCAGCAGAGAGCTCGCTTTGAATCTTCTGTCCTGTTCACTCTCTGCTCTTCCCCCAATGGTTCTCTCTCTTTCTCTCTCTCTCAAAATAAATAAATAAACTTCAAAAATAAGTTTTTACACACTTTGGAAAATGTTTACTTCAAAAGATGCATTTATTGCTCCTATCAAGATAGTGTCATATTTTCTAGCAGTATAAATTAGCAAGGATATCAGGGGTCTCCCCCCTTCTTTTTCTACAGTACACAACTCCTAGCTAGCTTCAAATTCCAAGGAGTGATTTGAATTTCAAATGAGTATTATAACCACAAAGGAACTCTTTTCAGAATGCAAAATGCTTTTGAAGTTTTACAACTTTATTATATGTGCTGAAGTGAAATTCAGTGTTTTTAAAAAATGAAGCAGAAAAGTTGAAAACCAATTTAATAGTTGATATATAATATCCATAGCCTTTAATCAGTTAAGAATGTTCTTTTCCTAATAAAGGCACTTGGCAATAATTTTGATCACTATTCCTCATGGGGAAAAAATCGTATCATAATTGTGCTATTTCCATGCTTTCAATTTATAATCGAATGCATTTGGCAGTAATCAGGAAAATAAAGTTTCATAAGAAGTTTGGGATTGAATGGATAATTGTGAAATCTTCCATAATTATAATGGTAAATTATAGAATAGAAATAACTTACTTCAGTACTTTAAATCATTCACTGAATAGTTTGAACACCACCAGGCTGAGTGTTTAGAAATTGGTAGCAAGATTTGGCAATGATTTCTTGGATATGAGACCAAAAGCGCGCGCGTGCGCGCGCACACACACACACACACACACACACACACACATACAACATAGATAAACTGTACTTCATTAAGAGTAAATTCTTTGTGCAACAAAGGACACTATTAACTGAGTAAAAGGTGACCTACATAATGGGAGAAAATATTGCAAATCATATATCTGATAAAGATTGATATCTTTACAGATATACAATTCAATAACAAAATTCAACTCTTACAATTCAAGAACAAAATTAACAACTCAGTTAAAAATGGGCAAAGGACTTGAATAAACATTTCTTCAAAGAAGATATACAAATGGCCAATAAGCACATGAAAAGATGTTCAACAGCACTAATGACTAGGGAAATGCAAATCAAAGTCACTGTGAGCTACCACCTCACACCCATTAGGAGAATTATAATAAAAAACAAAAACAAAAAACAGCAGTGCTTGAGTGACTCAGTCTGTTGAACATCCAACCCTTGTTTTGGCTCAGGTCATGATCACAGGGTTGTAGGATGGAGTCCCGTGTTGGATTCCACACTGGGCGTGCAGCCTGCTTAAGAGTCTCTTTTTCTCCCTCTGCCCCTCTCCCTCACTCGTGCTAACAAACGAAACAGAAAATAACAAGTGTTGGAAAGGATGTGGACATACTGGAACTCTTGTGGCACTGCTGAAAAGGATGTAAAATGGTGCAGCTGCTGATCATACACCACATACAAGAATTAACTCAAAATCAAAGACTTGAGAGCCAAAACTCTGAAATTCTCGTAAGAAACTATGAATAAGTATTTATCATCTTGCATTCGACCATGGATTCTTATAGATATCAAAGTCATAAGCAACAAAAGAAAAATAATTGGAACTTATTAACATTAAAAAGTTTTGTGTTTCAAAGGACACTAACAAGAAAGTGAAAAGACAACCCATAAAGTGGGAGAAAACATTTGGAAATCATATGTATGATGAGACTTGTATCTAAATTATATAAAGAACTCTTACAACTCAATAACAAAAAGAAAAATAACCTAATTAAAAATGGGCAAAGGATCTGAACAGCCATTTCTCCAAAGAAATGAATGTCTTCTCCAAAGAAGACAAATGGCTAACAAGCACATGAAAGAAAGGATGTCAACATCATTAGTCATCAGGTAATGCAAATTAAAAACACGGTGATATACCACCTCACACCAAATAAGATGGCTGTGATCAAAAAGTCAGATAATAAGTGTTGGTGAGGATGTAGACCAATCAGAAGCCCCATACACTGCTGATGGAAATATTAAATGCTGCAACCAGTCTGGCAGTTCCTCAAAAATTTAAGCATGGAATTTCCATTTGACTCAGCAATTCCACTCCTAGGCATATATCCAAGAGAAATGAAAATATATCTACACAAATACTTGTACACAAGTGTCCATAGCAGTACTATTCATAATACAGCCAAAAGTGAAAATGACTTAAATGTCTATCAACTAATGAATAAACAAAATGTAGCATATTCATATAATGGAATATTATTTATCCATAAAAAGGAATGAAGCGTAGATATGTGCTACAACCTGGATGAACCTTGAAAATGTTATGCTATGTAAAAGAATCTAGCCACAGAAGACCACATGTTAAAGGATTCCTTCTATATGAAAGGTCCAGAGGAGGCAAATCTATAAGTAGAGAAAGCAGATTAGTGGTTGTTTAGGGCTGGGGAGGATTCAGGGCTTGGGGATGACAGCCAAAGTGTAGAAGGTTTCTGTTTTTATCCTTAATAATTTATTGTCAAGTTAGCTAACATGCAGGGTAGTCTTGGCTTCAGGAATAGATTCCCATGATTCATCACTTACATACAATACCCAGTGCTCATCACAAGTGTCCTCCTCCTCAATGCCCGTCACCCATTTTCCCTGCCCCACCTCCACCCCCCACCCCCCACTCCCCATCAACCTTCAGTTTGTTCTCTGTATTTAAGAGTCTCTTATGGTTTGCTTCCCTGTTTGTAACTTATTTTTCCCTCCCTTACCCTATGGTCTGCTGTTAAGTTTCTCAAATTCCACCTATGAGTGAAAACCTATGATGTGTCTCATCAGATAAAGGGTTAATNCCAAATCAGAGAACTCTAGATGCTGGTGAGGATGTGGAGAAACGGCACCCTCCTACACTGTTGGTGGGAATGGAAACTGGTGCAGCCCCTCTGGAAAACCGTATGGAAGTTCCTCAGGAAACTAACAATAGAACTCCCCTATGACCCAGCAATAGCACTGTTAGGAATTTACCCAAGGGATATAGGAGTGCTGATGCATAGGAGCATGTGTACCCCACTGTTCATAGCAGCACTCTCCACAATAGCCAAAACATTGAAAGAGCCTAAGTGCCCATCAATGGACGAATGGATCAAGAAGATGTCGTTTATCTATACGATGGAATACTACATGGCAATGAGAAAGAATGAAATCTGGCCATGTGTAGCAACATGGATGGACCTTGAGGGTGTTATGCTGAGTGAAATAAATCAGGCAGAGAAGGACAGCTACCATATGTTTGCACGTATAGGAGGATTAGGAGTAACTTAGCGGAGGACCATGGGGGAGAAGAAGGGGGGAAATAGTGGGGGAGAGGGAGAGAGGCAAACCATGAGAGACTCTTGAATTCTGAGAACAAACTGAGGACTGATGGGTGTGGGGGGAGGGGGGAGATGGGCAGGGAGGAGGACACTTGTGGGGATGAGCACTGGATGTTAAATGGAAACCAACTTGACAATAAACCATTTGAAAAAATAATAAAAAAATAAAAAATTTGAAACAAAAAAAAGAAAACCTATGATATGTCTCTTCTGACTTACTTCACTTAGCATAATACCCTCCAGTTGCAACCATGTTGTTGCAAATGGCAAGATTTCATTCTTTTTCATCAACGAGTAGTACTTCACTATATATATATATACGTATATGCCATGTCTTCTTTATCCATTCATCAGTTGATGGACATTTGGGCTATTGTTGGTAGTGCTGTTATTAACATGGGGGTACATGTGCCCCTCTGAATCAGCGCTCCTGTATCCTTTGGATACATAGCTATTGCTATGTCATAGGGTAATTCTACTTTTAATTTTTTGAGGAATTTTCACACTGTTTTCCAGAGTGGCTGCACCAGTTTGCAATCAAGGGTGGAAGGTTTCTTTTTGGGGTGATGAAACTATTCTAAAGTTGATTGTGGTGATGATCACACAACTCTGTACAGGTACTAAAAACCAGTGTTTTTACAGCATTCAGAGCTGTATACTATATGAATTACATTTCAGTGAAGTTGTTACAAACAACAAAATAATTTTTAGGATACAAAGTGTTTACATTTTTTTCCTCAGAGAAATAAAATGCTCCCGATGTAGTTAGCTCTCTTACAGTCTCTTTTCCCTTCCAGAGAAGTTGTTAACTTTTCTGAAGTTGATTTAGATCCATTTCTTTCCTTCCTAGATTTTATTATATTTCTTTACTGAATTTTTTCATCTTCATTTAGACTCTTAACACACTAGCATTTCCTCTTTTTTCCTATATAATAGTATATGCGAGTGCAGCTATACATATTCCTCTAAGTATACCCTCTGTTTTAGCTCCCTGCACACTTTTGGCATGCACAGTTTCCATTGGCATTTAGTTCTAAATACTTCATAATTATTTTATTATTTTATCTGAGCCTTATATTATTCAGAGGTCTGTATTTTAATATTTCTAAATGAACAGAGATGTCAGTCATTGCTTTCTTACCAATTTCTAATGTTATTGAGTTGTAGGCAGGAAACATGCTGTGTGTAAATTAACAAACTAGATGCCTTCTCATCTAGTATATGGTGTAAAGTGAAATTTGTTTTGTGACGTAATAGTGTATGGTCAAGTTTTATAAGTATTCCATGTATGCCTGAAAATAAAGTATCCTTAAAAATGTTTATTTTTTATTTTGAGAGAGACAGACAGACTGCAGAGGGGCAGAGAGAGAGAGGGAGAGAGAATCTCAAGCAGGCTGTGTGCTATCAGTACACAGTCTGACACAGGGCTCGAATCCATGAACTGTGAGATCATGACCTGAGCAGAAATCAAAAAGTTGGACGCTTAACTGATTGACTCACCCAGCAACCCCTAAAAAGAAAGTATTTTTAATTGTTGGGTTAACATATTTTATATATACTTTTTGTATCCATCCATCCATCCACCGATCCTCATTAATTCATTGCTCATCTTTGATAATAAATTTCAGACTGCTTTGTCCATCAATTGCCAATATAGGTATATTAAATATCTAACTAAACATGGACGTTTCCACTTTCCTTTTAAATATATTGAATTTTGCTTTACATATTTTAAGGCTATGGTGTTAGGTTTATAAAAGTTCAGGAGTGTTTTATCTTTCCAGTTAATTATTGCTTTTATCATTATATATTGATTCTTTTAATTTCAATAATGTTTTCACTTTAAAGTTTATTTTATCTGATATTAATATAAGGTAGCTGCTTTCTTTGGAAATTTGCCACTTTCCATATACTTTACTTTCAACATTTCTGTGTCATTATATTTAGTCAGGTCTCTTATACACTTAAAATACCTGAATTTTTTTTAAAAAAAAACTGTGACTTTCTGTTAAATGGGAAGTTTAGTCCATTTTATTTATTGTGATTATAAATATATTTTCACTCGTTTCTACCATCTTTTTTTGGTATTTACAGTTATTTTGCTTTTTCTTTGCTTTCTAACTTCTCTTTTCCTGAATCTTAGTGGACTGATTGAGCATTCTTTACTTTTTTCTTCCCCCTACTCTTTTGGCTAGGAAGTTATATACCTTACTTATATTCTTTTAGTAATTATTATGTTGTTAAAACTTTTTATTTTGAAGTAATTATTGACTCACAGTAGGCTTCAAACAAATGTAAAGCTAGGTCTTGAGCACTCTCTCCCCAGCCTCCCTCACAGTTCACATCTTATACCACTGTAAGAAACATTGAAATCAAGAAATCAGAATTGGTAAAGATCTTGTTCAGATTATAAACAGCTATACTAGCGTGTGTGTATGTGTGTGTGTGTGTGTGTGTGAGAGAGAGAGAGAGAGAGAGAGAGAGAGAGACAGAGAGACAGAGAGAGAGAGAGAGAGAAGATACTCCTCTGTGCCATCCTCATAAGATTCTCTTGTTACCGTTTATTGATACACCCATCTTCTTCCCCTCCCCAACCCTAACCTGTAGCAACCACTAATATGTTCCCTCGCCCTAGAATTATATTAATTCACAAATGCTACATAAATGGAAACATGCAGTTTATAAGTTTTTTGAATCGGCATCAGCCTTGAGGTTCATCCATGCTGTTGGATCAATAGTCTGTTCTTTTTGAATTCTGAGTAGTATTCCACGGTATGGATATAGCACAATATATTTAACCATTCACCCACTGAATGACATTTGAGTAGTTTCCAATTTTTGGCCATATGAATAAGGCTGCTATGAACACTATGTACAAATTCTGCATGAAAATAAGTTTACTTCTCTGGGATAAATGCCAAAAGTGTAATTGGTGGATCATGTGGCAAGCCTATTTTAAGTTTTGAAAAGAATTGCCAAACTACTTTCCAGAGTGGCTGTACCATTTTACATTCCCAACAGCAATATGTATGAGTCATACAGTTTCTCTAATACTAAATCTATCATGCATTCTTGACATAAATTCCAATGTTAATCAATATTCCATCCTTCTGAACATGATAAAAACTTCATTTTAGCTACAGTCTCTTCACTCCTATCTTACCTTATGTGTTCTTGATGGGCTATTAGTTTCACCTTGTTTTTATATCCCCAAATGAGTCATTATTACTTCATACAGCCACTACATACTTATTTATCCATGTTTATCTACTTCTTTGCTCATCACTGTTCTTTTAAAAAACATATCTTTATTGAGATATAATTCACATACTATCATGTTCACCCTTTTAAAGTGTACAATTTGACAGTTTTTTTTAGAACATTCAGGGTTCTCCAGCTATCACCACTATCTTGATTTCAGAACATTTTCCTCATCCCCAAAAACAAACTCCACATCCACGAGCAGCCACTTTCCATTTTCTCTTCCCCTCAGTCCCTGACAACCACCAATTTACTTTCTGTCTGTATGGATTTGCCTGCTGTGGGCATTGTATATACAAGGACTCATACAATATGTGACTTTTTGTGTCTGTTTTCCTT
This sequence comes from Crocuta crocuta, assembly GCF_008692635.1. Lineage (NCBI taxonomy): Eukaryota > Metazoa > Chordata > Mammalia > Carnivora > Hyaenidae > Crocuta > Crocuta crocuta. The sequence continues at coordinate 7,896,425 of NW_027533334.1, read as the reverse complement.
CACCTTAGAATGTTGTTTGCAAGGCTTACTATGCTGTAGCATGCATCAGCATGTATCCAGTATGTAAAATGTATCATTCCTTTGTATGGCTAGGAAGTATTCCATTGTAAGGACACACCACATTTTACTTATGTATTCATCAGGTGGCGGACAATTGGGTCATTTCTACTTTTTGGATATTACATTCTTGTATCTTTATTTTTCTTTTGGGTTCAATGTCCTTCCTGAATAAAACTTTAGTAGGTCTTGAGAGAGAGACAGAGACAGAGACAGAGATAGAGACAGAGAGAGGAGAGAGAGGGGGGAGAGAGAGAGAGAGACAGACAGACAGAGGGATAGACAGTACATGCTGGAGAGCCAGAGAGAGAATCTTAAGCAGGCCCCATGCCCAGCACATAGCCCAACACGAGACTTGATCTATAACTGTGAGATCATGACCTGAGTCAAAATCAAGAGTTAGATGCTTAACCAACTGAGCCACCCAGGCACCCAAGTAGCTCTTCCAATGAAAGCTTTGAATTCCAGTTCTCTCTTATTCTGCAAAAATCTTTACGTCATCTTTCCCTTTGAGTCCAGGAATACAGGCTGACAGTTATTTCTTTCAGTGCTCCTGGTGATAGTATTCTGTTGTCTCCAGGCCCTTGTTGTTGAGTAATAGTTGTCAACCTAATTGTTGTTCCTTTGCAGGCAGTCTGTTATTTTTCTCAGGTTGCTTTTAGGATTGTCTTTGTCATTGGTTTTCAGTGGCTTCACTACCATTTTTCAGCATGTGAATTACTTTTTGCTTAGGACTCATGCTCCCTCAATTTGAGGACTCCTGTCTCACCAATTGAGCTAAGTTCTTAACAATCACCTCTTTGAATATCATCTCCCTTTTGTTCTCTCTATTTCCTACACATGGAAGCTCCTGTTACCAGCATGTGAGACTCTTAAATTCTATCCTCCTTGTTTCCTAAAATATCATATTTTCCAACTCTTTTTCTATATACTGAATTCTGGATAATTTCCTCAGAGCTGACTTCTAAGTCAGTTTTCTGACTTCCTTCCTCTGATTTAAGTCTTTATACACTTCTATGTCTACATATATTAGACTTTACTATGACGATTTTGTATAAGTCATTTCCTCCCTAGACTCTAAGCTCCTTGAGGGCAGAGCTGTGACTTACTTATCAACTCATTTTTGTAACCCGAATGACTAGGGTTATACGCTAGTATAGGAAATGGCACAAAGGAGCATTTAATAAACAAATGTGATTTGAACTGATTATAAACCATCTAGAAATAGTACACTTTGGCCTTTGGTCCCAGGAAGATCTCAAAGGGAATATTTTGTAATCAACTGGAGTTTGAATACACAAAGTTCTCAGTTTTGTGGGAACACAAGCTTGCCCTAGAACTCAGATTTCAACAATTAAGAGTTTCTACTAATGTATAATAAAAAGCTGCTTGCTGACTTTAAAAATCTAGTTAATTTATATTATAAAAAGAACAAGAAGTATGTAGGTATAAAGCAGATGTCAGACACAGTTTTCTGATAACACTCAGTACAAACTGGTATCTTATTCTTCATTTTTCTGAAACTTTACCTTATTCAATTATTCAAGGTTAATTGCATACTCATTAAATTCATTTCACACATAATTGTAAATAATAGTAATGCAGTAAATCCTCATTAATGTCCCTAATTGAAAGGGAGGGAAACTTCAAGTCTGCAGTGTTTTTAAAAGAAGATGATTTAATTACCTTCAAGAACAAACAGTAACTTGAGTAACCAGTATTAACTGCCGTTTCCAAGTAGAGGCTCTGGTAAATATGCTTTAATAGTTTTAAAATCCTCATCTGCGGGGAGCCTGGGTGGCTCAGTCGGTTAAGTGCCTGACGTTGGCTCAGGTCATAATTGACGGTTTGTGAGTTTGAGCTCCGCATCAGGCTCTGTGCTGACAGCTCAGAGCCCAGAGTCTGCTTGGGATTCTGTGTCTTCCTCTCTCTCTGCCCCTCCCTTGCTTGGTCGCTCGCTCTCAAAAATGAATTAAAATGTTGAAAAATTAAAAAAAAAATCCTCATCTGCAATCAGGAGTATCATTTGCATATAGCAAGCAGCCCCTTATAAACTTGCCTTATAAATTACAAGTGTCTAGTTTACATCATTGTTTTATTCAGAGTGTCATGTTTTCTAGCATTTTAGAATTACTGGCAGTTGAGATCTCCTCTCCTTCCCCTACGCCTTTCTCCCCTCACTGATTTGGAGACTGGTCAGGAAAGAGAACAGAGGCCCGAGAAGGAAAGTGATTTGTGCAAAGTCACACAGCTAGGCAAATTTTGGCAGCAAGTGCACCCCCAGCTCATGTCTGAATCACTACTTCTGACTGCACTAGGCAAGTCAATGTCAATTTACTACAGTTTCAAAATTAGCAGTCTGCTTCTTTTTCTCAGTGCAAGTAAAGTAAAGCAAATATAATAGTCAAAAGGAAAGGTTGCTCCAGCCCTTAGTAATGCAGTTAGAAGTACAGGCCAGGCACACAGAAAAATGCCCTTAATTCGTTCAGTGCTCACTCTTGTCACCACTGTAGCTTAACTCCTGACTTTTCCAGCATGTCTTGGCAAACAGATAGTGGGAGCCACAGCGAGCAATTTATCTGGAATGAGATTCAAAATACCAGCACTGATAAGTATCAAGGATGTTTTTGTTTTATCTGGAAGAACAATCTTATATCCTACCTTTGTGCCAGAGGGTTCTTCAGAGATTTTGCATAAAGTTATTGACCGCTAATCCATGGGTGGGGGTGGTTTGGCCTGATGGAGGTAGGCTGTAACAGGGGTGTGTGGAATTGGTAATGGTCTGTCTCAGTTCCGGCTTTGAACTCAAACATATTCCTGGCTTTGCCTTCAAAACATAAATTTAGAATCAGAACTCAGTGGAGCTAGTGCGTGGTTCAAAAAAACCACAGATTCAGGGCTAGTTTTGAACACTTAATAGTCGTATTCACCTTGCAGCTGGAATAAGGCTTTCTGTCCTGTTCCAGGCAGTAAAACATGCCTGAACACGCAAACGACAGATTTAGTTTCTAGTACTGGAAATACCACAGGTTGAGTGATTTAGGTCAACTAATTCCTGTAGGAATGACCGTGAAGAGCCCAAATCTACAAGGGGATGACACATCTGAGAAATGGGTGTTCAGTTCACCGTTCACCGTGTCTCTCATGGGAAACTCTTAGGAATGAGCTGGGGCTGTTCTGCATTTGCACTTTATAAACAGGTAGACAATTACCTCACCTCCAGAACCTCCCTTTCTGGACAGGAGGATACCTGAATTCTTAGTAATATTTAAGTATTAGGGGTGAAGACTCATAATGTGTACAATGTACAACTTACTTTCAAATTAAATGACAATATAAAGTATAAAACATACACACACACACAGACACCAAACAAATGTTTCACAATGTTAACAATTGGTGAATCTCCAGATGAAGGGCATGTGGTGTTTATTGTTCTACTCTTCTTAATTTTCTAGAAGTTGGAAAATTTTTCAAACTAAGAAGTTTTAAAAAATGCGGCTTTACAGACTTGATGAAATTAAAGGGAATATGGATTCATTTAAAAAGAGTTAAAAGAAGAGAGGATAGCAAGAAAAGCAAGAAATGCAAAGCAAGCGGGCTGAACCAAGGAAAGATATTAAGGAGAAAAATAAAAGCACTGCATAACTTAAAACCACATGTAGACTGCCTGGGAAAAACACACAATGTGGAGGGAAAGGACATGCGGTACAAGTGATTGGAGAGAAGATGGTAGATACGGGAGACTGACAACTTGAGGAAGCTCACCTCTGGTGCTATTCATTCAGTCACGCATCCATTTGGTATTTACTTAACAACTGCTAAATATTAGGTTCTATGTCAGGAACTGAGGATGCAAAGGACCCTAAAGGAGCTCAGAAGAAGTAGAAAAAGCACCAATTACAAACAGACTATCACCTGTGAAATCTCTACTAGAGATAGACGCTAAGGAAACAGAAGGGACAGAGTGCAAATCTGCCTAGCTTGGAGAGTATATTAGCCACAGGAGTGGCTGCTGTGACAAATTACCACAAACCTGGTGGTGCCTTAAAACAAGAGAAATTTATTCTCTTACAGTTTTGGAGGCCAGAAGCCCAGAATCTATTTCACTGGGCTGAAATCAAGATGGCAGAGGTACATTCCCTCTGAAGGCTCTGGAGGTCAATTCATTTCTTGCCTCTCCCAGTTTCTGATGGCTGCTGGCATCTCATTGCTTTATGGTTCGATCGCTCCAATCTCTATGGCCACATTGCCTTCTCCCTCTCTCTCTCTCTCTCTGTCTCTCTTTTTTTTTTNTATGAAATCTCTCTGTGCCTCTCTCTTACATAAAGATGGCATTCGGGTCCATCCAGATAATCCAGGATAGTCTTCCTATCTCAAGATCTTTAACTTAAGTATGTATGCAGTACACAGGGTGTCTGAAGGGCCTGAGGCAGCCAGCAGAGTTGGACCAGAGAGGCAGGCGGGAGCTGCTGTGTGCCATGAATCTGTAGGTGGTATTATGGCACGGAAGACTTTAAATTAAAGAATAGGTCCAGCTTTTCTTTCTTTTTTTTTTTTCAAGTTTATTTATTTTCGAGAGAGAGAGAGAGAGAGAGAGAGAGCACGTGAGCACAAGTGGGGGAGGGGCAGAGAGTGAGGGAGACACAGAATCCAAAGTAGGCTCCAGGCTACCAGAACAGAGCCTGAGGCAGGGGTCAAACTCATGAACCACGAGATCATGACCTGAACTGAAGTCGGACACTTAACCAACTGAGCCACTCAGGCGCCCCCAGATTTTACTTTTAAGAAGACTCATCTTGAGGCACCTGGGTGGCTTAGTTGGTTAAGCATCTGACTTTGGCTCAGGTCATGATCTCATGGTTCATGGGTTTGAGCCCCGTGTCAGGCTCTATGCTGACAGCTCAGAGACTGGAGACTGCTTCAGATTCTGTGTCTTTCTCTCTGTCCCTCCTCCTCTCATGCTGTGTCTCTCTCAAAATAAATACATAAACATTAAAAAAAAGAAGACGACGACTCATCCTGGCTACAGCATGGAGGATGGACTGGCACAGAGCAAGACCAGAGAACAGGAAAGCCATTTAGGAGATGACTTCAGAGAAGAAGTAGGGGCAACGGGAGAGTTAATTACAACAGGGCCAGGAAGAAACAATATTCATATTCCTAGTGGTAAACATTGGAGACAACCTGAAATATGTAATACTTTTTGGATTACTGAATGGGTTGGACTGTTCTTAACACTAATTTCCTTTGCCCTTGTAAATAATTGAGTTGTCTGCAATACTAACTCAAACTGAGTTAAAACTATAATCCCATATATGAAAAAAAAAGAAAAAAGAAAGAAAAATGCTCAGGCAGGAACAGATTTTAAACTTGTTATCTTGGTTATTGCATGCTATAAGGTTATTACCTTTCTATCCTGAGAAAGTCTCATGCTATTGGATCCAAATCTGGTGATTCAGAGCCAGCAGACTAGATCTGCATTACATAACACAGTATATTGTTGCTATCCTACAAACAGGTCTATGCCAATTTGTAATCAGCCTTAAACCTAGGCAGAAAAAGCCCAGCATATTGCCTTCCCATACAATTAAGAGCTATTACATTTTGTCTTTTCCTTGGGAACACATTTACTTACATAATTGTACATTCATTATTTTTAAAAACCAAACTCCATTAAGGATAAGCCTTACTAAGCTTACCAAGAAGGCATCATGCTTTTTGCCTTAGAGAAATCTAAGCTACAGTAGAAAAAATGTATGGGAAAAGTAATATATTTAATAATACGTCCTTCGTCCTTCGGGTGCTTTTAACACTTTGTTAGAAGGACAGCAACAATAGTCAGGAAAGGTGAGATACCAATTCAGGAAGTCTTAAACTTGGTTCTATTATAAAACAAATCAACCTCATACAAGGTTGGGAAGGGAATCTTTGAAGCAAAGGCAGACATGCTGAACACAAAGAATGCTCTTATTTCCATCCAGGCAGATATAAGGTCGCATAATGTTCAAATTTTGCAAGAACATACTCAGAATAATAATTTTAAAACTCTGTAATCCCTTGGTTTCAAAGAAGCAAGATTGCAGTCTGCCTTCTGCGGGGCCATTCCAGGGTGTGGAAGAGGCTTCCCACACTAAAGCTGGGAACTTGGGAGCTCTGGGGGTTATAACTCCTTCCGTACACCTGCCTGGGTTTCTAGGGTATGTCTTTTTGAAGAGCAAAAGGCCTTTGGCTTGCCTTGAACTCTGGTCAGCTGCATCTGTCTAGAGACTGAACTCTATTGTCTATGTGAGGTATCAGCCACTGGGTGAATTTCTGCCTCAAAATGAGGGAGGGATAATGACATTGCCACTCTCTGACAGACTTCTGCCAGAGACTTTCGTGGCCCTTGCCACCCACCAGACCAGATCTTCCTGACAGAAGGCAGGAATCAAGTTCAAGTTTTCTATACTTCTTAGGCACCGTGACTTGCACTTTTCATTGCCTCTAAAGGGCCACTCCTCATACATAGCCAAGATCATTTCCCCTATCCCCAAGCTCCTTATTCCAGGCCAATGACAGTGACTGTGATTTGGGTCTGCAAATGTAGTTCAAAAGATTAATAAAACACTCTACATGTAACTCACAATTCTGGTCTACTTTATGGCTGTGGCAGCTGCTTATAATACGAGGTCTGCTTATATTTTGCTCACAAAGAACCACTCATTTCTCCACTGCCATGACTCAGAGAGCCATATCCAAAGGTATATTATAGTGTTTCCTCTTCCGCTTTGGCTCCCTTATTTACAAATATATACCTGTACTATGATAGTCTGGAAGCTTCATGTAAGCAGTCCATCAGATAGTGTAAGCAAATAGTAGCTTCACACCAGCCCTTCAACTATTGTGTATCACGTAATTATAAAACATTCTCTCTCTCTCCCTCTTTCTCATAAATAAACAAACACATTATATATATCACATATATATGGCTACATTTTGAGGACACGGGCCATGTCTTCTGATATCTTTGATATCACTGTCCAACACTGCTTTGTTAAGAAGGGCTCTCTGCATGTGATTTTTACTGAGTGGAATGCTGACTGCATTTTAGGCCCTCATTTCTTGATTAGCTGATCAAGCTCAATATGGGCTATGACAACAGGGAACACAAAGTTATGTCCCTAAAAGCCCTGGAACAATCAGACATCTGCAAGTCTAGAGACTGAAGAGGAAACATACCCCAGAATTCACAGGATTCACCCCAAACTTGAATGAGATATTAGAAATGCTAACCTGGCTTCTAGGATTCCACACAGTGTTGCATTCATATACCATACCTTTTTTCACCTAAATCCACTAAACTTTTAGGAGTTTCCAACTTACTGAAGAGGTGATTGTTGATGGTAAAGGAATTTTTAGGCAGGTAGAATCAAGATAGAGACTAAGCAAGGGACACTTCCTTTGCCAAATGATTCCCTTTGACTTTTCCATCAATAAGAAAGGGAGGGGCCCTTTGTGGATTTTTTGGGGGTGATGGTGTATGAGGGGTGGGTCTAGAATTTAGAAATAAGTCACCACTTAGACCTGATGCTAATAAAAATATTTTAGAATTGAGGAGATTATACTATTCAGGTCTCACCTATAAAGACAAGCAGGCTAAATAGGGGGCAACTTTTTGAGGGCTTCTCATGTGAGACAGCCTACAGAAAAGGAAGGTCCTGGATAAGCTGTGAGGGTATTAGCTTGAAAGTTGCCTAAGAAGACAATAATCCGCAAGAGGACATTGTTGTTAGGGGCACACAGTAACTCCTTTTCTTGGTTATAGGACCCCCATGCAGCCAGCCCTTCCCAAGGGTGCCCACATTCTTCGGGGATACCAAGCCCAGTAACTCTAGCTTTGGTGACTGGCATGGGAAAGGTCATGGACCTAACCTCATCCCATCAGACTAAAGCCCATTTATTTTCATTGGTTGAGAAAGTCAAGCTTCCCCTCCTGGAAGTGGAAGGGAGAATGTGGGCTAGTGGGGCGAATCTTCTAAAAGTGGAACTGACAAACTCTTAAGGAACCAAAGTTAAAGAGGACAGTGAGATACTGGGCCTTCACCACGTTGTTAGAGCCTCTGGATCAAGGCTTAGGTGGACCCGGAGTTCTTCTGGACTTTTATGTTAAGCTGATAAATTTTCCTTTATTATTTAAGCCAGTTAATGTTAGGTTTTCTGTGACTTGCAAACTAACATCTCTTAATTACAAGACATTCTTGGTAGGGAAGCCAAGTTAAGCTAGAAGACAGACAGAACTAAGGCCAGTGGTCCAAGTTAGTCCCAGAACAAACCAGCTGGAGAGGTACACAGAAGGAAAGGTGGGTGACTTAGGAAAGCAGTGCTGAGACTGCAAGCAGACAGCAGGACACTCACTGTAGGCATGACCTGTCAGGCCGGGTCTCTGAAGGGGTCAGGCCAGGACAAATAATCCTTGGTGAGGCGCTCAGGACGAAGTGTATGTTAACTTGTATTTATATAAGTTTTATATTTATATTTATAAATATATGTATTTATATAAAACTTGTGTTTATATAGTCTGTACCTCCAGACATGTCCCAAAGATGACATGAGGCCATGCTAAGAATGACCAAGGGCCAGGCAAGTGACAAGAGAAGGCACAGGCAGGGAACTGCGTGAGGGGACATATTACCTGCCAGCTCCCAGGCAATCAGAACATTCTGGTGAACCAGGAAAGACTGTGCGATGAGCTTTACTTTATGGAAAAGGTGAGTTTATCTGGCACATAGTGGGAGGTGAATTATAAAAAGGTGCAAATGGAATAGAGTGATGCTGGATGTTTGGGAGAAAATAAATAAACAAGCACACCCAAGCTAAAATAAATGGCATGGGAGTCTCAACATTAACAGTCCCTCCCAGGGTGGGAGTGCTGGGCCTTCTGGTTAAACTACGATCAGTGTCTGGTACTGTGACCACACTGTTGCCACCAAACACCTCTGTCACTGTTCCCAGTGCTACACACCCATCTCCCCAGCCCAGGAGTCTGGAAAGGTGCAGAAGTCATAGGAAGAATCCTTGCCTTAGTACTTCAAGGTAACAAGTGTTCCAGTGAGGAAATTACTGCAGTTAGGAAGTGTTCTGGAATGTGAATATGTTTGGAGAGGGAAGAGGCGGCAAATACCAAAGGGAATGAGAAAGGCATTAGCTATAGAGAAATCAGTGGTTTTAGGTTAAAGAAAGAAAAGTTACATCAAACGTCTAACATGATTTCTCTTATTTCTTTCCATTTGCAATGAACTAATAATTACTGATTATTAGAAATATATATTTTAGGACATTTCTTATAATATAGGTTGACTATAATACTACCAGTAATAATATATTTTAGAGTACTTTCTATGTGTCTGGCACTTTGCTAAGTTTTGGACACACATTATCCTTTAAAAAAAATTTTTTTTAGTGTTTATTTTTGAGACAGAGAGAGACAGAGCATGAGTGGGGGAGGGGCAGAGAGAGAGAAGGAGACACAGAATCCAAAGCAGGCTCCAGGCTCTGAGCTGTCAGCACAGAGCCTGATGCAGGGCTAGAACTCACAAACCATGAGATCATGGCCTGAGCCGAAGTCAGATGCTTAACCGACTGAGCCACCCAGGTGCTCCCATCCATTATCTTTTCTTATTGCCACATCAAACATATAAGGTATGTGGCATTATTATTATTACCATTTCAACAGAGAAAGCCAAGATTTGGAGAAATTAGGAACCTTGCCAACACCTCTGGTAAAAAGACTGAGCTTTAAAACTGCACTACACAAAACCAAAAAGGATAGTTTAGGGGAATATCATCCTTTCCACAGTAAGCACTCAAATATCAACTTGAACAACCATCAACATTTTAAAAAGAAATTGCTCAAGTAATCCTCAGTTGTTTGTTTAAGCAAAGTGACTATGGCATACCACACCTCCCACGGGGTGTGTATGGTATACCATTCTCCACCTGGGTAAAACGTGTAAGTTGAACAGCTATAGAATGCTAATATTATTTTTTAAACTTAAAAAAATTGTAGGATATAGACAACCGCAAAGAGAATGACATAGATGAATAAATTACTTAACTAAATTATTATAAGGTTAACACTCTTATAACACCATCCAGATCAAAAAACAGAAATTGGGTACCCACCGAAAGCCTTCTCTTTGCCTCACCCATCGCGCCCTCTCCCTTCCCACAAGGAAACACTGGCCTGACTTCACTGCAATCATTTACTTACCTTCCCTTTAGTTTTATCACCCAAGTGCGCATCCTTTTTCAGATAGGGTTTTTAGGTCTATTTTATTTTATTTTTATTTTTAACTTTTTAAGGTCTATATGAATCTACAGCTCCTCCATCCACTCTCTCCCTTTTCTTATAAAAATGATTTTTGAAGAAATGGAACCATTTAAGTCTATAAAATAGCAAAGTTTCCCATAGCCTGAATTTTGCTGATTACATCAATACAAATATTGTAGCTAGTTAGTATAAATCAAGCCATAAGGAGAATATCAGGTAGAATGAAATGCAAACATCTTGTCTGCCAAATTCACAGGAGCATTAAGACTCTTCCTCTAACAAAACCATGGGATGATGATGATGATTTATTTATTTATTTATTTTTACTAATCTGCTTCTTCCTTTCTCTTGCTGCCTCATAACACATACATTTCACAGAAAATCTGGTAAAGGGAAAATGCCATGTTGGATATATAAGAAAGTAAAAAAACCCCAATAAACATAAACAAAACAAAAAAAAAGAGATTTTTCTCGGGAAGGAAATGGAAAGGACCAACAACCTCTACTCAGTCCTTTGGTTATTTGTAAGTTTTGGCACTTCTCTTTCTTTAAGAGGCAGCCGGGTCAGCTACCAGCAGGAAAGAAATAGATGGTGGCCAACCAAAATTAATACAAAGGTAACAAAAAAATCAATGCGATTTTTCTTTAGTGCAATGAAACAAGCCATATTCATTTCCCCCTCATTTTTCCTCTTTCCGCCACAGTCTTTTCAAGCCTTACTTTCTAAGCAATGGCCTTCAGGCAAGGGATAAGAATAGCTGTGTAGTTAGACCTACTTGTTGTGAGATCTAAAGGCAAATTATTTAACACACGTTTCCTTGCATGAACAGTGAAGATAATCTGTACCTTACAAGGTTGTTGGGGGGCTCCACTGAGATAACAGCTATAAAGTGTCACAAAGTAAATGCATAACAAATGTCAGTCTCTTGGTTTTGCCTCTTCTCTGCCAAGTTGTATCCATTTTCCTTTAAATATGTTGACTTCAAAAATTCAAGCCGTTGAAAATCAAAAGTTCAAATAAAGGACATAAAAAAATCCTAAATCTTCATGTCACCCTATGCAGAATAAACCTTTTTGACAATGTCCTTGTGAATTTAGATACTTGGCAACATGCTTAAACTTTAAGAACCAGGGACAAAACCCCTCCTTCACAATGTTTCCTCCATTCATCCTTTCTGTTCATTCCCCTGCGACCTTGCTGGTTTGGCACTATTTAATCAATCAGATAGCAAAAGGGAGACTGCAGATCTTTTATTCCAACCCTCATTTTACTGGAAAGGAAACTGAAGCCCAGAGTGACTTGCCTAACCACACTCTAGTTCACAGCTGAGGCTAGACTACAGCCTCTAACACTGGTTGCACAATAAATGCCTCCAAGGGCCAGTAGGTAAAAAAGATGAGAATAAAGGAGGGTCCTAGGTGGGGAGCGCAGCTGCTCTGAGCTGTGAACTTCAGCTATAGTTACCATGTGGGACAGGTGGGGAAGAGGGCCAAGTGCTGCTAGAACTTCTAGCATTTAAATCATTGAAACTTGAAACTTTATATATAATCTACTTGCTTTTAATCATTGAAACTTGAAACTTTATATATAATCTACTTGCTTTCAATGCTGGCAATGTATTAAACATTTTTTAAAGCCTCTCTGCGGGTCAAACAAGACACATCTGTGGGCTGGATTTAGCCAATTTGAGGCCTCTGCATCCTGGTAACCTTAAATTCCTTTTATTTAATTTGCTTTGATTCTCATACTCCTCGCTCAAAAAACCTTCGATGGTCCCCCATTGTCTACAAAGTCCAAATTTCTTAACCAGTCCTTCAAGGCAATCTGTAGCCATATTTAAGACCCCAAATTCTATTTCCACCTTACAGTCTCCATGCTCCACTGCAATTAGAATGGCTACTGACCTCTACACCAGGTACACAAATATTCAAAAAGACACCTGACCCGGACTCGTGGTCTGTCCTTGGTCCTCATACTTTCCCTCTCTTGGACTGACTTCCTTCCACCTGTGCACTCGCATCAGTGAAACTCTGTCCACCCTTAAGCGTCCAGCTTAAATACCACCCTTCCACAAAATATCCCTGGTGGCCCCTGCGAAAAGCACCTTGCTCCGAATTTCTTTAGGACTTTATATCACTCACATGACACTTAAAGCATGCTCCTAGCTTTCAGAGTTACCTGCACAGTTCATTTCCCCAAGCACCTAATAATACTCCTAGAAGGAGAGGTTTGGATTTGAAGACTATGGTGTTTCGAACAAAGCAGGAGGCTCAATAAACATCTTAGAAAGATTACCCTGTTATACAGAAAACTTGTGGACCAAACATGAAGAAAATACCTTTACAGAATTTATTGCATCTGTACTTTCACAGGTAGACTCCTGAGTGACAAAGAAAGGTCAAAGACCTCACTTCTCTGGTTTCCCAAAACATTTTCCCCACTGAACTACTACCTTCTACCTGCTTGGAGATTTCCTCCTCTAGAAGCACTCACATTTTTGCCCTGGACAACACTGATTCTAAGAGACTACTGTTAAACAGTCATCTGTTGTATGAAAGTGTTAGTTTTTTGCTATGCGTAAGGTTAATTTATCAGTCTGATGGTTATCACTTGATATTGTCATCAAATAGTTTACTGGTGATAAAATTGATTAAACCCTGGCTATCCATCAACCAAGGCTAATTTTCAGTGGGAGAGTCTTAAACTTGTATCTCACACTTTGTTTTTCTGGAACTACCCCCATTTTCAGTCATCTGCATTCAACGATGTCAAAAAAAGAAAAGAAAAAAAAATAGACTCTATTTTATTTTTACTGACCTGGCCAGCCCTGGAGGCACTCAATCAAATGTTTGCTGAGTGAATTTTAAAAAGTCAATTTTCACAGTCCTGTATATCTTAGAAGATGGCCTAAATGTGTACAACAATGGCAAAAGTTGATACAATTTTACCTCAAACTATAGTTTAGATGTCAGCTGAGTAATTTCAATCAGCATATGCCAGACACACCCTTTTCAATCTGTACAAATATATATTGTCAGTGGCAAGTTAGGCCTTGCAAACATAAAGCTAAGTCCTCACATTTATGTCACGTGGTAACCCGTTTTGATGTTAGAGAGCCAAGACAATATTGAATTCCAGGAAACATCAAAGAAAACTGATGACAGGGGTTTCCACTGTGAAAACAATGGGGGTTTTTTCCTGTTCTGGATGATGCCATTCATTGTAAGTCACAACTACTAACCCTCTAATTTCTTTACCAAAAGAAAAAAAAATGTTTGTTCTTAAACCTTCACTGGGAGTACTTCTAGCATAAACACATTGTAACATGCTTATAACCTATGTGAGCATAAGCATAGTTTAACAGACTCAAAGAGCTTCCCATGAAAAGCAATTCTTGGGGCTCCTGGGTGGCTCAGTCGGCTGAGCATCAGACTTCGGCTCAGGTCATGATCTCATTCATGGTTTGTGGGTTTGAGCCCCACGTCGGGCTCTGTGCTCACATCTAGCTCAGAGCTTGGAGGCTGTTTCAGATTCTGTGTCTCTCTCTCTCTGACCCGCCCCTGTTCATGTTCTCTTCTCTCTCTCTCAGAAATAAATAAAAAAACACTTAAAAATTAAAAAAAAAAAAAAGAAAGAAAAGCAATTCTTTTCTTTGTACCTCCTGTGAAGGAAGATGTCCAGTAGGTTACAGACAGAGACAAAGAGGCTCAAAGTCCCCTCACCTTTCCTACTTTAGTATGTTTTGTGGTAAAACAGACTTAGTGCAAATACTCTCCCCTTTGTTGAAAACTAGTAGGGTGAACATACTTATTTTGTCTTTATATTAAAAAAAATCTGTGTTAAATTTCTGAAAACAAAATTTTAACATTTTAGAAATTAATATTCAAAACACTTTTCAAGCATAAAAGGAATGCTAAGACTTTTATTGTTGGTTCAAACACGTTTTAGACCAATAACAAACAGTTTGACTACATTGTTGTAAAATAAGAAAGCCCGCGGAGTTGCTAAAGAACAAGACAAAACACACTTATGATCACAGGTGGAAGCCTGGGATGCACTACATCAAGTTCGCCTGCCCCCACTTGAAAGAATACAAATGCGTCTGGAGAATGGGCTCGCCAGAGCTGTGTCTCTGACCTTAAACCAAGCCAGAAATAAAGGGGAAGCTCCAGTCCCCTTCGATCTCGCTCAATGTGTGTTTCCAGCATAAACTGGCCTTGTTGAGGCTGCCAATGTTTTCCCGAAGGAGCGGTGAGACGGGGAGGGAGTCAAGCAACTGCCACCCGAGAATATCGGTGCTCTTCGCGCGGAATTGGGAAGAGCTGTGTGCTGAGACTGTGGGGACACTCAGGCACGCAGAGCACCTGCACTGGGGTGACATTTGGTTGCCCTTCATGAGCTCCCTGCTTCTGAGGATGGGGAATCCTTTTTTTTTTTTTTTTTTGACTGTAAAATGATCCTGGGAAGGGCGTGGAATATGGTGGAAGGAGATTCACCCCACACTCCTAGAATCCTTCCGGGAGAAGGCGGATTCAGTGTTCGGGACCCAGAGGCCCAGGAATGACCCCGCCGAGGTCACAACCGCAGACCTTTGCGCCCCAGTCCCAGGGACCGACGCCGCGGGGAGGCAGGCCGGGGGCGCCCGCGCTCTCCCCAGTCGGGGGCAGTTAAGTGAACGTGTGGCAACATCCTAACCCCGTGGCCTTCTGAGAGCCGGCGCGCGGGCGGCCCCGCCCTTGTCCCCGCCGGGCGACAGGGCCGGCCGGCCCTTACCTGGTTCCTGCGGTACCACGCGCCAGACAGGGAGCCGTTGCCGGCGCCCAGCGCCCCGTACGTGAAGTTCCGGGACAGCT
>NW_027533334.1:7711680-7881091 GCF_008692635.1 Crocuta crocuta | reverse complement strand
AGGGCGGATCCCCGAGCGCGCGAGGGGGACCGCACCTGCCGGGGCGACAGGGACGTGTCTCCACCGGCGCTTCCAGCCCCGGCCAGCGCTCGGGCAGTAAGCACTGAAGTGAATGGGAGACAGACCCATCCGGCCCAGCGCGGCCAGCCACCGCCGCCCCGTCTGTACCTGGTAGCACCGGCTATGACACTTTCCTCACTTGCTTTCTCAGAGTTGTTTGCATATGGAAAAGTCACGAGTTCCCGAAAATATTGTAAGCAACATAAGAATAAAGGTTGGATCGATTACATCTGGATGCCAACAACTGACAGAACTTCAGTAAATATTACTGCAAGGAAGGAAGGAATCTCCTGTGGTAGCTGGGGAACCCCAACGTTTCTTCCAGAAATGGGGTTTCCTTCCGATGGAACCAGAAGAAATTGCCGAGACGTTGCCAGCTACTGGATATAAGAATTTAGAATGGGAGATAACTGTTAAGGGTCTTAATGAACTCTAACTAGATGTTTTGGTTTTGTCTATATTAAAATTCTACTGTGTTACTACAAATGATTTGTAAGATAGCTCCGACCTTGAGGTTCCTAGGATTCTATATTGTTGCCTGAAGCCCTGGAACTTGCAATTCTTTTCTTTACAGAATGATGAGGTTCTTCTTACATAATGTGTTTTGACTGCCATGATTTCATTACAGACAGACCTTCAAGAGAAGGGAATAGCTGCCTAGTGGGAAAGCTGGGAGAAAGTATTCAGTGTTGATTAAGGGGAAGTGAGCAGCTGAGAGAAGGAAATGAGAAAAAATATGTTAGGTAGAGAAATATCAAGACATGTCTCTAGGTTCTGTAGTTTTTTGCTCAACGAACAGTTAATATGGTAGCTAACTACCTGCAATCTTAAGAGGCTAATTTATTTCAAATTAATATCTGAAGGAAAAAATTTTTTAATATCTTCTATAATATCACATTGTGTTGGTGATTTATTAATGCTTCCATCAGTTGAGATGCTTTAGGGTACAAGTAACAAAATATCCCAATACAAGTGGCTTAGGCAACAAGCATCTGTTATCTCTGGAGGGAATGTGATTCTCTGTGCCTCTGTGATATCGTCACTTCCATCTTTCTGCTCTACCGTGCCTGATGTATCAGGCTTTTTCCCTTTTCGTGGTGGCAGCTCTGGGCATTACATGCAAAAATAACCACATTCAGAAAAAAGGCAAGGCATCTCTTCTTATGCATTGTTATTGGAGAGGAAAACCTTATTCAAACTCCCCCAGCAATCTCCCCTTAAGGTCCCATTAGCCAGGACTAGGGTCACATGCCCATCCATGTTCTACCTGCAAGGGAGGCTGGGAAAGGGATTCTCGGGCATTTCCAGCCTTCAGAGTGGGAGGCGAGCCCTATCAGCAAGGAAGAAACCAGGATGGGGTGGGAGGGTACTATCAGCAGAGCCTGGCACAACCACTCCTTAATGTATTCTATCAGCCAGATTGTAAGTAGTCACACAGTCTCTAACAAGCAAGATAATAAATGGATCGTGTTACTTTCTGTTTAAAATGCTACCAACCCCCCCCCCCATTGACACAATGACGTTTACACTTCTTACGCTTGGCATATGAGACACTTTCTGATCTGGCCCCCATACTCTGCTACACTCAAATCACTCTCATTCTATTTTTTAACTAAAAAAAAAATCATTTTGTTTCTTTGNCATGTGATGGGGTAGCCAGTGACATGCTGTTCTCAGATTTCAAGATGCCAGTGCTATTGCTGTGGCTGTCCTAGTGTGTGGGGGTGGTTGGAACAAAGAATTCGTGACCAATGTTCCTTTCTACACAGTTCACAAGGAGGTGGCAGGAATGTGGTGTGAGCTATTTTGGTCTCAGCTGCGTGGGAGTTGCTGGAGGCTCCTAGGGGCTTTGTGACGGTCTCTACCTCTCAGGAGGCTTCTTCAGGGGCTGTCCTGTTCACTTTATAGGACACCAAAAGCCTTTAATCGACTGCCTGTTTTTAGTGCTGAAATGGTGGAGGTCTGTTTCTCAGTTAATTCAAGGAATTCTATTCTGATGCCACATCATTTGAAGCTAAATCCTGACCCCACTGCTGATTTGCTGTGTGATTTTGATCAAGTTGCTTAATTTCTCTGTGCTTGGAATTCATCATCTATAAAAGGGGGATGAGTAGTGAAACATAGAAAGTACTCAGTAAATGCTGTCTTTTAGTGTTTATGACCTTAGGAGAGGGAAGAATTCCTTAAACAAATGCACACAAAAAACTACAAACCACGGAGGTTAAGACTGATACATGCAATTGCAATAAAATTAAGAACCTTTATAAATCAAGACCATAAAATATAAAGAGATAAGTCATGAAGTGAGAACATTATTTGTCATGACACATAAGTGACAAGGGTTCACATCCAGAATATATGAATAACTCCTACGAGCCAATAAGAAAATGCCAGATAACCCGGTAGAAAAATGGGCAAACACATAAACAGGCATTTTTCACAAAAGGAAGTATAAATGATTGATAAACATATAAAATGCTTCCATCTCACCAATAATCAGAAAAGCACAACATTTAAAAAAATGTATATTGTCTCAGTTCATTTGGGCTGCTATAACAAAATACTACTGACTCGATAGCTTATAAACAGAAAAAATTCTTTGCTCACGGTTTCGAGGATGGGGAGCCTAAGATCAAGGCACCAGCGTGGTCACATTCAGGAAGGCCTTCTTCTTGGTTCATAGCCAGCACCTTCTTGCTGTATTCTCACATGGTAGAACAGGCTAGAGATTTCTCTGGGGCCTCTTTTATAAGGCACTAATCCCATTTATGAAGGCTTTACTTCCTAAAGCCTCACCTACAATTACCATCAATCTTTGGGGGGGGGGCTAGGATGTTAACACATGAATTTGGGGAGGGGGACATAAACATTCAGACCACAGCACATACCAAACATTGGTAAGGATGTGGAGTAACAGAAACTCCTTTTCATTGCTGATGCTATTGACATTGGACAAAGTTTGGCATAACGTGGTAAACGTGAAGGGGCACATACGAATTTCACTCAGGTGTATGCCCCAGAGAACCTTCTGCACATTGATATTAGGAGAGGTGCACCAGGATAACAGAGCTCTTTGTCACAGCAAAACAAGAACAAAAGCACTGGAGACACCTAAAGTGTCCATCAACAGAAACAATGGGCAAATGAACTTTGATACTTTTATACAATAAACTACTACACAGCAATGAAATTACCGACACCATGGCTATCCAGCATCCACATTGACATGGGTGAATCCCACAAACATAATATTTACTTTAAAAAAAGCACATCCCCAGAAGATTATATACAGTGTAATTCAAAAGCATGCAAAATTGTACAACTCTGTGCATATGTAGGAAAATCTAAAGGAAAGCAAGGGAACGATAAACACAAAATGTGGATAGTGGCTCAAAGGTGTTGGCAATGCTCTACTTCCTAAAGGGGTTGATGGACCACATGGGCATTTATTTTATTATTATTATGAAAGATACACATTATGTCTTATGTGACATAATTTTCATAACTGTGGTATATTTTATAAGTAATACTACAGATTAATCAAGAAAAAAAAAAAAAGCAAGGCTTTGTGGTCAGTTTCCCAACAGTTCAAGGTCAGTAGACCTGGATTTAAGTTCAGTCTTCTATTACTTATCAGCTGCATGGCTTTGGGCAAATTCTTTGAGATTTGGTTTCCTAACTCATAAACTTGGGAATGATCTTTCAAAGACTGTTGTAAACATTCAATACTAGGTAATGTGAGTGAAAGTCACCTTGCAGTTCAGCTCAGTTCACCAAACACTTGGTGCTTTGGGCCAGAGGCACAGGGATGAATAAAGCATGGGCTCTGTGCCCCAGGGTCTGACACTGATATGAGCAGGTAACAAGTAGACTCAAGTTAACTTTGGCATGAGAGCTGGAGAGGACAGAAGAGTTGTTCTCAGCTCAGCTTGGGAAGGTGAGCGGTACCTGAGAGGGTCACCCAGAAGAGGGTGACAAGTGTTCTGAATCCTGAAGGGTGAGTTAGCCAATGCAGAAGGGGCGTGAGTGTGAGCAGGGCTGACAGAAGGAACAGGCATAAACCAAGGCCAGAGGCCAAAGACAGCATAGTGCGCGTATTTCTGCATTAGTCTTGGGTGAGAGGAGATCTACCCTAGAATAAAGACAGAAGGACCAGCAGAGCCAGGAAATTTAGGGTTTTGTGTGTTGGGTTCTCAAGGTTGGACTTGACTCTTGATGGGAGCCACTGAGCAAGTTTACAGCAGGACAGGATTGGTGCTTTAAAAGATTCCCTGCTGGAAGGGCAGGGATGGTTTAGGTGGAAAACACCAGAGACAGAGAGACAAGTTAAGAGGCTGCAGTGGCTCAAGTGAGGGTACATGACAAAGGCTGGAGAGTGGAGAGATTTCAGAAATGTTTCCAAGGAAAACTGGCACAACCAGTTGATGGGGTTGATGGTGTTGATGGGGCAGGGGAGGGAGAGAGAGGAAGAGAAGGAGGGGGAGGAGACATGAAGCAGGAGGAGAGAGAAGAGAGAGTCTAGTTTGGACTACTGGCTGCAAAGGCAGCACCACTTGCCCACACTGGGGATTAGGAAAGAGGATTCTGTTTAGGGGGAGAGTATGAGCTCAGTTGGAGTTGAAGGCTCCTTGAATTTGAGGAGCTTGTGGGGCATCTAAGCAGAAAACAATGTGCACGATTATCCTAAGATGCAGGGGTGAGGTCTGGGGCCGGGGAGATTTGGGAGTCACCAGTGTGCAGGTGGATGAGAATGGCCAGGGAGAGCACATGGCCTCCATCTTTGGAGCACGACCAGGCAAACTTTTTCAATAAAGGGCCAAATAGTAAATAGGTTCCGTGGACCATATGGTCTCTTACCGTTGACTATTCAGTGCAGAAGCAGCTACAGACAGTATGTAAATTAATGTGCATGGCCGTGTTCCAATAAAGCTTTGTTTACAAAAACAGGTGGCTGGCACAGACTAGAGTTTGCTGACTCCTTTTCTAGAGAGAGAAGAGCCGAGTGCAGAACACGAGACCAACAAGGACCACTTGAGACTTAAGAGAATAAACTTGCTAGGCCTCTTGGCAAGTGAGTGACAGAATCTCAAACCACAGGGAAATTCAATAACTCATAACTAAAACCTGGGAAGGCAGGGATGGAGCCGGACCACTAGATCCAGGAACCTGATTTTGGGGTATGGGCTTCTTCCGCAGGTCTGCTTCACATGGTGGGGCCATGAGCAACCCCTAATGTCCATCCTTAGAGCCTGCGTTCAGAAAGGTAAAGGGAGTATGACAGATGGGTTACTATTTCCAGTTCTTTATGCCCCTCACCCATGCAGGGATATTTGTATTATCCAGGCCTCCTTCTCGCCCCACCCCCACCCAAATTGCCAAGTGACTGCAATTCCTCTCACTACAGACAGCTTCTCAGTGATGCTGGGTTTGGCCACATGACCTGCTTTGGAAATGTGGACAGTGGCAATGTGACAGATCTGGGCCAAGACCATAAGAGGCATCCCGTGTTTCTTCTTGGTCTGTATTCCTGGGCTCTATTCTGAGAAAAGGAAGCCCTCAGTAGCCACTGGTCCAGAAAGAGTAAAGCCCAGGAGGCACACCTGAGGCCAATCCTGGCCACATCAGGCCTACAGACTCATGGATGAGAAAATAAATATTAGTTGTTATAAGCCACTGAGAATTTGTTATACAGCAACATGGATTGATTAAGGGTATGCCTCAACCAGCTTCATTTAGAAAGTCCTGGTGGAAAACTGGCCTGATCTGAGACATGGTGACCCATCTCTGGCTCAATTATTGAGGCAGAGAGATTTGGTTTTATGACTGGTGCATGTGGATCACCTGCTCACTCGTTTCAAGAAGGCGGGGGCAGGTACCAAGGTGAGGAGGAGGCGGCTGAGTGGACAAAAGCTACAGCCAGTGCCCTGAAGAAACAGCGTGGAGTCGTGCCAGGGAAAGGGGCAGGGGAGAGCAACAGAAACGAGGGGGTTGAATAACGCCACAGGCAGCAAAGGGAACGGCAAGACAGTAAATGAAAGGTGTTCATTGGCTTCGGCAATAATGACCGGTACAAGTCATCAGTGATCTTTGCCTGAGCCGTTTCAGTTGAGTGTTGGGGGCAAGAGCCAGGTTATAGTTGATGGCAATATTTCAATAAACTCTAATTCACTATAAGAGTGTTAGCTATTCCTGAAAAGGACCTTAGGTAGGGAGCCGGTTGGGAGAGTCTGGAGTTTCGTTTATTAGCGCATGTCTTTGGTGCCACGGGAGGCCTCGGGGAGAGGCAGTGTTGGGATCACCCACGAGAGGGAGGTGATTCTCCAAGTGGGAGATAATATCCCACAAGAGCGGAAGAGGGTGAAGGGTGGAGCACAGTCCTGGTGCGACCCGCAGGGCCGACAGCAGCAGAATTGGATCTGGGAGCCAGCCATGAAGGCAGGATCCAAGCGACATGGAATTGAAAACAGCAGTATTTAGTGAGAGATCACGAGGGAGGTGAGAGAGGCCAAGGGAGGAGAATGCTGATAAGAGTATCTGGTCTCAGGCCTGGGGAAACAGTACCAGAGCCGTAACACAAGTGTCCAACTGGCAAGATAGGAGTCGAGTGCCCTCCCCCTTTTGGGACTCTGACCTTCTCTTGACTTCTTTCAAGGCCTCTTTCCTTAGCCCCTGCTCTCCTTCCGCACCCTGTCCCTCCTGCCTTGACTGACATCTGACTGCATAGGACCTCCCAAGGCTGTGTCCCATCCAAGCTGGTCCTCCCCAGCCAGTCCCCCATCATCTTCCCCTCTGTCTCTTCTGGAATTACACTGTCTAGTGTCTCATTTCTTTGCTCTCCACTCTCAAGGAGGCGTCTGGGAATGGGTCCATGCCAAGATACTAACGTTGATAGGTCTTCTTCTGTGGTTATTTGCTCTCTAAATGGACTCTCCTGGTAACATGACATCTTAACCCAAAGGATTTTTTCTGGCAAAGGAGAAAGAATTGGGCCAATGGAGGGGGCATGCAAAGTTGCCCTTCAGATCATAGCCTATAATAAGTTTGTCACTGATGGAGCTTGTCCCAAACTGGAGAAAGCATTAAGAGGAAAAAAAAAAAAGAACCTTAATTTTAGGTGACAACACCACAGATTTTAGATGTAATTGCCAAATGAAAATGCCTTGATGTGAGAAATATAGGGCTAGACAAATGGCCAGAAATCCAAGGGCAAGATGTGGTTACCCATATCTTGGTATTACCTTTTTCTTCCAGTTTATATCTTCCATGCTGTGGCAGAGTCTGGACCTCTGCTGCTCAGAAAAGAGGGCCAGTTGGGGGGGGGGGGAGTGAATTAGTGAAGGTTTTCCAGAGAGAAAGAATCAATAGGAGATGCAGATGTAAACATATAGATATGGATACAGATCTCATGGGTTATGGAGACTGAGAAGTGCCAATATCTGCAGTGAGCAAGCAGGAGAGCTGATGGTGTCAGGTCTAGTCTAAACGTCAGAAGGCTTGAGACCCAAGAAAGTCAAATTTTCAGTTCAGTATGGAAGGCTGGAAAAGACTGATGTTCCAGCTTATCAGTCGGGCAGAAGGAGTTCCGTCTTAATCTTTTACTTTTTTTAATTCAAGCTTTCGACTGATTGGAGGAGGCCCACCCACATTAGGGAGGGCAATCTCCTTTATTCAGTCTACTGACACTAATGCTAATCTCATCCAAAAGCACCCTCACATTAAGACCTGGAATAATGTTTGACCCAATATCTGTGTGCCCTGTGACCCAGTCAAGTTGATACTTAAAATTAACCATCACAGTGAGCCCCTCAAAGAGGGAAATAAGCCGATCCTGTACTCCACTGAATACCGATGAAGTGACTACGGAACTAGGTATGACAGATGCGGCAGGCAGAGGTTTCACAGACATGAGTTTGGTTATTTGTACCACTTTTCTTTGGCCTGGAGTTTGGTTTCTGTGGTAATCCAATGTGTTCTGTAGGTTTTCTGTGACCATTTTACTTGAATAGGATTTACTTTCTGTCTTTCTCCTCCTCTCCTTCTCCTCTGCATCAACGTTATCATCATACTGTCATCAGCAGTAGCCGAAGTTTTTTGAGTGCCTGCTGCTCTCATAGTTCTGTGCCAGGAAGGAATCTGGGATTCATGGGGGAAACTAGATCTGTCCCTTGCTTTCAGTGGCTTAATTACAGTGTAGGAGACAGAACAGAACACATAAAGAGATAATACTAGATGGCAATGAGAAAGAATGAAATCTGGCTGGAATGAAACATGGATGGAACTTGACCGTCTTCTGCTGAGTGAAATAAGTCAGGCAGAGAAGGACAGATAACGTATGTTTGCACGTATAGGAGGATTAGGTGGAACTTAATGGAGGACCGTGGGGGAGAAGAAGGGGAAATGGTGGGGGAGAGGGAGAGAGGCAAACCATGAGAGACTCTTGAATGCTGAGAACAAACTGAGGACTGATGGGAGGGGGAGGGGAAGGGGGTGATGGGCATGGGGGAGGGCACTTGTGGGGATGACCACTGGGTGTTATATGGAAACCAACTTGACAATAAACTATTTGTAAAAAAAATAAATAAATAAAATAAAGAGATAAATAAAGGGGAACCAACCGTGAACTAGTTAACCAGGTGCTAAGTACAGTAGCATCCTAAGATTGCAGAAAAGGAGTGATTAGCAGCTGAAAGTGGTCTGGAAAACCCTCAAGATGTCTGTGACCATTGGGCAGGGCCTGACGGAAGTGTCCAGAAGGAGACTGGCAGGAAGGGAGACCGCCCTGCACGGGAGTGGAAAGTGCCAGTGTGCGAGGGACAGACTGCGAGTCCGGGTGTGGCGGGCTCCCGAGCCATCCAACAGCTTGATGCGTGGAGAGTGGCGTCCAGGAACAGCTTTAAGTCCAGGTTGCTAATTAAAATGTTTTCACTGGGTGTGAAATTTTCAAGGATCAGCAGGGAGCGTCATCTGTGGCTCCTGGGGGCGTCTCCTCCCCAACCCAACTTCCTGAACCTGCCCAGCCAGTCAAGAGTCACTGCTGCTCTACCCAGCGACACACACTCCCTCTGAAGAAAGCTTGGGTTTGCACATGATTAAAAGGGGGAGGGGGGAAAGCAACTAAAGAAAAAGCCTCTACCTGGTTTCATGAGCACAGTTAATGCTGTTTTTCTATGGTTTGTCCTGTTTGCCTGTCACAGTGCTGGTGTGCTGCAAAACAAGCAGGGACTGGTCCAGTGGTTATCCCACAGGACCCTGCTCAGGGCTGTGCTCAGTTTGCTTTGGGGACAGCATAGAGACCGTGCGTGTGATGGGACAGTGTTAGTTTTGCTTCCTGTCAGCCAATAGGGCAGCTCCCCTTTCTCCCCGCAATTGTCCCAGACCCTCCTCAGTCCTCGGGAGGCTGTGCAGGTTGCAGAGAGAGTCAAACACTGCGAGACATCACACATGCTCCAGTCCGGCTCGGCCACAAACCAGCTGTGTGGCCTCGGCCAAGTCCCTTTACCTCTCTGGGCCTCATTTGCTGATCTGTGAAATGAGAGGTTTCAACTGATGACCATGCAACATGTTTCCAACTCTGAAGGATGAGTCTAGGAGGGTGTGTATCTTCTTTGAATTAAATCAGACAGTGTTTTTCTCCTCTGGCTACTTAAGGGAGGAGAGGGTAGCTCTAGAAGGTACTCATCCCTCTCTCTAAAATGGCTTGAGATATTACTCCCTAATCAAAGAGAGCTGGCTTTTACCTACCAAACACATTTTTAAAGTAATGTTTATTTATTTTTGAGAGACAGGGAGAGAGGGAGACTGAGCGGGAGAGGGGCACAGGGAGAGGGAGACACAGAATCCGAAGCAGGCTCCAGGCTCTGAGCTGTCAGCACAGAGCCCAATGCAGGGCAGCTCGAACTCACGAACCATGAGATCATGACCTCAGCCAAAGTTGGACGCTTAACTGACTGAGCCACCCAGGTGCCTGCTACTAGACAAATTTTAAAAAATATCTTTTATGGGTATTTTCAAGAGATGGAATATTTAGAGGACTTTAAGTGTAGGGGAACTAACATTCAAATGATGCTACAACTTTGTAGCTGTACGATCCTAAACCTGTTCCTTCATTTTTCTGGGACTCAGTTTCCTCATTTGTATAAGAATAGTAATAACAATGACAAGAACCACCATCCTGAGGGGAATTGTGAGGATTAAATATGTAAGCATCAAGCCCTTAGGACAGTGCCTGCACATAGTAGATATTTACACACTGGAGCCATTAGGATGACTGTCGCCCATGTACTGGGGAGGAAATGAAGTGGAGGCTTACATTGGTTGGCAGTGGGAACAGGATTAAGGCAGATCTGAGTTTCAATCTGGGCTTCGTCTCTAACCAGCTGTGTGGCTTGGGCAAGTAGTTTTATTTCCTCATCTCTCAGTTTCTTGCTCTTTATGGGAATAATAATAGTTCCTGCTTTGTAGAATTATGAATGAAGATTCAGCGAGACAAGGCATTCACTGAGCCTCCTCAAGACAAAGTAAACCTTCCACAAATTTAATCACAATTACAAACAAACAAAGTAATAAGAACAAATGCTGTGCTTCCTTCCCCCACTGCTTTCCTCCAAGGGTGGCCACAGTGGAAGGAAAATGTCCTGAGGAGAGGGATTGAGTCCTGCTTTGTAAGTGCAGGACCGTCTCCACCTGGTTTGCCTGTAGCTTCAGTATCTAACATGGTGCCTGGCACCTGCAGGCACCAGAAAGAAAGCCCTGCTAATAGTGGAAATGAGAAAGAGGTGCTCATAAGTCATTCTGCTTTTGCAAGACCTGGCTTAGTTTTCCAGCTTTCAGGCTTATTCCATATGCTGCCTAAACAATTCCACCCAGGAGGACATTCAGAGAGCTAGAGATCTCCTCTTTAGTCTAGACCAGTCCTGTCCAAAAGAAATATGACATGAGCCACATAGGGAGTTTTATTTTAAGGTTCTTTCTTTCTTTCTTTCTTTAGGGAGGGGAGAGGGTCTGAGGGAGAGAGAGAGAGAGAGAGAGAAAGGGAGAGAGAGGGAGAGAGATTCTTAAGCAGGCTCCATGCTCAGTGTGGAGCCTGATGTGGGACTCGATCTCATGATTGTGAGATCAGGACCTGAGCCAAAATTAAGAGTCAGACAATCAACCAAATGAGCCACCCAGGCACTCCCACATATAGAATTTCAAAAGTCTTAGTAGCTTTAGTCAAGTAAAAAAAACTAAGTGAAATTTATTGTTAAAATCTATTTTTATTTAACCCACTATATCCAAAATATTGTCATTTCAACATACAATCAAAATTAAAATCAAAATCAAAATTATTTAACATTTTTGTGCTAAGTCTGAAATCTGGTATGTATTAAATTTGCTGTATATCTCAATTCAGACAACGTATTTCTTTTTTTTTTAATTTTTAAAATGTTTATTTATTTTTGAGAGAGAGACAGAGAATGAGTGGGGGAGGGGCAGAGAGCCAGAGAGAGGGAGACACAGAATCCGAAGCAGGCTCCAGGCTCTGAGCTGTCAGCACAGAGCCCTATGTGGGGTGGAACTCACCTGAGCCAAAGTCCGACACTTAAACAACTGAGCGACCCAGGTGCCCTGAGAGACCATATTTCAAGTGCTCAACAGCTTCATGTGTCTAGTGGCCTCTATATTGGAAGACATAGCTACAGACTAAGAAAGCAAGATTAGGCCTCTCCTTCATGTACCCTCAGACCCACTCTTCAGTTTCACTTCCTGTCTGAGTACCCACTTATTTCCCAGGTGGCTGCCATAAGAAAGGCTTCGGGCTTCTTAGAAGAGACACCCACCACCTACGTGGGTATGCTCTGCCTTTCGATGTCTCACTAGAAAAATCGTATCAGAACACACCACCATAACCTCAACACCCGTTCCGCAGCCTATACATATACAACAGGGAATTAATTTTTCAAGGCACTTCCAAGCTTGCTACTTGAAATATCAACTATCTAATAGTGTCAACTACCATCCCCTTTTTTCAGTCATGCCTTTGGAGAGCTTTTTCCACTGTGATCTGGTCTATATTCAACCCTCTTTAGTAATTCATTTGTTGAGTGCCTGCTATGTGTAGCGGAGTTAAGAACATAGTAATGAGCAGGAAGAATGCAGTGACTGCCCTTGGGAATGTTAAACTTGAGTTGGACAGGAGGACAAGTAAGCAGGATTTTTTTTTAATGTTTACTTATTTTTGAAAGAAAGAGAGACAGATAGTATGAGCAGGGGAAGGGCAGAGAGAGAGGGAGACACAGAATCTGAAACAGGCTCCAGGCCCGATCCTGGGCTTGAACTCACAGACCACCATGAATGAGATCATGACCTGAGCCAAAGTAGGAAGCTTAACTGACTGAGCCACAAAAGGCACCCTGGGATCTTATAACATAGTGTAATGGGGGGGAATAAATACTAAGTACTCTGGAATCTCATAGGAGTGTAACCACAGGAGTGTGTGTGTGTGTGTACGTGTGTATGTGTGTGTGTAAGGGGGAAATCAGGGAAGCAACATCTAAAGTAAAACCTGAAGTTTGAGTTAAAATTGGAGTGTGGGGTTGTTGGGTGTGGGGCTAGAGAAAGAAAGAGAACATTCCTAGTGAGGAGAGAGCAATCACATGTTCCAGAGGGTTCAAAGTAGGGGGCCGCAAATCACCCCATCCAGCTGCAGTCTGGTAAGACTAAATCTGTGGCTTGGGTAGATGTAGAGAGGCAAGGGATAACGGTGGTTAATAGGTAGGGTTTTATTTCCATTCTATTGTAAAGACCCTAGCAACTTCAGCTCCGGTTCTGATTTCTTGCCTGCTGTTTACAGCATATCTCCATATTTCACTTACATTCAGCATGCTCCAAATCACTCATCACCTTCCCTCCTCTGCTAACTATTCCTCACTGGGTCTCAATCCCAATTTCTCTGTCTCTCATAATGAGATCAGCATAATTTCAGTCTCCCCCTGCAGCTAAGATATCTTTCATCCCCTTTATAGCTTCACCTCTGTACCCAAGCCATCACTAAATCTCACTAATTTTTTGACTGAGCATCTGAAGGCTTTTGGTTCAAGCACTTTCTGGCTTCCTTGAAGATAATTCATCACTCATTTTTCTATAATAGCTTTAAATTTTCACCAAGGCTATCCAAACTCCAAGTGGTATAACTTGTACTCCTTTGAGATATCATTTTGGAACAAATCAGCAGTTTTAAAAATCACATCAGATTATAAAGTAGGAAAATAATTCCAGCAGTCCAGAAAAGCCCCAAGTAATCTTTGTTGGAGAAATGTTTTATTTATTTTTTGATTCTAATGTCTTCTTATATCTTTAAAAAATCATCTACCTTCCTCTTGAAATTGTAATGGCAGATTACCAACATAGAGAATCCATAAATAGGGATTTTTATTTGTCTAATTGGGTCCCTCCCTTTCTACACAAGCCCTTTCCTGGATGTATTACCTGCATGTTCACTCACCCTAAAAAAATGTTCAACACTGTTTAAACTTGCCCTTGATTACCAAGTATCTTACTTCACATTGGCTCAGAAATTCATTACAACCACACCCTGTACTGGACATGGAAAATTTAAAACACAAGAACCAGACTGCATTTTGTGTCTTATGAATAAACGAGAGGAGAAATGATTATCTCCCCCAGTTGTATTTTGTCAAATTTTAAGCAAAATGTCCATGGGTTGAAATTTCCATTTTAATCAATAAGTATTTATTGAGATTAAGGGACTGTGTTCAGCATGAAACTACTTGTTAGAGGTATGGTAACCACGTTTTCTAGAAATTAAAAATGGGGACACATGGTGTGACAATGCGACGAAGCTTTGAAATCAGTACTACCTTGGAGACGTTGGGTTAAACTATTTGATTGTTTTAGGAAATGCAAGATAAATATTGTCCCCCGAGTTTATAATTTTACTGGAAACACAAGTCCAACATACATTTATTTACTTGGCCACTGAACAGTGAACACCTAGTATAGGAGGTACTTTGTTAGCTGGTAAAGTTACAAAGATGAAAAATATAGACGGTTGCCTTAAATGTTTTCTGAAACAAGGTGGGACCTTGTGAGGCCAATTTCATGTGTCAACTTGGCTAGGCTTTGGTGCTCCGTTGTTTGGTCAAACACTAGTCTCATTGTTGCTGGGACGGTGTGTGTGTTTTAGTTGTAATTCACATGTATGTCAGTAGACTTTGTACATCTACATCAGTAGACATCCATAATGTGGATGGGCCTCATCCAAACAGTTGAAGGCCTTAAGAGGCCTTCCCCCCAAGATGGGGAAACTCTGCCCTCAGACTCAAGACTGCAATCTTGCTAAAATTTTCAGCCTCTCCGCCTACCCTGCAGATTTTAAATGTGCTGCTCTCCACAATCGTGTGAGCCAATTCCTTAAATAAATCTATCTCTCCTTCTCTTGGTACACACGTGCGCACACACACGCACGCGCACGCACACACATCCTGGTGGTTCTGTTTTGCTGGGGAACCCCAATATAGTTCTCATAAGAACTGTTATTTATTTCCCCTTTCTGAGATGATCTATGTTATTTTTAGGCAGAATTGTATAATACCTTTTCCCCCCCAACAAATGGTAACATCCCACTTCACAATATGTCTTCTAGCAATGTTTTTAAACATATGGCATTCACTTTCAAGGCCCAACTTGCTGCTAAAGAGAAAATTTAGAAGCCGAAGTGGAATTATCAGAACAAAGTTGCCTAGTTTCGAGTGGGATGAGAAATGAAGGAATTATGCAGAGAGCTTGAGGAACCCCCAAAAGTGTTCAAGTCAAGGAGGCGACAGAAACGAAAGCACAGAGAAGGCGGCCTTGGCTTTCTGCTGACATAATTTGGAGGAAAGAAAGCGCACAGGTGATTGGGCCTGGGTCTGTGAGTATCTTTACAGTGGAAAAAGGTACGGTGGGAAGAAAGGACAATTGAGCAAAACTGGTCAGAGCAATTGGGATAATGATCAAAATTGCCTGGGGGAAAGAAACGGGCAAAGGATGTCATTTAAGATCTAGAACTGTGAAGTCAGCACTAGATTAATGTTTGCGGGGGGGTGGTTTGGGGTCTCTAGTGAACTGTTCTACTGGAAAATGGTATAGGATGATCTGTTCTAAAAGGAAATGTGGGCACTCTGTAGCAAGAGAATTCTGGATGGAATAAGTGATAGTTAATTTTCACATCTGATTTAAGCACGTAGCAGGCCTGTTTCCCTGAACTGGCAATAGAAAACACTTGGAAAGGAGAAATCTTATGAATAATTAGACATAATTAGGTTGTCAGCTCATATATCATTATGCCTTGCCTCTCAGGGATGTTTTGCAGATTAATTAGTTAATGTTTGTAAAATAAGCTCCAAGTGCCATGTATCATTGGCATAGAATTTGATTTTCAATATGATGAATGTAATTAAGTCATGTTGATTTCATATAAACTTTCATTGCAGGATAACGTCTTTTCTGGAGGATTTTAGAGACATTGGGGCATGGGTTCTTATACTGGCATGTCATCAAGAAAAGCTCTTGATGTGGGAAGCACTGTGACGGCCATTTTGCATCATGTGTGATGCACAGCTCAGGTGAGATGAGGAATTTAAAGTGGCCAATTAGAATTGTGGCTTCTACTGCTGAATAAAGGTTATGTTTTACATGACCCTCAGTTTGTTTCATTAAAAGCAAACACTTTAAAAATCAAGATCAGCAGGAGAGAGAACATTAAGGGTTCTATTTGGGGCCCTATGTGAAATTTACCTGCTATATGATATGTACATTAAATATTCTTCAGTTAGAAAATTTATTTTAAAATGTTTTTAATTTTTTTTATATTTATTTATTTTTGAGAGACAGAGTGAGACAGAGCATGAGTGGGGGAGGGGCAGAGAGAGAGGAAGACAGAATCCAAAGCAGTCTCCAGCATGGAGCCTGATGCGGGGCTCGAACTCATGAACTGTGAGATCATGACCTGAGCCGAAGTCAGACTCTTAACTGAGTCACCCAGGTGCCCCAGGAAATTCATTTTTAAAATCTAGAAATGCCTTTAAATATCCCCAATTCATATCTGCTAGCAAGCTCGTCTTAAACTGTATAATTGATTGTTGACTCAGAAGCTCAAATATGCATTCCTATTTTTGGATTTGGTGATTTTTGAAAGAGGAATCAAATAAGATCCAGGACAGTGGTTTTGAAACATTTTGGTCTCAGGTCCTTCTACGTTTAAAAATCATTGAGGACCCCAGAGAGCTTTATTTATGTGTGTTATATTTACCAGTACTTATTGTATTAGAAATTAAAGCTGAGAAAAAATATTTTATTTTATCCATTAAAAATAATAAGCCCATTACATAATAACATAATGAGAGGCTTTCAGTAAGAAAAGGTGAGAAGAGTGACATTGTTTTACATTTTTATAACACCCTTTAGTGTCTAGCTTAATGGAAAACAACTGTAGTTTCATATCTGCTTCTGCATTCAATCTAACGTGATACATCGTTTTGGTTGAAGTATATGAAGAAAGTTGGCCTTGTGCAAATATGTAACTGGATGAGGGAGAAGTATTTTAAGTCCTCTCTTAGATAACTGGATGTTCCCTTTTGATTTGACACCAGAACTCAGCAAGTGATAGTATCTTAAAGGCTAGTTTCTTAAAGGTTGGTGGATTCTAAAACCATCAGTGACTTTCCGTACCCCATCACTGTAAAATCCAACGGTCTGTCTTGTACTCGTACTTTGAAGTGGTCATTCAGAAAGTATTGGTTCACTGAGTTATACAGGTCTTCCAAATGTTCCAAACATTTCATTATACAGTATCAAACGGCCACTTCTGTCAACATCACCACTGATTTCACCCTAAAATTCTTTAAGTATTGGTACACTGTCAAGTTTTCTAAAATTTCCATTTTTCCTATAAAGCTGGAACTTTGTTTTTGGCAATAAATACTTTCAGCTGTTTTCCTTGATGTGATGGTCTCACTGTTCATTTCAGAGATAGTGTCTGCCAAATGCCAATATCTGAATAAGCACAGCTTTTTCAAGTAAAAATGCTGTTTCACTGAAAAGCAGCCACCTCAGCTCACCACACAAAGGATTGTCCTTGAGATGACCATCACAATCGGGATGCATCTAGGTCCTTACGATAACTTCCCACTTCCTCACACAGAATATTAAAACGATATATGCTCAGGGGTAAACATAATAAAATGCGTACTTTTTAAAAATGTTTTATTTTATTTTTGAGATACACACACACACACACACACACACACACACACACACACACACACACACACTGTGAGTGGGGGAGGGGCAAAGAGATGAAGACACAGAATCTGAAGCAAGCTCCAGGCTCTGAGCTGTCAGCACAGAGCCCAAACCGGGGCTCGAACACATGAACCGGGAGATCATGACCTGAGCCGAAGTTAGGCACTTAACCAACTGAGCCACCTAGACGCCTAATAAAATTAATACTTATTACTGCTTCATCCAGATCATTGTCAAGTGAAATTGGCATTTTAAGAAATATCCTCAAATGAACGCATGGCAGTGCACACACCAACTGCTACGATTTGTGCCACTGCCTCGGCTGTGCTTAGGGCCCCAGAAGTTTCAGCTGTTGTGCCTTTGCTCCACCAGTGCGAATATCAGCATACTGAAAGTGCAAATAATGTCCCAGTCTTACAGTGAAATACTTTTGAACTTGTAGACTTTTGGAAAGGGTCTTGGGGACCTGCATGGGTTCATGGACAGCACTTTGAGAATCACAGATACAAGAATGTACTGACAGTGCTGCTGAGGAGAGAGGAAGGCTGTCTTTTTAAAGCAGCTACTTTAGGGGCACCTGTGTGGCTCAGTCGGTTAAGCATCAGATTTCCGCTCAGTTCATGATCTCACTGCTTGTGGATTCTAGCCCCAGGTTGGGCTCTGTGCTGACAGCTAGCTTGGAGCCTGTTTTGGATTCTGTGTGTCTCTCTCTCTCTGACCCTCCCCTGCTTATGCTGTCTCTCTCTTTCTCATAAATAAATTTAAAAAACATTAAAAATATTAAAAAAATAAAGTAGCTACTTTAGGAAAAGCTAGGATGATCGAAGGCAATATAATCTGATGGAATTTACTCCTGTTATTTTTTCCTAGGCAGCAGGAATCACATTATACTGCTCTAAATTTTTCAAACTTTTTTTACTGTAACGCATAAGAAGACATATCTTTTTTGTTGCAGTGTACACATATATGCAAATATACTTACAGAAATAAAAAGTTTCAGGAAATAATATCTTTACAATTTTTGATGCATTCTAACATTTTAATTTTCTTGTATTTCATATATATTTTTAAAAATGTTGATCAAGCCCCACTAAATTGTTCTCACAACTCACTAATGGGTTGGAAACCACAGTTGGCAAAAATCTATTCTAAATAAAGATGCTTTCATTTTGTAACTTATAAACTCTCCTCAGGACTGATTACCTTTGGTTGGAGCCTGAATGTCTGTCCCCAGGGGTTTTTAATGGTTGGTTATTCTGTCGTGTCTTGATTCAGCTGCAAATGGTTTTAAAGTGTGGTCAAATGAGAAACACTTTGTTTCAAAGATTCAATGTGTTTGATTTCGGTTTTGAGGGGTTTTTTTTCCTGATGAAGTCTAAATGTTTACCTAGGGTAAACCTACCATTTTTTCTTCATCATTGGTGGATACATATATGGAATACAACCTTATAAAGGTTATTGGTGTTGAGACTGACGCAGCAGGATTAATTGCTCCCATAAAAAGAACACTTTGGTACATTCCCAGGATCTAGGTTTATATCCTATTTAATACTGCTCTGACTTCCTACTTGGCGAATCTTTTGAGGCTCATTACTCTGACAGATGCAATTAATTATAAAAACTAAAATGAACTGGCCATCAATTTTTATTATGCTTTAATGTAAATATGATTTCTTATTGATGATATGATAAGAAGATAGATGGTAAGGAAGTAGAATGCATCAGAGACAAAGAAATATCTTTGACCTCTTTGGTATTTGGCTGCTCCCTTCTTCTACTTGGCTTTCAGGCTATCCCTTCAGGGTCTCTCTCTTCCTCTCTCTTCCTCTTTCCACCCATATTTTCCAATAGTTTAAAAATATTGATCTATTGATTTATCCTGCCTTGATCTTTAAATCTATTTAGGGTTGAGGTAGTTGCCTAGACTTGCCTCCTCTGCTTTGGGAGTATTTATTCCCTGGCTTCAAGTGATGTGTAGGAGGGGTTGGAGCAGGGAGATAGGAAGTGAGAAAAAGAGGTAACTATTATACTTGTTCAGAAGCAGGATTAAGAGGCCCTGAATTAAAGAGATGCCACTATGAATGTAAAAGAAGGACAGACCTCTATGATTTGTTTAGCATTTGGAGTGAGGATGCAGAAGAAAAAAATGATAACTTTGAAACTCTCTCTTGGGAGAGCTTGGTAGGGTAGGAGGAAGAACTGATACAGAAAAACCAGTGAGATCATTAAACACACACACACACACACACACACACACACACACACACACACACACACACACTGCAGGTGTTAAACAGATACCAGAAAATATAATAGTGGAACTTGAGAAACTATAGGGCTAGAGGCTTGAGCTTAGTAATCTACACTTGAGCAGTCTCTGAACTCATGGGTATAAATGAAGTCACTGATGTAGGGAACACAAAAGGAGAAGGTGACTGAAGATAAACTTGGGGAACTTCAAAACTGGAAAGATCAGTAAGAGGATGAGGAACCCCTGAAGGACAGAGAGAGGGAGAAATCCAAGGAGTAGAGAATCAGTTGGAAGAATGTAACTTCTAGAGACCAAGGAGTTTGAAAGCCCATGAAATACTAAGTTACAGTCCTTTGGGGAAAGAACAACCTCTTCCTTCTTCTGAGTAAATAGTGACAGAGAACAATGTTCAAGGAGATGCATGGTGTGGAGAGAAAGATCCT
Source organism: Crocuta crocuta (assembly GCF_008692635.1). Classification (NCBI taxonomy): domain Eukaryota; kingdom Metazoa; phylum Chordata; class Mammalia; order Carnivora; family Hyaenidae; genus Crocuta; species Crocuta crocuta. The sequence continues at coordinate 7,861,054 of NW_027533334.1, read as the reverse complement.
AGAACTTGGCGTGGCAGTCATGGTGTTTCATTTCTTCATAGGAGCTTACTAGACTGGGCAAGCCACAAAGCACAGGCATGAAATCATGAAGGCCAGTGTATGGCCAATATACCATCAGAAACAGATTAAATCAGAATGAGTATAGTTGCCTGGGTCCAGGAGGTTAGAGAATACTACTGAGTGTGTAGAACTTGGGTCAAGTATCAGAGAATGAACAGGATTTTGGCCCAGACAGTAGTGGAGGGAGAATGCTTGACTTCAAAAATTATGGGTCACCATCTGGAGAAGAGAGAATTGAAGACAAAATTTCCCCAGAAGAGTATCTTTGTGTGTCTTTTTTCTTGTTTAGGAACTGAGGAGTCTTATTTATTTGAGATGTTGATATCCTACAGTTTGATACTTGATAGAAGAAGGAAAAGAAGGGAAAAAGTGCATATTCATATGCAAAGTCTTCCTTTACGATGGATGAGTTGTTTTTTATTTTTCTTCATCCGCTTTCATTTTAGAAATATACCCTAAAAGTTTTCAACAAAATGTTCCTTATGTTATTCTTAAGGATTCTTAAGGAGGCTAGTAGCACGTTATGTAGAAAGTTAAGAAAGCACTCAAAGATCTCTCCACTTTACAAGTTGGAGGTGTGAGGAAGCAAATCATTGTTTAACTTCAAGATCAAAAGTGAAAGTCATACAGTGGAGGTCTGGGAGATGTATATCAGATGTTATGTGAATGTACATCTTCTTGGATCACAATATGAGAGATGTACAGGGGTTGCTTTCAAACTGACGAGAGACACAGGAGGAACACAATCCAGAGGAATAAATTAAGACTATTGTGACTTTAAGATAAAATATCATTTTGGTAGTAAACCAACATTCTTGGGCCATGATGCTGGTTCTTTGGGGGAAAATTAAATCAAGTGAACATAAAGACATTTATTCCACTATCTTTGGGGAAAATACAGTTACAAGTTGACCTCTAAGAATCAGTTCCAGAATCCTATGGGTTTTATTGACCATCCACTGGAACAGATTCAGCATGTAGGGTATGTGGGCAGACAATCGTTCATTGCTGAGAGTCGCTTGTTAGGCATTACTAGAGATTCCAGAAAGGATTTCAGTGTGGTTCACCTTGCTTTGAACAAAACCAATGAGATCACCAGTGTTTGCTTTAGTGAGGACAAGCTGAGGATTAGCAGCTTTGCAAAATAAAAACCAGAGAGTACTAAATGTGTCATCATTGGGAGGGGGTACTTTGGGTTTAAGAGGATTTGGACACATACAGAGATCATTACTATGTTATTAAGCATTTATAAGTTAGTTTATATTTGCCAAATGCAAATATAAAAATCATTTCTTCATTATACAGGCATTAACGTCTTGCATCATTAACCACATATTTAAAACAGCTTTGTATCACTTAATAAAAACAACTTCAAATATCAAATTATTGAACTTCCTCTGCTCTAATATCCAACTGCCTTACAGCAAGATTAACCTGTTTATTGTCTTAGCAAATACATGAAAAAGTATAATTTCCTCATTTATCAAAACTGAAGTGCAGGGAAATGAGGCAATTTGTGCATGTATGTTCATCGGCCCAGTGTTCAAATTCGAGAATCGAACTCTAATTTTTTTTAAAACCCTGTCAGCATTTGTACAGTATGTCAGGCAGGCAGCATACTGTAAAGAAAAAAAAGAAGGAAAATAATAAGATAATAAAAATGACTAGCTCTGGGTTGAATAACGAAAGAGTGCCAAATGGAAACTCATTCACTCGCCAAGAAGGGCTCTCGTTCGCTCCCCCATCCATTACCACCAGCTGGCAGATGGGCTTAAGGCAAGCCTCCACAGATGCCAAGTTTTCTGCTTACGCAGTAGTCTTCACCTTTGCCATTCTGGGAGGGAGGACAGGGAGTGGCCAGAGATTATGGTTCCACGTAGCTGTTCATCCCACTGTGAAGGAAACTCTTGGGGTTAGCCAATAAAAATGGAATTCAATTTTGGAACCAGACCTCACCTGATATATTTTAATTGATTGTCATATGATTGGCCATCTGTTTATAATTTGAGTGTCTTTTCTTTGTATGAGAAATGCTTTTGCAAAGGGTGGGACCCATGCTCCTCTCAATTTCTATATGGAAAAAAATATTTTCTATCTCTTCATTGCTTTGCTGAGTAGCTTTCAACAGGCTTTTGGAAAAAGTCTGGATCCAGATTTATAAAGTATCAACTGATGCTATCCTAAAACAATGGAGGTATTTTATGTGCTGTAAAGCTCTTATTATTAAATAATTTTTTGGTTGTGGTAATTTTAATAATAGCGATAGTAAACTATTTTAGAGGCTGGAAGGCCGATGAACCTTTTAAAATCAGTTGAAATTCTTTAAATTCAATGTACACTCTAAGGACTAAATCCAAAATATTATTTGGCTATGGCTATAGTTCTATAACTTATTTGAATGCCACTATTTAGATGATTTATGGAAACTGATACTAGCTAGAACTACAGGTCAAAATTATTGGTCCCTAAAATTTCTAGAAGCGCAGAAATTGTTCTATTTTTTCAATTTAAAATATGTTAATTTTCACTGGGCCAACTCTGATTCTCTTGTCTAAACCTCCCTTTTATGAGTCCCTTAGGAGTCTCTTATCAAAATGTTCGTAGTTAACATTTTAGAGCTACATTTCTTAAGGAAAATGAGCAGAGGTTCTCAGACTTTGGTACATCAGAGTAACCTTGGAAACCTGAGCCTCAGCCTGAACCCATGGAATCAGAATCTGGGCCTCTTTTTTTGTCACAAGTCACTCAGGTCATCCTGATGCACATGGAAGTTTGAGAACAAATTAATAGACCAGCTCAGAGGTCAAATCTGCCCACTACCTATTTTTGTAAATAACACTTTATTAGCATACAACCACATCCATCATTTTGTATTGGCCATGGCTGCTTTCATGCTACAATGGCAGAACTGAGTACTTGTGATTGTGACAAAGACCACAAGGTCACAAACCTAAACAAGCCTGAAAATATTTACTGACTGGCCCATTATAGGAAAAGTTGCTAAAGGAACTGAAGTGATAAAAATAAATAAATAAATAAATAAATAAATACATTGTTCTAGATCTAATTATTTCAATTCATTCATTCATTCATTCATTCATTCATTCATTCATTCATTCATTCACCTAGACAGGTAAGAACTAAAAGTCATAGAAACACACAAAGGGGGTTAAAAAGTACTTTAGATATTGTCCTTAATTTTCTTCAAACCTCTCAGTTGCTTCAAACAAAGAAAGGAAAAACTAAGTTGGATAGCATGTGTTTTAAAATTAACTGCATTTGACTGATATCTTGGAAATGTAAAACTTTTCTAATTTGTTGCTGAAAAATGACTCATCCCTAAGTTAAACTCTGCTATAGCCTGAATTTTAGCAGTGATTAAAGTGATATTCAAATATAATAAAGAGTAAACCTATTCCTCCCCAAAGGTGGATAATATTAAAAAAGATTTAGGAGCTTAGAAGTGTGTTTGGATTTAGCAAGACAGAAAAATGGGGAAAAGAGCTAATGATCTTTAGAGCTGCCTAGCCAGAGACAGCACATCATAAAACAAGGATGCTTTTTGGTGATACAGTACAAGAATGCTCTGTACACAGTATGAAGCATCTTGAAATGTGAATAAATTGGATGAAGTTCCAAAAACAATAGATATGCTCAAGTGAACAGGAAGGCTCAGCGGCAGCAAGGCCTTTGATTTACATGGCATGATTGTTTCAAGGCGTGCGTAGCCCTTCCCAAGAGCTGGGATGGATTTTCCCCCTAGCACCTGCAGGAGATGTTGAATTGACATCACAGAAAATTGTCAGCAGAGAAGAGAGACTGATTGCCCGGCTGTAGGAGGGAGTTGGAGAAGGAATTAGGTTCCTTACACCTTGTTCATCATGTCACTCACTCCCTTCTTCAAAGATGTTCAATGGCTTCTTATTACTTAAAGGATTAAAGTCAAGCCTGGCTGGCATTTCAGGCATTCTCTAATCTGTCCCTTATGCTGGTATCACCAAGCAGTCTCATGCTTATTACCTCATTTGATCTTTACAGTACCTTTCACGCACGTCAGAGGAGGAGGCAGTATTCCTAGTTTTCCAGGCTCAGTGATAGCTGGCTTCATAGACTGGCTGAAGGTGACCCAGTAGTAAGGGGCTGAGTTAGGGCCCGACCCCAGGGGTTCCTGCACCATGCAATATATTCTTGAGTCCTTTCCTCTAAGTTAGACTCGTTCTTGGAAACATGCCTTGTGCTTGCCTACCTCAGCTTTGCTCCTAGCTCACGGAATGCCTCCCCCTTCTCCATGTGGAATGCCTTCTTTTGAGTTCTAGCTGCTTTTCTGTCTCTGCTACCAAACCTTTCTTGAGTTCTAGGATACTTTTTAAATTTTTAAAAAATTTTTTCTTTATTTCTAGGAGAGAGAGAGAGAGAGACAGCGTGAGCAGGGGAGGGTCAGAGAGAGAGGGAGTCACAGACTCTGAAACAGGCTCCAGGCTCTGAGCTGGCAGTCAGCACAGAGCCCGACGCGGGGCTTCACGAACCGTGAGATCATGACCTAAGCGAAAGTCGGACACCTAACCGACTAAGCCACCCAGGCGCCCCCTTGAGTTCTAGGATTTAGTGTTCTCTTTCTCCTCCTCGAACCCACACACTTTTTTTGTTGACATCATTCCTTTTCCTCAGAACCCCACCAGGCTTTGGGTTCTCGCCTTATTAGATATGTCCATTGAAAAGGGAGATGCTTGAAGAGCTCTTTAACTCTGCACAAGAGAATGCCCCATGTCTCCAGCGGCACTACACACTTTTTGAAGGAGCATCTATGCAGCATATAATGGTTTTCTCCTCCACTTGCCATGGTGTGTAAAGAAGGCAGGGGCCCAGTAGATATTTGTTAGACAAACAAATGACTTCATTCTCATGCTATCTCTGAATATGATTAAGAGAAAAGAGATGAAACTAAAAAAAGAAGAGTGGGTTGAACATCACAAATGTGTTTTTAATAGCAAATTCTTTTCTATCAAATAAAGTATTCCAAGGACAGCCACCCATGCTCCGTGTTTAGCCGAAGCCCAGAGTCATCAGGGCTGAGTGATCTTGAACTGGGCATAACAAAGCAGCCCATAGGGAATTAAGACTCGGAATATATAGATAAGACAACCCTTTGGTACCTTTTACTTCCTCAGGCCAGCAACTCACAGGAGTTGGCATAACAGGAAGAAAGAGAAAGACAGTATTTTACTCCCCAGGTGCTGACCTTGCCTTATCTCTACCTTCCTGAGGCCAGGACTGCTCTCTGGTTTCCTGGCCTGGGCCCAGGGCGCAGCTGCAACAAAGCAAACCTTCCTTGGAGCTTTGCCAAAGTCTCCTCATGTCTCCGTGGCTGTCAGATTAAGAACTAAACATCGTTGTCTTCTGGAAAGCTGATAAATGGGAAATAAAATTCAGGAGAGTGTCATCTCACCAGTTTGTGAGGCTCGACTAAGGCTTCATGATGCCCACTCTCTGCTACCCTCACTCATAGGCAGTGCTTCTCCCCCATGTCTCTGTGTTGTGTATTTCCTGCCTAGCTGCACTGGCCACCCACCCCACTCCCCAGAATCAACGCACGAAATGATGCAGGGCTAATCTCATCTCCTGTTATCTGCATTCTCTGGGTTTAGAGCCTCGGCCAGCTGAGTAGGGCTGTGTGGTCTATGCCACGTCTCCCCTGTTTCTGGATGAGTACATTGACCAAGTAAAACTAAATGTGACGTTATACCTATTTACACTGATGACTTCCTCTCAATTTACCAGGTCCTTCTATCACAGAAAGTGGTTAATCTGAGTGCTACCTGGGAAGTTGAAAACTTATGTGGTTTTTATTACTTCTGCAAGAGTCTCTAAATTATATTCTACACACATATTTCTTCACTTAAGAGTAAAACAGAGCTGTGTAAAGTGAGCAGCATGTTTACAGTAGATCCCTATGGCTTGCTATCAAATTAGTGGCAAATCAGTATTATAGTAAACAGAGGTCAAAGATCAAACCCACAATTTCACATAAAATTCAAAACACGAGACACAAAATACAAAATAGAAGGCTCATGTCATGAGACCATCAACTACTCTTAAAAAATAATCAAAACCAGGAAAAGATGAGAGGAAACACAATTTAAACATGATTTTAGTCCAGAATCTGATGCAAAAGCCAGACCTTACAGAGCTCTTTTAAAAACCATGACAACTGACTACATGTCATTCATCTTAAATGGAAACACACATCAAAAGGTGGCAAGAACCAAGACTTAGCAACTCCCGGATTCTATTCATGGACTTGTCACTGGCTTTGGACAAGTCAAAATCTGTCTTCATTTTTTAATTTTTTTACTCTGAAGAGCAGGGTGGAAACTATTGTTTTACTTCTTTTGATGGACAACTCTGGAGAGAGTCATGCTAATAAGAAGACAGTGGTAATTCTCTCCTAGATTTGATTAGATGTATTTTTGAAAGGTCAGATGATTTAGTAGCATGAAATTGTACATACCACACCCCATTTTTACTGTGGGCAGCTCTCCACTCTTGGCTTCTAAGGAGGAAACTAGAGGAATCACATTTATTCCATGTTAAGGTATTCCTTTACACCAATTAACCCCATAAAAATTGATTACAGTTTAGATCTTATTATTAAAATTGAAGCCCTAAATTAGTCAATCGTTGACACCTATCATTATTAATCTAGGATTAATTAACCTTGAGTTAAAACATAACTTTTTACTGAAGGCTTCAATGAATGGACTAGGCCAGATGATAAATGGCATAGAAGGAAAAGAAGAACCTTTGAAAATAGTGTTTGGAAAAGCTCCAAAGGAGTTCTGAGTATTTAAAAGCAATTTGGTCAATAATTTTAATCACAACCCTCCTTATTAACTCATAAGTATTTGCTTAATCAATGCCACCAGATGTCAGTATATCCTGTACGATTACCACTGAGTTCTCAAAACCATCCAGAGTTTTCATTCCAGTTAATGAAAGTGAGGTAGTGGCCAAATAATTAAGGCTCTCCAGAGGATTATAAATCCTACTCCTCAACATTAGTTATGTTATGGTAGAGGCCCTTCAGTTGAGATGCAAATTCCCAAGCTCCCAATAAATCTCAGCACTGCAAATCTTAAAAGTAGGAATGCCCTCCTCTGAAAGTGTTGTGTGGTCAGAGAGCTCAAGCAGCGTGTTGAAGAAGAGGAACTCGAAGTACAGCTTTAGCCAATCCAGCCCTGGACCTCTACTGGGTTTTTCCTAGCCTATCGACCTAACCTGGAAAGGAAATTAAGGAAATGTCTTATTGACATTTGGTGTTTATACTAAAGGAGTTATCAGTGAGATAAAGGGAGTTTTTGTTAATGGAGAAGATAACTAATTTTTACTATAGATAAGTGCTAGGACTTTTACCTGGATTACCTTATAGAAACCGTAAGAAGTTGGAAAAGAAAGTTTAAAATGGTCTGTAAGCTTAACATGCATCTCTTTTTGACATTATGCAGAACCTAAACTGAGTTCTCGAGGCTTTCAGAGATTTTATTTCAGTTAACAAACGTGATGGCATAGTCAAAAATGTAAAGGTTCGGTAAATTGGCAAAAGTTTTAATTTGTTGGTTCTTATTCAATAACAACTGGCCCATTCTTTAACAGGATAAATCTGGGAGGATTTTGACAAGCCATAAGGATAAAATTTTAAATGCTATTTAACAGTATACTTTTAATTGTGAAATACATGTGCAGTCTGATAACTGTAGGCTCTAGAAATCTTTGAAGTCCTTGGCACTTTGCTGTGTTTTCAGAAAAGATGGAATTTTGTATAAAGGAGATCGATGTTGAAACTTCACATTATAAAGTGTCACTGTGGCTTCATCCAGGACATAGTCCCTGAGGACAGTGTTGCAAGAGAGCTCCAGGCTTCCTGCTGCATAATGAAGAATGCATTTTTTTATCTTAGGAATGAAAGTACCCTCCTTTATCCTAGAAGTTGATATTGCCGTAGGCTTTACCCTTGGAAGGAAATCCTTTGAATTATGAATGTTTAGTGTGAGGGAAATTATTATAGTCTTGTTTATGACAGGAGGAAGGAAAGTCTGACAAAAATTTTTGGACTCCACTTACAAAAGCACTGGTATACCTGTAATTTTGTTTGTGAAAAGATAACTGATTTTTTTCAGAGCTCATCTCCTCTGATGTTAAAATGTTTGTGAGATTCACTACAAACAAAGCTCCCTTCTCCTCCCCCTCCCCCCCGCCAAATGCACATGCACATGTATTATTTCTCTGGTTCATGGAAATTCCTGAAACAAATAGCTAAGGACTCTCTATTCGATCATGTCAAATAGGGAATTTTAACTTGGTAACATATGTTTCTTGGATCAAAGCTCGAAATGCATTGCATTTGAATATCTGTATTCATATATTCATCATAAAGCCTGAGAAATCAGAAAATTGTATCCAATCACTGAAAGAAGATGCCACAAAAGTCACTCTTAGATAAACCTTACTTGTCCTTGAATGTTTTTCTACAGATATACATTTTACAAACTGCAAGGCCATTCATTGATTAAATCCAAGATCGTGACAGCTGGGAAGGGCTTTAGTGTTCATACAGGGACAGTACAATTTGCTGCTCCACCCAGAACAACTTTGCTCTGGGGGACACTGACAGCCAAGAGGAGTCACTTGCTTAGGGGCTCATTGGTCAGAACTGGCTTGTGTATGGCACCCATTCCTGAGGCCCCTGGGCACATGCACTACCTCATTCTGAATAATAATAGTTTTATGTAAACTAATTTATTTTACTCATTAAAATTGTTTTCTAGGCATTCACTGATTTTAACTAAATCTCCAAAAAATCATGAGGAAAGTAGGTACAGGTATACGTCATCTTTTAAAGCTGGAAAGAAAAAAACCCAAGAGGAAGCGGAAGGCATCTTACACCCATACTTCATTTATTCTTCATAAAACATAAAACAGTGTGAGGCCAGAATTACCCTCTCTACCTGACTGATGAGGAAAGTGGCTCAGAGAACTTAATTAATGTGCCCAAGACCACGAATTACTTAAGTAGCAGAGTCAGGATTTGAACCCAGATCTGTCTGATTCCAGAAACCATGTCCTGTCCAGTTCAAGATGTTTCTGTTTAAGTTACTTATCCAAAAGCACATGATGAGGGCTAATAGATTGAACACAAATATCAGTGCCAGTGCCCTGGATTATGTTTGAACAGAATCTGCATGATAAGGTCTAACAGTACAACTCCTAGCATTAACTAAGAATGTTCCAAAATGTTCTCTCTCTTTTAATCCTGATTGTTCTACTCAGTATCTTAACTAAACTACAGGTTTCCTTTCTCTTGAAACCTGTAAACCACACTGAGAAGGTCGGTCCATAAATTATCAAGGAAATAGGGGTACTGGGGTGGCTCAGTAGGTTAAGCACCTGACTTTGATTTCAGCTGAGGTCATGATCCCATGGTTTGTGAGATCAATCCCTGTGTCAGGCTCCAGGCTGACAGCTCTCTCTGTCTCTCTCTCTCTCTTTCTTTCTCTCTCTCTCTCAAAATAAATAAATAAACTTCTAAAAAATTTATCAAGGAAATAAAATATAAAGACCTCTCAGCATGGACTACAATTGTAAGTGATTTTAAGCCCAGTTATGTACCATAGGTATGGTCAGCAGGCTTCTGTGTGCTCCTGAGTTAGTGTGAATGGTGCGTGAAGAAGGTCCATGGACTTGGAATCCTCAAATCGGCTCAGCTCTCCAAATGTCCTCTTCTCTCTCTGTATCTCATATTACCCCCATTTCTCCTCTCTAATTTAAAACAGGATTTCAAAAACAGAAGAGAAAGAGAAGGAAAACAAGAATGCCTATGTCTTGATGATTTTATTATCAAGATATATGAGGCTGAAATTGCATCAACAAGTTTAGGATTAAAAAAATTTACATATTTTAAAATTCTGTCTTGTTTATTCAACATGGGTCTTAACAGAGTTAGCTGATACTAAGTTCTTAAACTGACCTCCATACAGAGGGAGCAATGGAAAATAAATCACTTTTCTAATCAGATAGCTCTGTGTTTAAGTAGATGATTCTACTTTGATGTCTAAACAATGATCCCCATCATTCCTTTGGAAAACTAATAAGATCCTTCATGGGGCCAATTTGGAGCTAGCCCATAAAAGATTAAATAGAATATTGGGCCAGAGAGGTTTCTAAGGACATCAGCACTTGCTGAGTAAACACTCATGAACTAAGGGCCACCATTTTGTTCTTGGTGCATGGAGAACATGTGGAAGCAGGAGGAGTGGAAGGAAAATAATTTCATAGTATTGCACAAGTATTACTTATTGCTTCCCACTGGGGAGGTTCATAGAGTTTAGAGTACCATTGTGGGCAGTGTTCATTCACAGGTTGGTCCTGTGAGGAATAGTTAATGCTTCATCCAGATATAACCTTAAAAGGCATCTCATAAAAATTCCAGTAGTCCTGACACAATGGAAGAGAAGCTCTTATTCTTTCGTGTTTGCATATTCTGTGAAGGGGGTAAGACTTTATTCTGGCTCATCCTGCTGCAGGTCCTTTGGTTGTGAATGACCCAAAGCCCAGGTCACACTTCTGGTATCACTGTGAACGCCCCACACTTCCATTGTAAGGGGGCTGCTCCCACAGTTGGTTTCAGGGCTGCTGTCAGAGGGCACCCCGAGCAGAGCCGGAAATGCCAAATACTGCACATCTTCTGCTTGGTTTTCTTTTTAGGGTAAACTCACTTCTGTGTACAGGTAAAGGAAAAAATAACCAACTGACATTTCACTTACCTAAAAAGGGCAATGTCTGAAGTCTCCATGTAACAGAAATGACTGACTTTTACAAAGATCTGCACTGACAAAATAGCCTATGTATTAAAAAAAATTGAGGATCCTCAATATAGGAATTTGAAGAGTTTTAAACCTATCAAAGCATTCTCACTTATGTGCCTGCCTGTTTATTCTTAATATAGTATTTCAACTAGTTCAAAAAAATATATATATATATACTATTTCAAAGTAAATGGCTGGCTTTGTTACCTCCAGCTATTTGGATACAATGAAAAAAGAACCTTTCCTTCTTTTATTTTTGGAAAGTGTTTCTTTCTTTTCTTCTTTTATCAAAGTGTATATTCAGCATGAAATTGCTGACATGATCCCCTCCTCTGGATCTCTGCTGTCACAGCTCTAGTTCATGCTTTCCACATTAATAATAAAATAACAGAACTAATAGTAATAGCTATTATTTCTTTATCAATTTGTCTGGGCCGTCACTTTGCTGAAAATTTTATACAGATTATTTAATTTAACCTTCACAACAGTAAGTAAGCAAATAAGTGCTTACTCAGAACGATGGTTAATTTTATATGTCAACTTGAGGGGAGGCCCAGATATCTGGTTACTTCTAGGTGTGTCTGTGAGAGTTTCTGGAAGAGATTAACATTTGAATTGGTGGACAGAGTAGAGCAGATGGCCCTCCCCAGTGTAGGTGGGCATCTTTCAATTCTTTGAGGGCCTGAATAGAACAAAAAGGTAGAGGAAAGTTGAATTTGCCAGTGTCAGTCATTCCTTTTTGGCCTAGATTCTTTTTGTTACATGCAGGTTTCAAGCTCCTCAAACTCCTAAATTTTGCATCTGAACTATTAACTTCCAAGTTGGTGACAGTTTTTTCTCTTGCCGATCCACCCTTCAGAGATATTAGAGTTACAATCTTCTGTTCCTTCAATCCTTCAATGGTTTACTGCTGCCTAGAGAGTGAATTCCAAACTTAGCATGGCATTGGAGGTCTCCCAACATTTGTGCGGCCTCAATTTCCATCAATTTCTGCCACTCACTCTAGTCTATAACTACCTTATGGGCGGCTCTCAGCTCCACTGTATTCTAAAGTGCCTACAGGTATGTGCATGTGCTATTTGGGTCACTTCTGTGCATCCCTACCTGCCTTTACCACTCATTCCTAGGCTTCTAGCCCTCATTTGAATTACTGCAGCCACCTTCCAACTAGTCTTCCTGCCTCTACCTCCTTCTCCCATCCAATTCATTTTCTACTTGGTAGCCAGAGTAATCTTTCTAAAACTCAGAGCTGAGCATGGCATGCCCATGTTTAAGGCCTCTCAATAATTCCCCATTGCCAAAGGAATCAAGTCCAAATTCCTTCCAAGGGCCCTTGTCCCAGCTTACCTCTCCAGTCTTCATCTCTCATGAACCTCCTAAATAGGCCATTTCACCCCTAGGCCTCTGCACAGAAAGGCCTCTTTGCCCAGAATAGTCTGCCTCAGTCCTCACTTGGCTACTGCCTTCTTGGCCTTCAGGTCTCAGCTTGGGATGTCATCTCTTGGGCGCCATCCTGACTCTTGCCCCTACCAACATCTTCCAGGCTTGGAGGCATGTTGTGCCACCCAATGTGCCCTAGCACAATGTGCTGATTATTCCCTTTTTCCTTGTCCCACCGTCAGGTCACAGCCTGGTTCTTGTCAGCGTGTAGCACTGCACTATGCATTCCCTAACTGGCAAGTCTCTCATCTTATTCACTATTGTTCCCCAATGCCTGTCACATAATAGGAATTCCGTAAATATCCAGCAAAGAAAGTGAACAAATAAACAAATGAATGAATATTTGGAAAGCCTTCCCTGTCTTCACTTCTTGATGAAATCCCTGCTTTGCTTCAAAAATTGGCTCCAACTTCAGCTCTCCTCTGAAGCTGAGCTTTCCCTGTCCGCTCTGTGAAATTAGCCTACCCTTCCCTGGGCTCTCCTGGAAATGTGCTCTAATACAGATAGTAAGTTTAGCAAGACCACAAATACGGCCTTGCTAAACTGTAAGCTCCTTGGAGGCAGGGATGATATTCTTGCCCACTTCAAGCTTAGCCCCAGCACAGAGCCTGATACCTAGTCCATTCATACCAGCTGAGAATTTTCATTAGGATCGCATCATTACAAACGAGGGGGAAAATGGAAAATACAAAAAGAAAAAAATTGAGAAAACAGAAAGAAAAAAATTAAAGAAAGATGTAGCCCTGTGATGAAACAATGTGCCCCCACCTCCCCAAATAAAGCCCCAGTGGCTCTGCTCCTGGAGCTTTTTGCTTCCTCCGCCCTGGGCATCCGGGGCACCTTGTTTCAAGAGTGTCACCTTTCTTTCCTCACTTCTCTTTACTGACTCCTCCACAATAGACCTGCAGCCTAACACGTGGTTAGACATTTAGAAACCAAATTGTGTTTTTTCCCACCATGTTAGCATTCATGCCGAGCAGAAACTATACACAGGCTAATGGCAAGTGCTCAGAGGGCTGAACTCTGATGTCATGTGACCCATCATTCTGGGGCTCAGCCATTCAAGAAAGTCTCTCCCAAAAAAGAGCCAGGTCACCTCTTCACTTGGATTCTGTGTCCAGTCCAGTCTACACCTTCCATACAGCTTGAAATCCTCTTTCCTTGGGCATCCAAAAGCCAGTGTGGATTCTAACCCACCCTAGGGTTTGCCTTCCACTTATTCATCAAACCACTCTACCTACTTGGAAAATTTCCCTCAACTGATGCATTTTTTTATTGCTACTTCTGGGATCTATTAAGTTATCATTAATTAATCTGTTCTTTCCTCACAACTCAGTTTCTTTCAGTCACTTCCTTTTCCACTTCCTTCCTGTACTCACTGATCCAACCTTCCAGGTCTTCTGCAGGTAGTCCTTCATACCTCTCAGACTATTTCTCCCTCAGTTCACTTCAACAAACATTCATAGAGGGTCCAGCATTTAGTAGGCCCTGGAGATAAAGATAAATAACAGAGTGCTTGCCCTTGAAGGAATTATCCAAGACATACAGAAAGAGATACAATGCAGACCAGTTACGTAACAGAACTTTGTATGGGACTATCTTAGTTTGCTTCTCCAAGAAGTAGACTTTGTGGGGTGCCTGCGTGGCTCAATTGGTTAAGTGCCCAACTTTGGCTGGGGTCATGGTCCTGTGGTTTGTGAGTTTGAGCCCCACATTGGGCTCTAGACTGACAGCTCGGAGCCTGGAGTCTGCTTTGGATTCTGTGTTTCCCTGTCTCTCTACCCCTCTCCTGCTCATGCTTTGTCTCTCACTCTCTCTCAAAAATAAACAAACATTTAAAAAAAATAGATCTTGTGATAAAGATTGGAGTGCCATTCATTTCTTTGAGAGGTGATAAAGGAAGCACTCTGAGAGAAAAAGAGTGAAACGGAGAAGGAGAAAAAGCCAATCAAGAGTGTATTAAAAAGTAAGTGCTGGGGGCAATAGGGGCTCAGACCTCCTAGGAGCCCTCTGAGACATGGTGGAGAGCACCCTTCAGAATGTGCTGCTGTGAAGTGAGAAAGCTGGGGAATTTATCAGTGAATTCCTGCCTCTCAATGGTTAAGGGTTGCTTCTGGGACATTAACTTCCTGACACTTTTGCCTACTCCACGTGGGGATGGTGAGCTCCTGTGGTCAGAGAAAGCCCTCAAGTCAAGAGAAACAGATGCTTGAGAAATGCGGCCATAGACACAGACAGGAATTACCTACTGAATCTCCAGGTGGCTTCTGGGGTAGCCCCAGGAGATATGAGCAAGGCACTGACAACACCTGCTACCTGGACACAGAAATATGTGCGTAGGGAGAGAATAGTGTAGGTCAGCAAAATGTCCAGAGGTGCTGTCTTAGCAAGGTTTGAAGGCGGAAAGTTCTCCAGGTAGACAAGTAGGGAAAGTGTTTCAGACCGAGAAGGTATTACCCATGAGGGCTTCTAGATGGGAATTAGCATGCTAATGTGGGACACCTGGGGCCAGATGAGCCAGGGGGTGGTGCTGAGCAGAGGCAGTCGGGGGCAAGGTGAGACTGGAGGGATTTGATAAGCATTTGCATCACATCTTTTCAATGCCAAGAGACAAAAGCCCACAATAAAATGGTGAACATTTTTTGTGAGCGTTGGCCATATGACATGGTTATATATTGTGGGGATAATTGGGTGGACAGGCAAGGAGGTCCAACCATAGATCTAGGCTATTCTCCAGATCTATGGAACACATTTTAAACACCCTACCCATTTTAGCTTCTGGCGTCCTGTTTTCCTTTGGTTTGTTTACTCACTTTGATGGAGGGAGAGATTTCCTTTTCCTGAACTTCTCAATTTTACCCTAGTCATTAGCAAAGTCATGTGGAATAAGGATCTCAAGGAAAATGTGACATTTTCATCTCTTATGAGGAAGTGTAATTTGGGGCTCAAGGAGATCCAAGCTTGTGTTTTTGGCAGAGGAAATATGACTCTCACAGGGGAAAACAGAACAATATGGATTGGGATATTCTTACTTCAAACATATACCACAGTGTTCACATAAATAAATAACTCAGAAATATCTACCGTGGGGAAAGCACAATTAACAAATTATGATGATCATATTCCACCTATGCATTTCATCTCTGTTTGAGGTGTTTGCCTCTCAGCGCAGTTCACATAAGCAAGGCTTTTGCTGTGCTCTGTGAGCTACCACTAAGCCTTAGCAGAAGCCTTTGATGGTATTCTTTCTCCGTTATATTGTGCTTTACTTCATCAGGAAAGAAAAAAGAGAAAAAGCCAGTGACATAAACAACGGGTATTTTGGGGGTTGTTCTTGTTTATTTAATTTCCTTTTTTAAAAAAGAAGGCAGCTGGGGGCGGGGAAGAGAAAGGAGGATGAGAGTATTTAAAAACTAATTACGGCATAAAAATAACCCAAGAGCTCTGTTTGGGCCTGTCAAAGTCCCAGCTTTACCCTTATGCATGAGTCAGAGGCACCCGGGGGTCAAGCTTGTGACTACCCAGGGCCATTACTGCATTTGGTTGTTTCTGCGGAATTCTGGAATGCAGTTAGTGTTATTCCTACCCTATAACACAGGGCAGGGTGTCTCAATCTCCGTACTATTGACATTTTGGGCCGGATCATTCTTCATTATGGGCTTTGGATTATAGGATGTTTATCAGCATCCGTGGCCTTCATCCAATACAAAGATGCTAATAGGCTACCGCTCCCCAGAGATGTGACAACCAAAAACTGTCTGAAGACATTGCCAAATGTCCCCTGGGGGCAGCACCGCCCCCTTTTGAGAACCACTCACTTCGGGCCACAGGATCATTGCTACGGAACAAACTTATTCCAAAAAATCTCTCTAAGTGGGTCGTTCTGATTTTTTTCCTAAAAGAAAAAAAGAAACAGGTCTTCACCTTTCCTCCCTTTAGTCTTTAGTTGCTTTTCTAACTTCCAGAGTCTTTTTATTGCCTGAAAATACACATTGCCCTGTAATAGTTTATTTGATTTTCCCAGTTCTCTCAGGCAGACCAGGGCTGCCAAACAAAAGCCCTGTGGCTTGGGAGCGATACTCAAACATTTTCAGACACTGAAAGGGAAAGGAGAATTTTTAAATATCCTCTGTATTTAAAATATTCTGTCATAAATGATGTTATTTTTCATTTCCAGAAAAACCATCGGGGTTATAATCTCCTTGAAGGCAGGGACTATGCTTTGTTCCTTTGAGTATAATTGTATAATTGCCCACAAAGCCTGGCACACAGTACATGCTCAACAAATGTGTAATTAACTGTTTAATTAATTAAGATAGATCATCTACTAGTTAGACGTCTTTTTTTAAATGTTTTTATTTATTCTGAGAGAGAGAGAGAGACAGATAGCATGAGTAGGGGAGGGTCAGAGAGTGAGGGAGACACAGAATCTGAAGCAGTCTCCAGGCTCTGAACTAGCTGTCAGCAGAGAGCCCGACACAGGGCTCGAACCCACAAACCGTGAGATCATGACCTGAGCCGAAGTCGGACGCTTAACCGACTGAGCCACCCAGGTGCCCCTCTACTAGTTAGACTTCTGGCAGCCTTAGTCCTAGTTAGCCCAGAAGCAGAACAGAACTCTAGGTAGGTATCTATATTTGAGTGAGTTACTCATGAAGAAACAAGTATCACAAAAATCCACATACTCTTCTCCGTACAGATCTGTTCCATAAACAATTATTGAGTGCTCCGTGCAGTGGAGCTGGGGCACAGAGGTGAAAAAGATGCAGTCCCTACTTTAGAGGCACTTCAAGTCACTTAGAGGCCCAGCGGTGGATAATTTCAATGCAATGTGGTACATTCTAAGATAAAGGGGCTTTGCCAGTCCTGTGAGAGCCCAGTAGAGGGCCACCAACCTGGCCTTTGCTAGGAGATAGAAGCAAGGTTGGAAGCTAGGATACCTGGGCTGGGGAAAAAGGGACAACCGGAAGTTGGTCGTGTGAAGGGGGATGGGCAGTGAAGGGGTAGGAAGACAGTAGTGGTCGTCCAGGCAGAAGAACAGCACAAACAGAGCTACAGAAGCAAGTTCTGGCAGGATGTGGGAGAGGAATTACGTATGATGAGATGCTGCTGGAGCTGGGATGGGTCAGAGGTGAGGCTGGGGAGACGGAAAGGTCAGGTCATGGAGGACCTGGTGCCCTGACCCAGGAGTGTGATCCCTATTCTGCATGGAAAGGGCCGTGTCTCAAGCACAGGGTAAGGCAACCTGATTTTTGTCTTGCTGCAGCATGGAGCATGGATTTAAAGAACAGAGGCCATTTCATAACAGATAAAAAATATCAAATCTCTATGATGCACACCTGAACTAATAGGGTACTGTATGTCTGTTATACTTCAATTTAAAAAAAAAACAAATAAAATTAGGAATATTAAAAAAAAAAAGAACAGAGGCCAGATGAGAGGCTAACATGACTCAAGGAAGAGGTGCTCTAGGTGATGAAAGGAGGGAGGTACAGAGTCAAGAAATGGGACAGGATGTCTCAAAAGAGACGGAACTACAGGTAGCAACCCTCTGAGCCAGAAAGAGCCCACGGATGTCTGGGTGCCTTTTGAGAGATGTGTCTGATCTGCTGAGATGTGAAAAATATTTCTCTCTCTCTCACCTCTGTGCTGCTCTCTCAGAGTTTTGTGGAGGTGTTTTTTTTTTTTTCCCCAGTAGAGAAGATAATCTGCCTTGCAAATATTCCTTATAGAGGACTTTGTGTTTTAAAAATTCTCTAGGCTCATCAAAGCAATAAAATTTGATATCAAAGAAGGAGCAGCTGGTTTCTCCAATGGGTAGCACTACAGGAATGGGAAGAAAAGAGAATTCAGATTTTGAAAGGAATGGAGGCCTGAGTTGTCTAGGCTCAGTGCCTCTAAGGTGGTAGAGGCTAGGAGGGGAAGGGCTCGAGTCAGCAAGTTATATTTGGTGTGCTTTAGTACCAGCAACTTTGGGAGTACTTATGAAGTTCAGGGCAATGCTAAGATCTGGAGTACAGATGAAGGTGCTTGGAACTGAGGGGGCCAAGAACCCAGAAAACTAGAAATGTCTTAGATGGGCCATCTACAGAGCCATCGGAAAGCCTTAGAATCAAGCAGGGATTCAGTTCACCCCTAAGATTTGTGCAGATTCGGCAGGGGTACAAATGGAGGTGCCACTCTTTTTTTCTCAACCCCAGCTGTGTTCCACTCTGAGTTGGGGGGCTTGCCCTTAAACCTGTGCAACCTCAGCCAGAACGTCCAAGTTCATGCCTTCAATCAGAAGCGACTTGAATGCAGATGTAACACTGTCTACCCTCTAGAGGACAGATGCATGAAAGAGGCCCTAAAAGAGGGCTCAGGGCCATTTGGGAAGGGACTCCCAGGGTCCTTGGTACTCAGAACATGGCTCTGAAAGGGGAGGCATGCGCTCCCTATGGGACTCTACCTTTGGCCCCGGGACTCCTTGTCCCTTGGGAAGAAACATGGCTATAGGAGAGCCATAGCAGGGTCCTCTAAAAGATGGGTCCCCGTATAGAAATCCTGATGGGTTGGGCCTAAGGGAAGTAATGGCAGGGATTGGGATGGAGAAAAGGGCTGAGTCAGGGCCTTTATAGTCAACAAGTGTGTGGGGTGTGTGTGTGTGTGTGTGTGTGTGTGTGTTTCTCTGTATGTTTTGGGCAAATGGGTGGCAGTGAAGATAAATAGAGGGTGAAAAAGAACTACCCTTAATACAACCTTATTGTCTTAGAATCAAATGAAATCGATGGATATTGCTCTAGCATATTGATCTTTTTGTTTTCTTCTGTTTCTGCAGAGTTCAAAGACAAGCAAGTAGAATGGGACATGTTGGGAGATGACACACTGAGAAGTGGTAACTGGCAGCAAAAAAGAGACAAGAGTCTCCAAATAGAAAAACACATTAGTTGGGGGTCATTTAGTGCCAGGGCAAATAGCCCTACATGCCTCAAAAGCTCCTTGGGACACAACTCCATTACAGCATGGAACAATGATGAATGTGCTTTTAGAAGTTTCCATTTTTGGGAAAAAGTATTTGCTTTCAGTTTGTCTAAAAAAACGCATTAATTTGAGTTCCTTCTTCTCCAGCAATTTGGGATAAGTCGGGTATTGCTGCAGTTCCCATTTAGTCTGAGACTTTCTGTTGCTTCTCCTCTGGCACAGAACGACCTGTTCAAGTTTTGTTGTTCCTCTTCTTCTCCCTCCTGGAGAATTCTGCCTGTCCCCGGATGCACAGAGCTGCATCGCAGGGCCCATTTGCTGGTCAGGCAGCATAAAGTCAGCTCAACTAAACTAAGTCTAAAACTGAAGTGACAATTCTGCTGCTATGCCCTAATTCACAGTCACATCATTAAATTGTTCATCATAGCCTCATATGGGACTTTTAATTCTTTTACAATAGCTGACACATGGCAGGAACAGATGTGCTCACTCACTGGAGCTACCTCAGCAGGAGCAGGAGAGATGAATGAGGATAATGGATAATAGCAAAGAAGGTCCACCGTCCCCCTTCTCCCCAGCTCTCAACCCTGGAACATCTGGCCTGTCATTCTAGGCGGGGGTTGGTGCAACCCCTGGGTCATAGCATGGCTCAGAGAGGGAATGAATCTCTGGGAGAGCCTTCATGTGGCTTTTTATGAGCTCATCTCACTTCAAGTGGATTCCTACCACTTCTCTGCTCTCAAGTCTTCTCCTTTGAAGGTCAGCCCTAAAAGCTAGAGTGAATATGGTGACCCCACCTCATGCTGTCTCAATGCTTCACTTCTGTCTCATGAACAAAAAGGCAGGGGTGGGCTAGCCTGGAAACCCAACCGTTGTCATAGTATAGCTTTTACAGACAGGGGTTCTATGTGGCAAACAACTGATTTACAAACAAGCTTGAGTAAGTTGGGGCCATCTTATTTGCATGTGTGTGCATTTTGTGCCTACATCTTCCCAACACTCATCTGCAGAATCAGCAGCCCAAGCTCTGGTGCCAGGTGAGTTCTGAATGGGGGAGTAAGGTACAGTGATGATAGTGATGACGGTGGTGGTAGCAGGAGAAGAAGAGCTACCATGTTTTATAACCCTACTCGGTGGTACCAGTGTTTGACAATGGCTGTGCCATATAATGCCTATGACTATTCTGTGAGGTAGGAATTACTAACCCCCCTTTAGAGATAGGAAACTGGGCTGGAATTCTCTAACTTTCTAAGGTCACAGATGGGAGGTCACGGAACCAGGATTCTAACCCAGCCCATGCTCTTAACGAATGTTGGGCAGCAGGTCTTATGAGGCACCTGGTACTTACTTACACTTTGTACTTTGGGGGCTCAGCCGCACTGAGTTTTCCTAGTTTTCCCCTCTGATATTGTCCTTTAATTCTAAAAAGTAGGTTCTGCCTTATTTCCTATGACCAGTCTCCTTGTTTTAGGCCCACTTCTGGTCACTGCCTCCTTATCGAATTCTCCTGTATTGAGTGCCTGTCTTACCCAGGATCTCCACTTTTCTAGGACAAATTATTTGCCTTGATCTTTCTAGCACTGCCCATGAGTCTGAGCTCCTGGGTGGGTTCTCCAGTACCTTCTAGATTTATAGATAATTGCTCCTTTCTTGTTGCTCCTGATAAACCATCCTGTTGCGGATCACCCGCTTAATTGAGCCACATCGCCTCTCTCTGATTTCCAAACGTTCCTATGTTCTAGGCCCATTTGTAAGCTTTTGACCATCCTTGGTCACCACATAATACCTCCTCAACTTTTGGCATCTATTCTCTAGGTTTAAACCAACCCCAGTACCATTGAAGCATTTGCAAGAGGACTATAAGCAAACCTGAGTTTTCCCAAAGTGGTGTCAGGGAGGGGCGCCTGGGTTNCCTGCTCATGATGTCTCTCTCTCTCTCTCTCTCCTGGAAATAAATAAAATATTTAAAAAACAAAAACAAAAACAAAAACAAAGTGGTGTCAGGGAGCCTGGACCATACACTTGGCTTCTGCAATAACCAGGGTCATTCTCTCGTCTTCCCTTAGAGGTCTGCCTTTTGGAAGCTCTGCTCACCCACTGGGTTGGCTAGTAATAATTTTGTCCATCCTCTTAGGGCCCCTCTCGTCACTGACCCCAGGAGCTCAGATGGAAGCTTTATCAAATATATTTTCCATTATTGATTAAACATAGAAGGAGGGGGTATTTATCCAATAATAATTCTCCGCTGGACTTACTTTGCCAAAAAAAGCAGAGCAAGCAAAGACTATAATTCCCAGTGATCCTGCAGCTTCCCTCTGTGAGCAGCAAAAGAAGACCAAGGAATATGGAGCTGGAAGGTCTCCGAACTTTTCTGGAGCAGCCTGGTGGGTATGGCAATCCCTGTGGCAACTTCTGGTGAGGCGCCAGGGCAGGGAATAATGATAATGAAAAGCATCACATGTGAAGACCTGTTGGATGGATGTCAGGGACAGTTTTGGAGACAATTGCAAGTTAGTGTTACAGAGTAGCAGGGAAGTGAAAGAACTGGAGATAAGTGAAAAATTGATTGGACATTGTGTTGTCTAGGATTAGAAATTGGATCCCCATCTTAGAGAGGTACAGTAAATACTAGTGTGCTTTAAAAACTTGCTTTTAGTTTCTCAAGTACATTTTCTTTTAATGTGATTTTGAAAAGATACTGACCTCCATGGAACCCTAGGACCATCAACAACCTGTTTGAATGTTGTTCCAAACCACTGAAGAAATACAATCATTTTGCAAATAATCTGACATCTTAGAAAGACACTGTTTCCATCTGGAGATAAAGTTTACCCTAATTCTACCATGTTCTCCAATGTCACAGTTCTTCACATCTGGGAATCCATCCCATTTTCTTAGCTTCCTGTCTCTGGTTCAAATGAAATGTGGAACAATTACCTATAGCAAATATTCTGAGCATCTCCATGAAGTCAGGTTGCCGGGAAAACCCAACAGCCCAAAATGAGAAAAATAGGGCAATATGCTCAGTATAATTTAGGCATACTGATTGCCCAGTGCCTTTTTGTCCCCTTGACAGATGACCTGGGTTTATTTTCAAGAGTGGGATAGACAAACTCAGTAGGGATTGCAACATGGCTAAAGCAAGAAAGCATGAAAAGGAAGTCTGGGACCCTTACCAATTTCTCACCCTGTGATACTAATTCCACCACCAATATTATTGAAATATAGGGCAGCTGAAATACTGAATTGCATCTCCAAAGGTCAGTACAGGAGCCATGTAATAAAATATCTGTCAAATATTTTGAGATCCTTGTAAGCACATAATGTTAGAGCTGAAAATCATAGGTATTGGTGAGAATGTGGAAATAGACCATTTTCATTAAAAAATAAAAGAGAAAGTACCACAAGTTACTAAGCCTGCAGCAGTTTGAGATTTATGTATACTAGATCAAACAATACATGCACAAACTATCACAGGTCCTCTTGACTCCCATAATGAAAAAATGAGCTCATACTTACTGAGAAGTAAACAAAGCAGCTCTCTAAATACCAACACCATCCCTTTACACTCAGCACCTAAACTGAAGGCTTTGGATAACCATTTAATGCTTTTCTCTGTTTTGTCTTAGTAGGAATCCTGTCTTTCACTTCCCTTGCTTGGTTTTGGTCTGTCTAGGGCTTTGCCGGTGAGCAAGAATCTAGCTCTTTCAAAACACTGGACACTGATAGTATTTTCAAAAATTGGTGATGATGGCAGCAGAATTTTCAATCTGTCTGAATCCTCTCATACAAACAGACAGTGCAACTAGATAGAAGAACTGAAAACCCATGGACAACATTTAAAACAAAACTAGGTAACAAGNAGCACTGGGTGTTATGTGGAAACTAATTTGACAATAAACTATTTGTAAAAAAAACAAAAACAAAAACTAGGTAACAAGGTATCCTCACTAACCCCCAAATACAAGCAGATGAAGACAAGGCATTCATAGCCACAAATCTGTCATGGTAGCAGTATCAGTTTGGGAGGAAGGAAAGAGAAGTAACTGTAAAGGGTTTGATAAGCTTGAGGACAGACAGACAACAGGTACACACTGGAAAGCAGAGTGGGCCAATTTGAGAAGGGCAGCTGACACGGGGAGGATGTTGATTTTTCCAAAACCAGGTGAATAAAAGGGCCCATGGCAAGAATGACTGCAGAGGCAGGATCCGTCTAGCCCTTTGAATTCTCAAAACCAACCCAGAGCTTCCAGGACAGAGTCCCGCAGTTAGGAGGAACTTATGGGAATGGGATAAACATTGATCAGGACACAGAGGATAAAAAGATGGGGTCCGGTATGGAGGGAAAGAACAGAGTCCCAAAGTGTCAGAAAACAGGCTCATATATTTATTAACACTGCACAACAACAGAAGAGGGAGCTCAGAGAGGTTAGCAAAGGTTTCCTGAACCTCATTTCCCACCTCATTTTAAATGCTCAGGAAAACTAATACTGCATAAAATAAGCAACACTCAAAGCCCATACAAAATTACTATTTAAAAACAGAAGACATTGAGAATAATATCCCTACAAATAATAAAAAAATTGGAAAGACGTGTCTGCAAAACAGATCAATGTTGTAACTTGTTACCTCAAAATGAAGCAAAAGACATTAAGGAAGTAATTGAAGACTTGAAAGAACAACACAAGTCAGAAATACAAAAAATCCCAGGGCACCTGGCTGGCTCAGTCGGTGGATATGTGACTCTTGATCTCAGGGTTGTGAGTTCAAGCCCCAGGTTGCGTGTGGAGAGTGCTTAAAAATAAAATCTTAAAAAAAAAGAAATAGGAAAAACTAAGAAATGAACCGACAGGACTCAGGAAAAAATGTAAAAATAAAAGAAAAAAAGAGTTCAAAAACAAAGACTAAACTATAAGGAGCAAAATGCCTTAAAGTTTAAAGGAAATGAGTAAGTTAAAAGAAATTGAGAAAAAAGAATAAATATTGAAAATAGGCAAAGAAAGTCCAATATACAGATAATAGAAATTCCTGAAGGTGAAAATGAAAGAGAATAGAAAAAATTACTAACATGCATTATTCAAGAAAACATTCCTGAAAACAATTGAAATCATAAATTGTAAAGGCACATCACTCTTCTACTTCAGGCCAAAATGGAGTAACAGGGACTGAATTTACTCTCCAATATGAAACAACTAAAAAAAAAAGGACAAAATATATAAAACAATTGGTTTCAAGAGATTGCACACCAAGGAATGAAGGAAAGTGATTCCTGAGATGTGGGAGACAGTTGAGGTGAGCCCCATGTTATCACAACTTGCTGCCTTGTGAGAATTTCCAAGGTGTGGTCCAGGAGGAGAAATCCAGGAGGAACTTGGCAGATTCTTCAAGTTGAGGAGACAAAGTTATGAGGCCAGTAAGACCAAAAGGAGCTAGAGTTAGCAGGAAAGAATACTGAGAAAAAACTCCAGAGATCTGATTAGGGTCATGTAGGGCATTCAGCAAAGCATTGATCAGTACTATCCAAGGCTGGGAAAGGACCACATGAGCGAATTGCAGGAAACAGTACCTGATGCTCACGTAGGCCTAAAAATAATGCTTGCAAAGGGGCAGGAAAACACAACCAGAAGAGAAGAATGACGAGTCAGTAGAAACCAACCCAGAACTGACACCGATGTTAGAATTAACAGACAAGGACATTAAAACAATTTTTGTAACTGTGTTCTATATGTTCAAAAATTTAATAGAAACATGGAAAATATGAGAGATCTGAAATGACCTTCTAGAGATTAAAGACTACAATATCTAAGATTAAGGATACACTGGACAAGATGACTGGCATTGCAGGAAAAAGATTAGTCGAACTTGAAAATATAACTATAGAAACTATCTAAAATAAAAAAGAGAGAAAAAAATTCTTTACAAGCTTGCAGAGCATCAGCGAGCTCTGGGACAATGTCAGTAGCCAGTAGACATGTAATTGGAGTCCCTGAAGGAGAGTAAGGAGAGAAGGGTTGAAAAGTATTTGAAGAAATAATGTCCAAAATGTTTCCAAACTTGATGAAAACTATAATTCAAAGATTCAAGAAACTTAATGACTCCCAAGTACAAGAAACATGAAGAAAACCACAGGAAAGCACATCAAAATCAAATTGCTCAATACCACTGATAAAGAGAAAATCAAAATCAGCCAGAGATAAAAGACATTTAACATACAAAGGAACAAGATAAGGATGACAGCTTTGTTTTGGGGAGCAATGCAAGGAAGAAGACCACAGCAGTCTAGACCTGTATCCACCAAACACATCTTTCGAGAAAAGTGTGAAATAAAGACTTTTTGAAACATAAAAAGCTAAAAAGATCTCATTGCTAGCAGACCTGCATTGTTAGATATATTGTGGTACATCTTAGGCAGAAGAAAAATGATACCAGAGGGGCGCCTGGGTGGCTTAGTCGGTTAAGCGTCTGACTTTCGCTTAGGTCATGATCTCGCAGTTCGTGGGTTCGAGCCCCGCGTTGGGCTCTGGGCTGACTGCCAGCTGGGAGCCTGGAGCCTATGTCAGAGTCTCTGTCTCCCTCTCTCTCTGACCCTCCCCTGCTTGCGCTGTTTCTCTCTCTCTCCTAGAAATAAATAAAACATTTAAAAAAATAATAAAAAATAAAATAAAAAAAAAGAAAAATGATACCAGATAGAAATAATGGTTCTATACAAAGGAACAAATAACACCAAAAATGGTAAGTATATGTGTATGATGTATAATTTTTTTATTATCTGAATTTCTTTAAAAAATAATTATCTGTTTAAACAAAAATAATAGCAGTGTATTTTAGGATTTACAACATATATAAAAGTAAATGTGTGTCAACAATAGCAGAAAGTCCAGAAAGGGAGAAATAGAAGTAAAGGTTTTATAATATACATTAAATGCTATAATGTTATTTGAAAGTAGACTATGCTATGTTAAAAATGTAAATTATAAACCCTAAAAGCAATAGTTATAGCTAATAAACCAATAGCTAATAAACCAATAAGGGAGATAAAATAAAATCATGCAAAATATTTTTTTTCAATGAATTTCTTCAAAAAATTTTTTCAAAAAAATTTCTTTTCAATGAATCTGAAAAGAAGGCAGAAATAGAGAAGAATGGAACAAAATACAGGTGAGATTAATAGAAAAAAATAAAATGGTATATTTAAACCTACTCATATCCACAATCACAATGAATATAAATGGTCTTAACACCCTCAAATGGAAGGCAAAGTTTACTGGAATGGGTTACAAAGGCAAAGAGATTAAAAGTAAAAGAATGACAGAAGATATATCATACTGATAGCAATCATAAGAAAACTTGATTTCTGTGCATCAAAGAATATGACCATTAGAGTAAAAAGGAAACCTCATAATAGGAGACCATATTTGCAATCATATATCTGATAGGGGGTTAGTATACAGAATATATAAAGATCTCCTATAACTGAAAACAACAACAACAAAAAACATGATTAAAAATGAGCAAAGAACTTAAGTAGACATTTCTCCAGAGAACATATACAAATGGCCAATAAACGCATGAAAAATGTTCAGTGTCACTGATTATTAGAGAAATGCGAATCAAAGTCACAATGAGATACTACTTTCTACCCATTAGGATGGCTAATCTCAAGCAAACAAAAAAATAATAAGTGTTAGTGAGGATGTAGAGAAATTGGAACCCTTCCTTGGTCACTGCTGGTACAAATGTTAAATGGGACAGCTACTATGGAAAACGGAATAGTGGTTTGTCAGAAAATTAAACATAAAATAATCATATGATCCAGCAATTCTACTTAATAGCTCTCAAAGAGGTATTTGCACACCCATGTTCAGAGCAGCATTATTTACAATAGCCAAAAGATGGAAGCAACCCAAGTGTCTATTGGCAGATGACTGCATTAACAAAATCTTATATATAGAGAGAGATGATTGGGAATACAAATCTATATACATACAATGGGATATTAGCCTTAAAAAGTAAGGACATGGTGACACATGCTACAACATGGATGAACCTTGAAGACATTACAATAAGTGAAATAAGTCAGTCACAAAGAGACAATTACTGTGTGATTTCTCTTACATGAGGTACCTAGAGCAGTCGAATTAAGAGACAGAAAGTAGAATGGTAATTGCCAGGTGCTAGGGGGAAGGGAGAATGGGGAGTTTGTTTAATACGAACAAAGTTTCAGTTTTTCAAGATGAAGAGTTTTGGAGATTAGTTGCACAACAATGTGCATGTACGTAATAATACTGAAGTATATACTTTAAAATCATATGGTAAATGTCATATTATGTATAGTTTATCACAATTAAAAATAATAAAAAGGAAGGTAGAGTTGGTATATTAATATTACACAAAATAGATTTCAGAGCAAATAATATTACCTGAAAGAAACAAGGCTACCTTACAATATCAAAGTGGTCAATTCGTAAGAAAGAAAAAGTGCACCATGTACCTGGGAATACTGGCTTGAATGACCAATTCCATGATATATTTGAATAAAAATCACAGGACCTTAAAGAACAAGAAAAAATATATTGGGCAATAGAAATAAAGAATAGGAAAAAAGAACATGTGGCGTAAAATAGAAAAAAAATAATCATCAGACTTCGACAGTACCACTTTATGTCAGAAGAAAATGGAGTAAGATAATCATCTGCAAGATAATCAAGAAAAGAAAATGCGAGCCAAGAGTTTGCATTCAGCAAAACTGACTCTCAATAGCAAAGGGTACAGACATATTGCTATCAACATGTGACAATTTAGGGGAATTGGTCCCATAGACCTCCCTAAAAAAGTCTACTAGAGAACCAACAATGAACAATCAAAGTAACCAGAGAGATATTTGTGGGGAGCATTAAATACATGCAGTAGTCCCCCCTCATCTATGGAGGATATTTTCCAAGATCCCCCATGATGCCTGAAGCTGTGGATGATACCAAACCCGCATATGCTATGTTTTTTTCCCCATATGTACATACCTATGATAAAGTTTAATTTATAAATAAGGTAGAGTAGAAGATTAACAACCACAATAATAGAACAATGATATCAATATACTAGAATAAGAGTTATACAAATATGATCTCTGTCTCAAAATATCTTATTGTACTATACTCGCCCTTCTTCTTGTGATGTGAGGTGATAAAATGCCTACATGATGAGATGAAGTGAGATGAATGACGAAGGCCCTGTGACTGTAGTGTCGGGTTACTACTGACTTTCTGACATCAGGAGGAGGATTGTCTGCTTCCAGATGGAGGTTAACCATAGGTAACTGAAACTGTGGAAAGCAAAACCGTGGGTAAAAGGGCATTACTGTAGGGGCACCTGGCTGACTCAGTCAATTAAGTGTCTAATTTTTGATTTTGGCTTAGGTCATGATCTCTCTGTTAACGGGATCAAGCCCTGCATTGGGCTTCATGCTGACAGCACACAGCCTGCCTGGGATTCTCTCTCTCCCTCTCTGTCTGCCCCTCCCTCTCTTGCTCTGTCTCTCTTAATAGATAAATAATAAATAAACAATTTTTTTTTTGGAAAGGGGGTTACTGTAATTACTTGTCCCACTAAGACTACATGAAGGCTTACAGGGACAATACAGTACCTAATAGCTCTATGCTCTGACAATGTAGATACAGTACAACTATTTTCTTAACAGTGGGGGAATGGAGAGATCATACACAAAACATTTAGAAATGGTCATCATAATGATGGCAGGACTGATATTGTTATTCTGAGACTGCTGTGTAAGAAATATGGGATATAAATAAGTAATTGTGGAATAATTCTCAGTCTACATTCCCTGTGTCCTTGAGAGCCAGGACACTTAGCATGAAAGATAAGAAATACATATTTAAGAGGTTAATGAAACTCTATAATCCAATGTTCTCTCTCTGTCTTATACACACACACACACACACACACACACACACACACACGTATATTTGACTAATCCTGGGCTCTTTTCCCTAAGAACATCACCAAATGGCTACCTAACTCACTAAATGTATCCACCATAAAAGAGCTATGACTGGTAATGGTGTCAAATGTTATTTTTTCCAAGACTGTCAGCATTTTAACAGGAATGATTCAGACACTCAGTGCCCTAGGTCTAAGTAATTGCCTTCTGTGGTGGGTATTCATATTGCCCTGCACAACATTCATTCTTCCTTGCCAGCCAGCTGCCGATTTTATGCTAGACTCAAGTGGCTGTGTGCTAGGCATACAGCTGTAATTCCCCTTCCTTCTCCCTACATTCTTTCTCTCTCTCTCTCTCTCCATGGGCTTTCTTGTGTTCACTGCTTCCTGCATGTCTGACCTGTTCTTTTGTCCTGTAGTTTAATTTTGTTAGTTTTCCCCATGCATATGGCAGAAAATGCCTTACCAGAGCTCCCAAATTTACATGTACCATACAGACTAGCTGGTTCTTAAAGCTTTTTTTTTTTTAATTTGAGAGAGAGAGGGCGAGCAAGTGAGAGAGAGCGAGTGAGCAAGAGAGAGTGAGCGAGCACACAAGCAAGGGAGAGGGGCAGAGAGAGAGAATCTTAGCGTAGGCTCCACACTCAGCCTGGAGACCGATGTTGGCTCAATTCCCTGGCCCTGGGGTCATGACCTGAGCCAAAATCAAGTGTTGGATGTTCAGCTGACTGAGACACACAGGGGCCCCAGACTCGCTGTTTCTGAACTGCAATCCTAAGTTTCTGGGGCAGAGAATCCAAGTGGCTCGGTTTTGGTTAGGGGCATTCCTCTCATCTAACCAGCCGGGTCTAGGGAGGCCTGTGCGGTACCAACATGACAGCAACTATAAGCGCCACCCTTCTGAATAGACAGGCTGGATGTAGCAGTCAGAGAAGTGCAGGGGCAAGGCAGACACCCCATGAGGGTATTCACTACAAGCCTGACAGTAGTTGACCCATTCTGGATTCTCACAGCTGTACTCCCAGGGCTATGATCTTCTTAAAAATTTTTTTTAATGTTTATTCAGTTTTGAGAGATAGAGACAGGGTGTGAGTGAGGGACGGGCAGAGAGAAGGGAAACACAGAATCTGAAGTAGGCTCCAGGTTCTGAGCCGTCAGCCCATAGCCCAATGTGGGGCTTGAACTCATGAACCGTGAGATCATGACTCAGATACTTAACTGACTGAGCCCCGCAGGTGCCCCCCAGGGCTATGATCTTCTTAAGGCCAGGGCCCTAACGGGTTGCTGACTAATATAGATACCACAGAAGGACCTCCACATTTAGGTGGACATGTTGGATATATTATCTGTCAATGCCACATTCCAAATCTTTCTAGCTCTCTGTCTTCTGGGCAGGTAGGATTTTATTTTCTGGCATACTCTGAGGTTGAATCATACCATGAGAACAATTCTGGCCAACAAAGCTGTAAGCATTTAATGACTTGTAAGAGGACTTCCAAAATGATCCTTTTCCTTTGCCATGAACATTGACAACGTTTCAGACAGTGGTTATCTGGATCCTAATATGAATGTTACAATGCACTGGACCTGCAATGGGCATGTAATATAAGCAGAAATAAGTCACTGAGCTTCGGGGCTGTTTGTTACTGCAGCATGCCTACCTTTTTGGCTGATACCATGTAAACAGGGATGGTATCACCATCATTTCTGGAAAAAAGTCACTTAAAGTCTAATTCAGAGCACTAAGCTGTCACACAGACTCCTCTCCCCTCCTCTGTTCTGAGTCTCCCGTGAGTTTTTCATCCTCACCTCAGAAAGAAAAGTCCACTTCTTAGTAGTGAAGCCACCAGGAAATAAAGGAGCTGAGGGCTTCTATCTCACTCGGACAGGAGTGGTGCCTAGTCGGGTGCATACATGGACAGTTTGGTGAAGCGAGTTTGGAGCTCAATCCAGCTCAAAAAGAGCTGTTCTTTGTTGAGACTCAGTCGGGACAAGGCTTCAGACAGGGAGCACAGCTTAACCAGGTAAGGATCCCGATGCCATCCCTCTTCCTGCAAAAGTCATAGAAGAGAGGTTTAGGAGTCTGGAAAGCCAAGCTGAAAGCATGGGTGCCCCAGCCCACATGCAGATCCCAAATGTGGGAATGCGATGTGATGATTTTATGAAATATAAAAGTCAAATGAATTTTTCATGAAGAAGTTATCTTCCCAAGATGCAATAATGGAAAATTCCTTTCAAGAACTGGTGTTTAGACCTCACAAAAATGCGCAGCAAATTGCATTGTGATTTATTTGTCAATGTTTTTATAGGTTAGGCGTTACTTTCTACCCCACAGCTGGAGTCAATTTTTAATATTTAAAAGTGGAAAGAAAGCAAAACCTAAACACGTCCAGAGCTGTCTGTTTTAGATTGAGCTTTTCCCAAACAGTGCTGTTTAGAACTGAACCCTGAGCATGGTCGGTCAGCGGCCAGCTGGCACTTACCTCCCTGCAACATAGAATTAAAATATCTGGGGCTGGGCATATTACATAGAAGACCTCCTAAATTGTAGTTGGTGGGTCTGGTGTTTATAACCACTTTCAAATGCATGTAGCCTGTCTGCCCTTTTGATTGAGGAAGGAAAGAGTCTTTGTGCTTTTTATTCTGGGTTTCCCTTGATGCTCAGAGCTCAAGGTGCCGTGAACATAATTTTCAAGTCCAGTGGTTTCTGGCCCCCTTTGATGGCTGGGTTAGTAGGGAACTCACAAGACAGTCTCCTTAGTGATTTCCAGGACACCGATCAACTACAGAGGAGCAGCCTGGTCTCTCTAGACTTTTGACTTCAGTGAGGTCTAGTCTGGGAACTACTCAGTGTCCATCTTCCTGGGCTTGCAGGTGAAACCATGAGGCTGGTCTTACAGGTGGGTTCTTACGGCAAGGATTCAAATCACAAAAGAGAACAAGCCATCAAGCCGTACAGCTTAATCCCATTACACATTCTCTTGAGCTCCGTCTCCAGGCTCAAACAGGGGCCTCATTATAGCTGGTGATAGAGAATTCACAGAGCAAAACTGGGTCTGTGCTTTGGGGAACAGCACAGCATGGTGCCCCCAGAGCACAGCACTCATACTTCAGTGCATGGCACATCATACTTCATGCTTCATTGCAGCCCCCATTGTTGAGGCCTCCAGGCTGGCACTGGCTGCTGCTAAGGCTGCCATGTGTGTGCCCACCAACAAAGGATTCTGTAACACACAACATCTGGAAGGAGGAAAAACAGCCCTAATTGTGACAGGCACAATCCCTTTGGGTAGGAGTTGATACCCTTCTGATGGGGGGGGGTGTTTCTCTTTGCCCTCTCTCTCCTGCTCCCTCCTGATCATTCTATAGCCAAGGCCCACAGGAGGAGTTGACCCATTTCCAAATGTGTGCGTTGGTCCAGCTAAATGAGCCAGTGGAGGACTTTTCGGGCTGCTGACAACATCCCCCAGTCAGGCTTTGAGAAGCACCAACAATCCACAGAGACAAGCTTTGGGTTACAAGGAGCCTCAGCAAACCATGGAAATGTAAAATGTGCCAGTATTTTAGGCTCAACTTCAACTACCATGGCCTTTTCCCAGGAACCATGCTCAACGTCTTCAACAGGAACACAAGCATCAAGAGAACCCCTTCGATAAATCCCTAAATTCATAGCATTAACAAATGAAGGGCTGGGGAAGAGCAATGATTATTCCCCAGCACAAAAGGATTTCTTGCCTCACAAAAGGATTTCCCATGTACTTCATTTGGAAAGTGCACACCCCAAGAGCACCTATCCTATGATTCGATTTAATGCACAAACCTCCAAGAACACACCCAACGCAGAGTCTGGTATACGGGCAATTGGAGCTAATGTGCAACAGAGCTGCCCGCCAGCAGGGGGAGCTCTTCCCCCGGTTCACAGATTACCCAATAGAAAACTCACTATGGCTTGAAGAGCAGGGAGTCACGGTCCAAAAGAACACAGGATACCCAGTGGATTTGTGTTTTTTCCTGAGGACATTGGGGAGCCGCTGAAGGATTCTGGGACATCTATGGAATCGTACTGGGTCATCCTACCTCTTTTGCTCAATATCTCTGATATCTTTGGGGAACACATTTTCAAAACTGGGGTTCCTTGCATTTTCAACTCTTCTTAAAATGCATTACAGTGATGACCCGTGAATCTTTTTCAGGGACCAAGGGCAGGTTCTAGTTTAGGGGTGTTTTCTCAGGAAGGGTAAAGCTTTGCTTTGTTTG
Organism: Crocuta crocuta; assembly: GCF_008692635.1. Lineage (NCBI taxonomy): Eukaryota > Metazoa > Chordata > Mammalia > Carnivora > Hyaenidae > Crocuta > Crocuta crocuta. The sequence goes on along the minus strand of NW_027533334.1, from coordinate 7,827,524 downwards.
GGTGGGGGCAAGGGGAGAGACAGGCAAGAATGAGAGGGAGGTGGAGGCAGAAAGACTATTGTTTTATGCTCCAGTGGTGCTCCAAACCTTGCAGCAAGCAGTCTGGCACTGAAAACGGTGCTGTTTGAAAGTTAATGGGCAAGACATTCTGAGAAATGGGTTGTGGAGATAAGCATCAGGAGGAAACTGCACTGTTTGAAGTTTGCCTGCATCCAGGAAACCAAGAAAAGCAGAGCCACCCATTAGCTGGATTGCAACTCACACACGCACACATTCGTGGAATCCAAACACTGTCCAAAGACAAACATCTCCCACAAGCAAATGAAGAATGACTTTCCCCCCACCCCACAAAAGAGCTGGGGAAATGGTATTTCCTTCCTGTGCTGGGGAACAAAGTCACGATATTTTCGGAGAGAGACGTGAGTGAGCTCTGGAGGGCAAGAACTGGGCACTGTCCCTTTATCCCTGCTGAATGTTGATAATAAAAACAAACGTCTTGACTTCAGAGAGTCCAAAAAGCATAGGAACCTAAGGGGAAGTGATGAAAATAAGAAATGAGTGTTGTCTTGAATACTTTATACCAGAATTAGACCACTGTGATCTCCCTCCAGAGGGACTGCAATGGCTTTCCCACCTCTGGTCTTGATTACCTCCCCAACTTACCCTCCGTAGTGCTGCCAGGAGGACCTTTCTAAATCAGAATCTGCTTAGAATCCTTCAGTGGTTCCACACTGCTCCCAGGATAAGGGTCCATCTCAGATATAAGTGATGAGGCCCTCCATACTCTCCTCTCTGAGGTTACCTTGAATCTCATCTCTTGCCCTCTCAGGAAACCTTGTCGCTCCCGAATGGACCATGTTTTCAGTGGCATAGTGCTGGGGGCACTGCCATGTACCCTGGGTCCTTTCTCTTACACAGGCTAGAGTTTGTCTGGACTCCCATCTCTGAGGGGACCACACAGACTGGGCACGTGTCCTCTTCTCCCCTTTGCTCTGCCCCCTAAGGTTTCCACTCTCACTCTGGATCTTTGCATACACCCAAGCCTCTCTTTTCACATCCCCACTTCTGTTTTACCCTTCGGACAGTGAATTAGACATTATCTCATCAGGGAAGGCTTTCCTGACTCCCCGAGACTCATAGGGACACCCCTGATACCACCTCCCTTTGTGTCACTCATGCCTATCCCTACTGTACCTTTTGCACGCTGTGCATAATTACCTGATGACCTGTCCTTTGTTTACACTGTGAGCTCCACAGAAATGCAACTTTTCCCCCTGCTCTCTCCCCATCCCTCCTCTGTCATATTCTAGGAGCTCACATAGTATTTTCTCAATGAAAATATTTCTTTCCCCCAGACTATCAAAAGACTACCTTGGCTTTTGGAGCTCACTTTCTTGATCAAATAAGATGTATTATTAATGACGCCACAGTTTGGCCTGTGAATGGTGCATCCGCTGACAGATGGATCTGACTGCTCTATTTTGCTGCAAGGAATATCCCTCCTTCTTCAAGAGCTCTCTCTCGCAGGCACTTCCATTACCTTAATATTTTATTAAGCAGCCATTTTTCAGGGTATAAGGGCATTGTCTCTGTTTAATCAAATGACAGAGTAGTCAAGGCTAGCGATGCACCTGGCATTCCAGGAATTAGAAAGCTTTGTTAACAGGCCATTTGGCCTGAGGCTATGTGATTAGTTTCTCAAGTCTACTTTTATGCAAAAAGACCTGTGAACAAATAGAGATCAGAGATTGCTAAAACATTTTCCAGGGATGTCAGAGGGCCACAAAAACAAACATTCCATTCACTTTCTTATAGCCTATACATCTCTAGGACCTAAGTTCTGCAGGATATTGAATCACCAGGTCAACGTTTGATCTCATCAGCCCGATAATTTACTACTGCCCACTCCTGTAGATAGAGAAGGCTGTGGGATGCATACAAGCAGAGTATTAGATTACACTAAATACCCCCTCCCCAACCACAATGGACACCAGATAGATTATATGTTTGGCTCTAATGAATGCTCAGACAATGCCCTTGGAGGCTGAAGAGGTGCTCACTGGGAGTTTAAGGCCCCTACGTCCTGCAGCATATATATAATGTGGCTGCCTGCCACTTACTGACTTTGTGGACCTTAGGAGAGTTACTTAACCTCTCCATGCCCCAGTTTCCTCATCTGCTCAATGGGGACAGTAACAATACCTATCTATCTCTCAGAGTTTTTGGGAGGATTAAATTAGCTGATGAGTTGCATAGAACAGTGCCTGACACAAGGTAAGCATCACAATAAATGTGAGCTATAGTTAACGATCCTAACAAAAAGGGTGAACAGACTTTATCTGTTTGAGTTAACCCTGCTGTGTTGACAACGATGAATGACAGAGCAGCATATCTTGTGAAACGGTGTACATTTCATCAGGACGTTGGCTGTTTGACTCCCTGGCATACTGGCTTTAGAAAGGATCTAGAAATGAAATGGTTTTGCTAGTCTGATCAGGCTAGATCAAGTGTGGGAATAGGCTTTCAGAACGTGGCCCTGTGGTTTCAAGACAAGGGAGCCAAGGCGAGTTCTTTTGCTTCTCAGATCAAGCAATAGAGTATTCTGAACTCCAGCCAGTCCCAAGGGCTTGGTGATCTCAGCTCAGTCCTTGAGGCCAGCTTGAGTCCTCTGCAAACTGGGGCTGGCATTGCAGATGCCACACCAGCTCCTTAGCGGAGCCAGTGAGACTGGATTCTGGGTGGCACAGCTCCATCTGGGGAGGCTTGTGCAAAATTATTTCTTCCCACAGGGTGTTTAAAGGCAGGTTGGCCCAGGAAGAGATGCACTTAGAAGAGAGCAACAGAGGGTGGTTTGGAAGGAATTCAGAGTCCCTTTCACAGTCAACAGGCTCCTTTTGGGAGAACATCGAAATGAGCATGGATGAAGGTAGCTCAGTGGGAAGACGAGAGGAGGTTTGGGAATTAGCACTGACAGGACTTGTGATGGACTGGATGGGGTAGACGGGAGAGAGAATGGCTCTAAGGCTTTTTCTTGGAGCATCTGGGTGGCTGCACACCCCCTTTCCAGTCTAAGTACACTAGGGTGGCTACGACAGCCCCAATGGGCTCTCTCCATCCCACTCATCAAACTCCCCTTCACCTCAGGACAGTCCCACCTCCTCCATCACCCCACTCATCAAACTCCCCTTCCCTCAGGACAGTCCCACCGTGTTTTAGAGGAACCAGGGTGACAGACACTTTGGGGTACCTTTCCTAGATGAAGTCTACTTCCAGCAAAATCTTTGCCTGACTCCCCAGGGGGGTTGCTGGAATGACGTCCAGCCCTTCCCAGATGTAGGGCAAAGGCTGCTCATCAGGGGGTCATCTAGTTTTAGAAACTAGGCTAAGGAGGACAAAGTGCGTTGCTTCTCCCTGAATTGGGATCACAGAATATGGCTAAGCCTGGGCTGTGCAGGAAAGGCCGCCCCCTTCACTTAGCCACATCTCTTCCCCGTATCTGCTCCCTCGGCCGGCACAACTTCAGCAAACCAAAAAGGTCTGAAGGTCTAATCTGCAGAAAATCCTTTCAGATCTGAAAAGGGTTAGTTTTGTTTCTAGAAAGCTCCTACATAATCATCTATCTCTTTCTCCGCCCTCCCCCCCGCCGCCCCTGCCACACACACACACACACACACACACACACACACACACACACACACACATTTTATTTACAGTCCAGGAAAGACCCATACATTCTGAATATATACTCCACCCTCCCCACAAATTACTGTAAAATTCTAAAAACCTACACATGCTTGTAAATAGATCACCCTTAAATGGAGCAAGATCTCTGAATATCCCATGAGTCATGCAGCTAAAATGTCCCCTGGGGAGCCCGTGTTGGCAGCACACATTTTCCTATAAAAAATTGAGTTCAGAGCTTTCCGTGGCACCCAGCTCTATGCCAGGAAGAGCCCATCTGTGCGTAGTGGGGAAGCCATCGGTCAGGAAACCTGTGAGACCAGATGCTTCCCCTTCACCTGGGGGGAAGTCTCCCCCAGGAAGTCACTTAGGACAATGAGGAGAGTCACGCTGCCTGAGGAGAAAGAGCAAGTAGTGAAGGGATGTGGACTCGGGTTCTAGTACAGGCTCTGTGCTGTGTTCCCCCAGGAAACATGCCTCCCTTCACTGGGCTTTGTTACCTTATCTCTGAAAGGAAGGGACTAGACCAGCTTAAATTCAACAGTGTCTGGGCTGGACATGTGCTGTACAAATGAAAAACATTTTTTAAAGCCCAAATTCAGCTCCATTCCTCAAAGAGCATGTGGTCTTGGGGACAAATAACCATGGCACTACATAGTTTGGACTTGGGGTCCCCAAGAAGGCTGAGAGCCACCCCTTCGCATTTCAGGGGCTGAGATTCTGTGTCTCCCTGACTAGAGCAGCCTCAGGTTGGGGTGAGTGAAAGTCAAAACACCACAGAAATGTCACAGCCACGGGAGGGGCCTGTGGGCTCTTCTCCTTTCACTACTGGCTGTTGCTGAACTGTGGAGCTTCTAGATTCACACACCCCGCCAGACACTAGGAACGTCCCGTTGGGCATAGGAGAGGAGTACAAAAACGCTCAGATGTGGCGCTGGCCTGAGCTGTCCCCCACTGCTCTTCTATCTGTGTCTCAGCCAAGCCAAGCAGATCTTAGCAGGGGAGCCAGAAGCTGAGAGGAATCTCCTTAATGAGTTGGTGAGTGTCAGTCTGTCTGATGAAGGGCCACTGGGAGAGGCAGCCAGCCTGGGTTCCTGAAGAATCTCTAGCCTGCCTGGAGTCTGGTTAGTGGGATAAGCACCATTTTCTATGGGGCCCCGGGCAGCCTCAGGCTGAAGGGTGGTTGTGGAGGTTCCTACCTGCAAGTGCCAGGTCTCACACAAGGCTCTTCCTCCTCCTACTCACCTGCTTTCCATCAGCCGCCTGCGTCTTCCACATCTGTGCACTCAGCAGCCATGGCTATCTGCTGAGTCTCACTTGGAGGAAACAGATGGGGCTTTATAGCCACTGCCTGCCAGCTCCTTCTGGTCCCACCTTAAAGCCTCTGCACCCCTCTGCCTGTCCCTCACACTGGGCCTCATGAGGCCTGCCAACCTCTTTTCCCAGAGGTGTAGCAAGAGCCCAAATACCAAGCCCTATTCCTTTCTCCTCTCTGGTTTCCACTTCCTTAACCGACCTTTCTCCAGAGGTAGTTGGCTCAGGTCTCTTTTTTTTCTGTTCTTCCAGACTAAAATGTGTGACTGTCACTCACTAACTCCATGACTGGGATGTTTCTAGCTCTTAGGTTGGCTAGCCACCATTTGCTCACACCCCTAAGCTAGCTAACTCTACTCTGAGCCCCCAGGAACTGATCCCCTGTGGACTACATCTCCCAGAATCCCCTGTAACTGGTTCCAGTTGGGTTCAGCCAATGGGAGGCACCTGGAAGGGGTTGGGGGTTGGGAGGAAAGATAACTCAGGGTACTTCTCACCTATTCCACACTCTGTTTCTGCTTTGGTGGCATCTGGGGCTTTTGTTGAAGCCCTCCATGATTCTGGCTTCCACTAGGTAGCATCGCCTCTGCCTCCATAGTGTCACTTTTCACTGGACCACAGTCACACTGTGCCTTCTCCACCTCCCTTTAGCCTTAGGGTGGTAAAGATTTCCCACATTGCTGATCTCTGGGTGTTTCACTGTGTGTTCCCATATCCTGCCCACGCTTCTGTAAAAGTCTTAGAGCCCTCTGGGGGCAAATTCTGTTTCCTGTTGTGACCATACGGATGCCATAGTCCTCCACTTTTAATTTCAGAGTTTGACTCACTGCCCTTTTAAAATTATATAATTTTTCCACCAAGATCACCAGAATGGATGCTTCGGTGTCAAAATTACATCTCCTAGAAGCTCAAGAGGAACTCAAGAGAGGCTAAATTCCTTGATAAAACCAGGAGTCATGGGAAGAAAAGACACTCTCTGGGAGACAAGATGAGAAGGTCTGCCAAGAAACTTCTCCCATGATTGGTGGGAGACCCTTCATCCCTGATGAAAAGAAGCAAGGGAGAGCTCAGCCTTGGAAGAAGGGAATGAGGCAGAGTGATCCCAGACCTACTTATTTTTAAGGAAACAAAACAAAACCTCTGAAAGAATCTATGTGCCTGCCACCCCAAATGAACAAATGCTTCCATTTTTCAACTTACTTCAGATCTTTTTTAAAAAGAAGTGAAACAGGACAGAGTTCAAACACCCCATGTCCTCACACCAGAGACCTGCTCCCTTCCCTTCCTTCCCAAAGACACTACTGTGATGAATTCTACCTGTCCCCAGTCCTCTTTACATCTTCACTGTACATCCATGTATTGACAAACAGTATATAACATTGTTCCATGCTTTGAAACTTGTATGAAACATGGTATCATTTTTCTACATATATTCTGCACCTTGCTTTCACTACTCAGCATTGTGTTGTCTGGATCTGGCTTTTTTGCTACATATAGATTGAATCCATGCTTTCTGGTTGCTATGTAATATTTCATATGGATGCTCTATAAGTTTACTCATTTTATGCAAATTCTCACTGGTGGACGCTTTGTGGTTTCAGGGTTTTTAGTTTCTGGAAGCAGTGTTTCTAAAACAAGAACAAAAGTTTCCCTAGGAAAGGAAGTGTTTCCCAGAAGTGGAATGTTCAGTTCAGTTGGATGTGTATATTTGCAATTTTATTAGAGTTTGCCAAAATTGTTCTCCAAAATGATTTTACCTACCTGGTGAATTCCATTTCTCTGCATTTTTATCAATATTTGGTATTGTCATAATTTTTCATTTTTACCAAGCCAAAAGCATGAAATTGAACTGTGCTGTTTAAATGGAATATTCTCGTTTACTGGTGAGGCCCAGACATCCTTTTACAACTTTCACATGTATGTGGATACTCAGGATTCTTCTGTAAATTGTTGGTTTAAAGTCTTTACTCATTTTTTGTTTTTGTTGGGCTCTTTGTCCTTTTTAAAAATTGACTTAAAGAATTCTTTATATATTTCAAATATTAATCTTTTGTGGCTTGCCTTTTTTTTTTTTAATAGTTTATTGTCAAATTAGTTTCCACATAACACTCAGTGCTCATCCCCACAAGTGTCCTCCTCCATGCCCATCCCCCCCTCCCCCCACATCCATCAGTCCTCAGTTTTTGTCAGCATTCAAGAGTCTCTCATGGTTTGCCTCTCTCCCTTTCCCCCACCATTTCCGCCCTTCTTCTCCCCCTTGTTCCTCCGTCAAGTTCCTCCTAATCCTCCTATACGTGCAAACATATGATATTTGTCCTTCTCTGCATGACTTATTTCGCTCAGCATAACACCCTCAAGGTCCATCCATGTTGCTACACGTGGCCAGATTTCATTGTTTCTCATTGCCATGTAGTATTCCATGGTATAGATAAACCACATCTTCTTGATCCATTCATCTGTTGATGGACACTTAGGCTCTTTCCATGTTTTAGCTATTGTGGAGAGTGCTGCTATGAACATTGGGGTACATGTGCTCCTATGCATCAGCATTTCTGGATCCCTTGGGTAAATTCCTAGCAGTGCTATTGCTGGGTCATAGGGGAGTTCTACTGTTAGTTTCCTGAGGTGTGGCTTGCCTTTTAACTTTTTTCAGAAGTTTTAAAATTTGACATTTTCCTTTTTGATTTCTGATTCTCATGTCTTATAAAATAAACCCTTCCCTACCTCCCTGTCATAAAAACATTCTCACAAGTATTTAGGTCTTTAAGCCATCTGGAGTTTATTTTTGGGTGTGGTGTGAGGTAGGAATCTAATGTAATTTTTTTCCACATAGGAAGCCAGTTGTCCTAACATATTTATTGAATGGTTCATAGTTTCTCCACTAATTTATAATGCTTCCTCTATCATACACCAAAGTCCAATTTATGTTGGATCTATGTCTGGATTTTCTGTTCTGTTTTATTGATAGATTTGTCTTTCCCTGTTCTATACGCTCCCACTCACACTTTGTTAAAAATGTTAGACAAAACCCGTAGCCTTTTACCTCCAATCCCCATCTCCAACATCTCCCTCCTCAATTTTGTCCTGCACTCATCTGTGAGCAGATTCTTTCCAAGAATCATCATCACCTAATTTATTTTGTGCCTACTGCGCGCTAGGCAGTGTGTTAACTACACATGTATTATGTAGTCATTCCTCATGGCCCTGTAAGGTGAGGTATGTTTGCCAATCATGATACTGAGGCTCAGAAGAAGTTGAGGAGGTTGCCAATGTAACACAGCCAGTAAAAGACAAAGCTACCTGGAATCCAGGTTTGTTTGTCCTCAAAAGCATTGATGGCACTCCATTTCCATTTTCTAGCCCTTCACAACCTCCATACTCTGGTCCCCATCTGATCTCGGAATTTTTCCATCTGTAAGATGGGTATAATAATCCTCCCTTGCAGAGCTGTTACGGGATTATGTGAAATTAGAATCGTGAAAGCACTTAGTACAGTGCCTGCTGTGTAATAGGTACTCAATAAATGTCAGCTAACATTGAACAAAAAGTAGGCAGCAGTTGCCAAAGTTTAAAAAAAAAAAAAAAAAAGGTTACCCCAGCCCATTATTCCAGAATCCCAGGGAAAGAGGGGGGCTGCGCAAGAGCGGGTGGGAGTGAGTGAGTAGGGTAGACGTCTTTGGAGACCTCCACCTTCCACTCTGCTTCCTCTGGTTGGGAACTCCCGGGAGCAACAGGAAGAAGACTGGCGAGGGTAAGCTGACAAGGGAGGTAAACCCTTAGAAATCTTATTTATTCCTGCGAACCTGGGGGCTGAGGGTCAACAGCTGCTCTGCAGCTCTGGACCTACACGGCAAGTTTGGCTATTGAAGGGCTGGCGTGACCCAGGTTTCAGCCTCCAGGCGCTGAGAGCTGGAGCCGGACACCTTCCCTCTCCGGGCTGCCTGAGTAAGGCCTAGGGCCTGCCATCCCTTCGTGATTCCCAGGGCAACGGGGCAACTGCAGGCCTCCCTCAGAGGAAGCAGGTGAAAGAAGACAGCCCTTCCGGGCAGCTCTCTGACTAATGGGAACCACATTGACAAAGGAAGCTGATTGACTTGAGAAATCCAGCACAGCACGCGGGCTCCCTTTAATGCTGGCGGATTATGGTCACTTGCAATTTTCTTGCTAATTGAAATTTTTGTAGGAAAAGCAAACACACATATACACATGTACGCATGTATTTCCATGCTGATTCTATTTCGGAAGCAGTGGGTTATACACTTTGGTTACAGGCTTTCTTTGACTCCACCCCTCACATCTGCACTGTATCAACGACAGCTCCAGCTATGGCCCCAGGATACTCTACAGGGGTCAGAATAACAGGAAAACAGGAATGGGGAGGACAGTGCCCTCTCTCCTTTGTTTAACTTGGAAATACTGCCTGAGTCTTAAGAGAGGCAATATGCTGGGTCCAGAAAGAGGTGAAAATTATACCAGGTTGCTGAGAGAGAAGCCCAGAAGGACTACAGCCCATTTTCCTTTGCTGGTGGTCTGGCTTGGGGTGTTAGATTCCTCTGACCATGACGATTTGGAGGGAGCAGGACTTTTTCCTTAAGCCATCCCTCCATGTCCCCCCAAATCAAGTGAGAAAGAGAGACAGAGCAGAGTGAGAAAGGGAGACACAGAATCTGAAGCAGGCTCAAGTCTGAGCCGTCAGCACAGAGTCCGACATGGGGATCAAATTCACAAACGTTGAGATCATGACCTGAGCTGAAGTCGGACGCTTAACTGACTGAGCCACCCAGGCACCCCTCAGTGCCTTTTTAAGTAAAGAAATGGAGGTGAGGTAGAAAGCTAAGGGACTTAGCAGCTAGGGATGTGAGAGGAATGTCCTGAAAGGAAAACACCAAAGGGCAAGCTTGGCACCCCAGAAAATAAACTGCAAGTCCCATACAGTTTTGGTGAGGGCCTCTCCTGTACTGGGAACTCCCTGTCGGGAGGAGGAGGGGCCCAGAGAAGGAATCAGAAGTAATTCCAGACCAGCACAGGCCTTAGAGATGAAACAAAAGAGGCTGCATTGAGTCACTCCATAGAGATGGGATGTACCTCCACCCAAAACTTGTTTCAGATGTTGAGAATGATGACACCACACATGCACCAAGGGGGTGTTAAAAAGGTTATTAATCACATGAAGAAGCTTTCTAGGGAGAGCAGGCCAGGCTCCCAAGAAGATCTGAAAAAGGCTTGAGATTTTATGGTGGTTAGAGGGTGGGGCTGGAGCGAGGGCTCCTCTCCCCAAGGGCTTGTGTAGCTTGAACTTCCCACTGGTGCTAAAGGAATATGCCCTTGTGCACCTGGCCATTCTCATCAACTTGGCCCAACACGGAACAGAACAGAAAAGAGGGTGATGGGCTTGAAATCTGTCAGCAGTCAAAAATCAAAAATGGGATTCTGATTTCTTTTACAGACCAGGAAGAAGCAAATAGATCCTGTTTGTTTCCATGGCCTATCAAGACGGTCCCTAATACCACTAGCTGCCAGGAATCCTGGGTCTCCCAGGTCTCCCATATTGGGCAGGGGTCAGAGTCACTTCAACCTTTTCATGTTATGAGACCAGGAACTTTTGTTCTTCTAGGAACTAAGGAAGCCTGTTAAATATATTCTGAGACAACAGACCTTCTGGCCTACAGTGTGTGTGTGTGTGTGTGTGTGTGTGTGTGTGTGCGCGCGCGCGCGCACGCGTGTGTGCGTGTGTGAGTGACTTTAAAGAACCCTGGCTTTATCACTCAGGGTCTTATTATATAATGAAATGACTGGATCCCGTAATCAGAACTAGCTTCTTTTGCGCCTGAGAAATTGAAATATGCTAAAGAGAACAGGATGGCAGCTTACTATATTTGTACTTGGTTGTGTGCTCCTTAGAACTGATATTATTTGTTGTAGCCCGGGACCCAGCACAAAGCCAGATATATATAGTAGGTGCTCAAAAAACATTTATTGAATTGAACTAGTGAAGTGATAACTGGTATATCTATTCTATCCATTCTTCTGCTCCCATCTACTAAGGACAGTGTGGGAAGGAAACAAACACTCCACTGAACACTTACTATGGACCCTTCTCTGTGCATTATGCTATTTCATTGTCACTACAACTTAGAGTAAGTATTGGAGGTCCCATTTTGACAGATGAGGAAAAGAGAGGCTCGAGAAGGTGAAATAAGTCTAAACAACTAGTGAGTGATGGGGCCAGGCTTTCCCTTGAAGGCCAGCAGACCACAGGGCAGTTGGAGCCAGAGCAAGAGCAGTGCATGAGAAGGGAGCCACCAGGCAGGAATGTCATTCTGTTATTTTCTTCAGATGTTCAACTCTCCCCAACAAAAACACTTCCCAGATGTTTCTAGAACCTGGCAAGTCTTCAGTCACAAAGTGAGGGATGATCCCACACCTGCAGGAGAACGGAACTATATAGCCTGACCTCTCTGGATTATGCTTTTCAAGTTCTCCAAGGACCACCTGGAAAAGTCCTTGTCTCAGTTGCACTGAAGGCTCACAGGCAATATTTACTGTGAGGTAATGTGTTTACCCCACCCAAGTCATAGGTCGTGGAGGATGTGATGGGTTGGATTGTGCCCCCACCCCCAAAAGACACGTCGAGGTCCTAACATCCAGTACCTGTGAATGTGACCTTATTTGGAAATAGGGTCTTTGCCAATGGAATCAAGTTAAGATGAGGGTGTTTTGAGTGAGTGTTGGTGTCCTTATAAGGGGAGGGCAGTTTGGACAGAGACACCAGCGAAGGGTAGAAAACCATGTGAAGTCAGAGCAGAGCAGAGACTAGAGAGATGCAGCCGCAAGCCAAGGAACAGCGAGGGTTGCCAGCTGCCCTCAGAAGCTAGGAGGCAGCAAGGAATGATTCTACCTCAGTGAGAGCATGGCCCTACTGACTCCTTGACTTCAGGCTTCTGCCTGGGGGAATCATTAAGAGAATACATTGCTCATGTTTAAACCCAGTCTGTGCTCTTTGTTAAGGCAGCCCTAGGAAACTAATATAGAAAGCTCTTCTTGGCAGCCTCTAAGTTTCCGATCCTGGCATCTTGGCCATCAGCTGAGTAGGCTCACAGATTCCATCAGTCAAGACTCCACAGCCCCCAAGCCCTTCCCCAGTCCTGTGAGACAAGATCTCAGCTAATGGAGCCCCCATCTTCCAGGTGGGCTTTTTATTCGACTCTTAGCTCAGAACATCCTTCACAAATCTGAGAAATACAATTTCTTGTTGATGTCAGCACCAATATCCTTGCTATATTTATGCCCCAACCCCCCCCCAGTGTAGGTAGAAGGTCTAGGACATTTGCTATGCTCTGGGTCTGGAGAATATTGGCTCTTGAGACTGTGTATGGTGCACGGGGAAGAGGAAGAGTAGGAAAATGAGAAGAAAGATTTCAGATTCAGAGTCCAAATTCTAGCTCTGCTCCCCACCAGCTACATGACTTTGGGAAAGCCACTGGTCTTAAAGCCTTGGTGTCCTCATCTACCGTATGAGGAAGAGAACATCTGCATCATGGAGTTATTATGAGGATTAAATGAGATAATATACATCAAGTGCCTGACACAGAAAGTAACCAATAAATATCATTACTATAACTTTTATATAATTGTTGTAATTATTTCTCTTTATGTCCCTGAAATGAAACAGCCCACCCCCTGAATTACAGCATTACATGAGGGGAGAGACAGAGTCAGAAATGAGTTGTCTGCCCAGCTCATGTTCCAGTTTCATGAGCATGGCCCCTCCCACCAGAGTGGAAGCTCCATAAATGGCAGGTGTTATTATTACCTTTTTATTATTGCTGTTTGAAGTCATGTGTCTGAACCAGATCAGAGCCATTAGCAGCCAGGGTCAAAGTCCTAGGCACCTGTGGTAAATCGCTCCCAATTTTTCCTCCCTGTATTAGGATTATGTATCTACAACCTTTTCAGTGCAAGGTGCACTTTCTCCCACTGTGAGCAGAGTATGCCTTCTGCATGACATGTTTTGGCCAGTGGGTGATGGGCACATATGACATCAACAGAGGCTCTTCATCTGGCTTATTCTCTTGCATTCTTTTTTTTAAATGTTTTTATTTATTTTTGAGGGAGAGAGAGACAGAACATGAGCAGGGGAGGGACAGAGAGAGAGAGGGAAACACAGAATCTGAAGTGGGCTCCAGGCTTTGAGCTGTCAGCACAGAGCCTAATGCAGGGCTCAAACTCATGAACTGTGAGTTCATGACCTGAGCTGAAGTTGGATACTTAACCGACTGAGTCACCCAGGTGCTCCTCTTGCTTTCTTGATAGTATCTATTAAACACATAGTATATGTTGGGCACTACTCTTCATTATCTTACTGAATTGTCACAACTCTGTAAGGTGGATACTAAAAATAAATAAACATTAAAAAACTTTTTAGAGACACATAAAGGTAATATCTACATTTTGGGGGAACACCTGCAGTGCGCCAGACACCATACCATGTGTTCTATATATCTTGTCCCTCCAGCTCTGTAACCACCTCTTGGGTTTTACAGTGAAGAAACTGAACCTCAGAAAACCTAAGTGGCTTGTGAAAGTCACACAACTAGAAAGTACAAGAGCTAGAATTTGACCTCAGATCTTAAATATCTGACCCCTAAACCTATACTCTTTCCATCTTCTCACTGTGCTACACTATGTCCTTTCTCTGTATATTACTAAATTATGGGAGCCTCTGTTTCTCTATATCTAAAATGAAATAATCAATCTAGAATTGAGAATTTAATAGTTTTTAATGTTTATTTTTCAGAGAGAAAGAGAGAGACAGAGTATGAGCAGGGGAGGGGCAGAGAAAGAGGGAGACACAGAATCTGAAGCAGGCTCTAGGCTCTGAGCTGTCAGCATAGAGCCCAGTACAGGGCTTGAACTCAGGAACCACGAGATCATGACCTGAGCTGAAGTAGGATGCTTAAGCAACTGAGCCACCCAGGCACCCTGAGAATCAAGAATTTAGAGCCTCCACCCACATTGAAGGAGTGTGCTGAGAACAGTAGTGATCATGTCTAGATTTGATCAAGAGTTCATGTTAACCAAAAACCGGTCTTATTTTTCAAATATCTGGTAACATTCTGAGTGTGATGAGGGAAACATATTACAAGCCTTAACAAGAGAAGAAGGTTGAGAATCCAGTGAAGGTCAAACACTGAGATTAAAAAGCATCCTGGGAGAAGTGTGTTGGGGAGATGTGGGTCATCTGGTATGACTGACCATGGGGCAGGTGTTAGGGGACCAAAGTAGGCTGGCCATGGAAATTGTCAATTTGTCTGAGTCAGTGGCCCAGGCACAAGCCTCTAGTATCTGGTGGCTTTACCAGGATTTGGATTTGGATGGGAGGGCCTGAGCTCTCTTCTAACCCACACTAAATTGAAGCCATTTACTCAACAAACATTTACCAGAAAAGCCAGGGAGTCTGAGACAATAGCGGTTTGAATCTGAGCATTTATTACTGGCAGTAACTTAGCCTTGGCACATTGTAGCAGGCCTGTGTGTATCATGTACCTGGCTGAACACTTCAGTAAATGACCCTCCCTGCCCCTCGGGTGCAGTCAGTCCTAGAGAACACATACTTCTTCCTCAAGGATTTTGCATACTAAACCAAATCCAAAGCTGCAACTAAACCTTCTCCCAGAATTTAGGAGCCAAAGAGTTTTTCTCTACTGCTGATGTGGGATGAGCCCATGGATACAATATTAAGTAAAATAAACACTGTGTGAACTGTCACTTTTGTGAGTAAGTAAAGGAAAATGAGAATACTATTCATATTTGTTTGTATATGCATAAAGAAACTCTGGAAAGGGGTGCCTGGGTGGCTCAGTTGGTTAAGCATCTGACTTGATTTTTGTTCGGGTCATGATTTCACAGTTTGTGGGATTGAGCCCCGTGTTGGGCTCTGCCCTGGCAGTGTGGAGCCTACTTGGGATTCTCTCTCTCCCTCTCTCTCTCTGCCCCTTTCCCCTCACTCCTACTCTCTCTCTCTCTCAAAATAAACAAACAAACAAAGAAACTCTGAAAGGATACATAAGCAACTAATAGCAGTGGATATCTCTGGAAGAGGGGGTGAGTAGGAATACGGCAAATGGAGGGAGGGGCAGGAGGAAGGCTTCATACATACTTTTTCATTTTTTATTTTTAAAATCATTATACAGTAAAATTGACCCTCTTTGGAGACTTTTAAAAATAGAATTCTATCAGTTTAGATTCATATACTACCACTATACTCAGGATATTAAACAATTCCATCACCACAAAATACTATGCTATCCCTTTAATGCCACTGTATCCCACACCTTTAACCCCTCACAGTCATTCATTTAGTCTCCATCTTAACAATCTTGTCTTTTCAAGAATGTCATGCCATTGGAGTTGTGTAGTAAATAACCTTTTGAGATTTTTTTTTTTCACTCAATATCCTTGGGACTCATCCAAATTTTTGCATAGATCAAAAGTGCATTCCTCTGAATGGATGGATGCTACACAGATTCACCCCCTGTTTACCCATCTGAGGACATTTGGTTTGATTCCATCATGGGGCAATTATAAATAGACCTGCTCTAAATATTTGTGTACAGGGTTTTGTGTGGACATACATTTTCATTTCTCTAGGGTAGATATGCAGGTGTGTGATTATTGGGTCATAAGAATACATTTCACCTGATTAAAAAAAAACTGTGGAACATTTTTCACTGGGGCTGTATTATTTTTAACTGGTGCTGTCATGAACATAGGTATACAAATATCTCTTCAAGACCCTTTTTCCATTTCCTTGAAGTATCTACTCACAAGTGGCATTTCTGGATCACATGGTATTTCTGTGATTAATTTTTTGAGGAAATGCTGTAGTGTTTTCTATAGAAGCTGTGTGATTTTGCACTCCTACTGACAGTACACAAAGCTTCCAATTTCCTCACATCCTTTCCATTTGTTATTTCCTTATTGTTTTGTTTTGTTTTTTATGCTTTGGGTGGTTTTAGAGTAGAAGTTTCCCCTTCCTCAGAGTTTTGAGTCTTGTGGGTTCGGTTAGGTTGCTATTGGCTGCAACCAACAGATTGCAGGGGGTGCTGGAGCACAAGAGAAGAGAAATGAGAGAAAATACATTGGGATATTTCCATCCTCTCTGGAGCATTAGAAGTTCCTTTGCCCAGTTCTTGAGCAGGACCAGTGGGCTTCTCCTGGAGTGCTCTCTGCTCAATTTCTGGGTTTCTGGATGCTTTGAGTTCATGTCATAAGATACCACTGAGAAAAAAATGTGGTAAACTTGGCACCGGTGAGATTCTGTGGTATTCCGAATTCTGGTGTTCTTCCTCCATCTGCCTGCTGCTATTTAATTTTCTCAGTCTTCAAATCAGCCTCCATGTAGTCTATTCAGGCTTTATAGCTGCAATCAGTGAGAGAGAGGAAGTGAANTCATATTCAGAGTTTAAATCTAAAAAATATTCTCAAATAATTTTAAAAAGAAAAAATACTTTCTACACAATTTATGTTTGCTGTTATCCAGCAGGCACTGTGAGCCTTGGAAGAAGGTGATTTGAGGACCTGCCTCATGTGAGTCAAGAGCTTAAAGGCCCACAGTCAACCCCACTGTCCTGAGATAGCTTCGTCTTCCCTTCACAAATGGAAAGAAGTTCCAGTCCTCTTGATGATGAGTCATCAGTAGGACATTGGTTAGGTTTGGGCCTCAGGATACTCCAAGCCTCTGTCACATCCCCACAGACAATGCAAGTCTAGGGAGGGAAATGTGTTTCTTTAAGCATCGGATAAGGTTCAAGTTGCACCAATTCTCTCCTAGCCTCTAGTGGGGGAGTTGTTCAGCCAATGAACACACCTGCAGGTGCCCAGCTTATTTCCTACAGGGAATCTTCCATAGCAGGGCTGCATAAAGTTACACAGGTCCTTCTGATCCAGAGGGAAGGTGAGGAGAAGAAGCAGGACTGCTCTAGAGAAGCCACAGATTCAAGAATGAGATGCACTTCACTGATTGAACGTAGTCCAGGAAATGAAGGGGAGTGTGGTAGGGCTGATGAGCTAACTTCCCAACCTTAATCACATCCAGCCACAATATCCACCCTTTGGCTTATAAAAGGACCCACCTTTTTGCAGTGAGGAGCTAAATAAAGATCTCCATCACTTGGCTTCTGAGGAGATACTTGGTTGTGTGTGTGTGTGTTTGTGTGTGTGTAAAAGAGAAAGAGAGGGAAAAAAGAGAGAGAGCAAGAGAATTTTGCCTGTCCACTTGTAGCGGTGAGTTACAGACAGAGAGTTGGGACACCGAGGCTTTTCTTACAGGAAGCAGCTTTTACATGCCAGCATGGGCTCAGGGGCCTCAGACTAAAAAGGCTGAGCCCTGAGAGCAGCAGGGGGTTGCCTTTGTACAATTTTTGCTCTTTTGTCTCCCATATATGGTAACATACAGTCTGAATGAGTGGTCTGTGTTACAGAGTCGTGAGGAAGGTCATGTGCAAGCACATAGCCAGGTTGCCTTCCCTTGTCTTGAGGATTTCACCATATTCCTCAGTGAGAAGCTCTACCATACCTCTTCCCTACTGGTTTCTCCTGCATGCTTAAGATCAATAGCATGGGATGGTTAAGAGCTCGGATGCTGAGTTACAGAGATCTGAATTCATAGTTTAACTCTGACACTTACTAGCTGTGCCTCAGACAAGTTATTTGCATTTCTTAAGCTTTGGGTCCCTCATCCCTAAGATGGATATAAGAATAGTGCTCAGATTGCAAGAATGATATGAGGTATATAAGGCCTTAACCTACTGCCTGACACATAGTGTGAGTGGAGGCTCAATGAGTGATAGATATTTTTCTCAACATCACCATCATGAATCATCGTGATCATGATTATGATAATGGTCATGAAGGCTCTACTTCTTTCTCTGGCTTATTTAGTATTGGGAGGGCCCAGGTTGGACAACACACTAGTTGAGCATTACCTGCCAACACCTATCCTCCCCTCAAATTCAGGAGGATGGGATATCTCTTCAGCAGGTGGGCTTTGGCCTCCTTGACTACATTGGCCCTTTGCAATCCTGGCAAAGCTCAGAGACTGGCATGAAAACCCGACTCAGAGCCCTGTGGTGTTTTGGGGTGAGGTAGATGGGAAGAAGCAGCTGGGGAATAACCAGGTCTCAAGAGGCTCCAAGCCCCGGCTGCTGGAGGCATTACTGAGCCCAGTTTTGTGGGTTTACTGGGTGCTGGTCTCTACCGGTCTGCTGTTCATCTTGCTCACGTGTGGATATTATAGGGGAAATCATGGTTTGGGTAAGCCAAAGTAACTCAGGGGTTAATATCTGAGAGGCCTCCAGAATAATTACAGTCTGGATTCCCAGCTGCTAAAAAATTCCTAGGAGGAAAAATGGTCTTCACAAATATGTTAAACTCAAAAGTTGATTTGATATTCCCCCAACAATGGGCTGATCTGTTTGCATAACTTCCCTAAATGCAGCCACTAAGATACATAAGCACTATTTGACCATTAGGGAATAATTAGCTTAGGATGGTTTTTAGCAGGTTTCTTCTCAGGCCCTGGAGTATTAGACAATGCCATTATTCTACTCAAAAACTTTGTTCTTTGCTAGTATTACTTCAAGTAGAGCAAATGCTGTGGAAACCTGCATCAGGCCTCCTGAATTCCTCCCACACTGTTCTGGCCACCTTGGTTAGCAATGACCTGGGCTTCAGCTGGGAATCTGCCTCCACCCTCATTTCTCCTTCAAGTGCCCCAGGCCTGGAGAACTGGACACAACAGCTCCAAAAGTCACAGGTGCAGGGTCACCCACATCACACTCTCCTACTCCTCAGGATAATCAGATTCTCAATTTCTTTCATTCTTAAGACAAAATTATTATATAAGGTAACACATGTTTACTGTAGAAAACTTAAAATATACAGAAAAGTGAAAAGCAGAAAATACAACTCATAATCTTATCTCCCAGTGATAACTACCACTAATATTTTGATATCACCTACCTATCTTTCTATATATTTAAAAAATAATAATAATCCCCTATTGTTAGACACAGGTTATTTTCACTATTCTGCTAAGCAATTCCTGCTACCATTTTTGCCCACATCTATTATTACCTTAGGATGGATGTTACTTCAAGGAATGTCATTACTGAGTCAAAGGGTTTGCACAGTTTTAAAGCTTTTTTTTTCCCNCCCCCATGGTCCTCCGTTAGCTTCTATTCAAGCTTACCTCCAGAAAAACGTCTGCCTACTCTCATTTATACAGCAGTGTATAAGATTGCTTGTTTCCTCCAACCCTTACTACTAGTACCAAGAATTATGATTTTTTTCAAAAGTTGTAGCTTGATACATGAAAAATTTGCATTCCTTTGACTATTGGTAAAGTTGAACATACTTTCATGGGATTCTTGGTCTCTTGCTGTCTATATCTGTTATTCATTTCCGCATTGGGTATTATTCATCTTTTCCTTGTAAATTTGTACAAGCACACATACAACAAGGAAATCAATCTTCTATCACATAAGTTGGAAATTCTTCCCTCAGATTGTTGTGTGTATTTTTAATTTTACTATCTTTTTTGGCCCATGTTTCTACTCCAGGGGCCCGAGAAGGGAATTCCTGACACTTCTCTCCAATCCCATCTACTTTACTGATCACTCCATTAATAGTTCTAAATCGATTTGCTTTCCATACTCAATCTGGGTATGCAACAAACATATTTGGCTCATCAGCTATGTGCAGACACTTAGACTAGCTTTCAGGTGAATTGTTACCAATTTATAATGTCTCCTGGAAAACCTGGTGGGAAACTATGAGGGTGAGAATCAGTATTTAGTTATTACCTCCTATGTGCCAGGTCTATGCTGGGCATTTGTGTACTGCCCCCAACTTAACCCTTAGAACAGGTAGGTATTTGTGATAGTGAATTTGATGTGTCACCTTGACTTGGCCAGGGGATGCCCATATATTTGGTTAAACATTATTTCTGGTGTGTTTGTGAGGATGCTTCTGGATAGGAGTAACATCTGCATCAGTAGACTGAGTGAAGCACAGTGAAGCACATTGCCCAATGTGGATGGGCTTTATCGAAGGTGTTGAAGGTCTAAATAAAATAAAAGGCTGAGTGTGAAAAACTTCTCTCTCTGCTGAACTGTCTTTGAGATGGGACATTGGTTTTCTCCTGCCTTCAGACTTGGACTCAGACTGAAACTTACACCATTGTCCTTCCCGATTCTCAGGCCTTTGGATATTGATGGGAACTATATACTATTGGCTCTCCTGGGTCTGGACTGCTTAGTCCGTAATCACATAAGCCAATTCCTTATCATAAATATCTTTAGTTATATGTGCTTTTATATGTACATATATGCATGTTTATATTTGTGAATTTTTACATATATAAAATTTATGTGTGAAATCTATACATAAATATATTTATATAAATTTATACACATAAATCATATATACATAAATTTAGATATATTATATATACATGTATAGATATATATTTGTATATGCAAAATGTGAATATATTAAACATATATATATAATTATATAACATGTATAATACACTCCTACACACACACATCCTATTGTTTCTGTATCTCTGGAGAACACTAATTGCCCCCATTAAAAAATTTTTCTTTAAGTTTATTTATTTTGAGAGAGATAGAGTGTGAGCAGAGGAGGAATGGAAAGAGACAGAGAATCCCAAGCAAGCTCCACACTTTCAGCATGGAGTCCAATACAGGGCTTGAACTCACGAACCATGAGATCACTACCTGAGCCAAAACCAAGAGTCGGATGCTTAACCAACTGAGCCATGCAGGTGCCCCTAATTGCCCCCGTTTTAAAGATGAGGATATGGAGGCCCAAAGAGTTTCGGTCACTTAACCTAAAGTCACCCAGCTGATAAACATCAGAATGGAATGCTTGTCTGTTTGGCACCAAAGCCTAGAACATGGGTTCTGGGGACCATGTCCTCAGCAGGTCTGAGACCAGAAGAAGCAAATGAGGTGGGTTATGCAAATGCAGAGTCAGATCTTGCCTTTACTTAGAAATTTGATGGTTTTTACAACATGAGGGTTTTTTGGCATTAACTTTTATTTAATAAATATATTGCATTAGGCAATATATAGCACCTGGGTGGCTCAGTTGGTTAAGCAGTTCACTCTTGATTTCAGCTCAGGTCATGAGCTCACAGTTGTGAGACTGAGCCCCACATCAGATCCTGCACTGAGTGTGGAGCCTGCTTAAGATTCTCTCTCTCTTCTTCTGCCCCTCCCCTGCTCAGGTGCATTCTCTCTCTCTCTCTCTCAAAAATATATATTGCATTAAAATATCATTTATCTTCAGTGTTAATTTTTTTGTCCTTCCCCTGTAAATTATGTGCTCAAGTGAGTACCTCACTGACCTCACCCTAAAGGGAAAGAACATTCATCCTTTTCAAAGAAATAAAAGTGTGTACTAAGGGAGAGGGAGGTTGGCTAACTGAGTGCAGAATGGGTCAGGAGGCCTCGGTTCACACCCAGTTCCCACAGTGATGCTCTGTGTGGCTCTGAGCAGCATGTTGGCCTTTCTGTGCCTCTTGCCCTGACAGTAGCAGATCTGCTTCTTTCTGCCTCAGAAACAGGCCTGGGAAATGAACACGGTGCTCAGCATGCCCCTTGTACATAAGAAAGACGTTCCACATAAACGCACATGATTTCGACATTTGGTGATGAGCAGCATTCTAAGTTATCAGTCTGTATGTCATTGTGTTTAAAAGGCATAGCCCCTTCCCAGTCCAGGCCCCCAGAAGGCAGGGAAGGTCAGGCAAGAAATTTCCGAGCACAGGATGATGGGAGAAGGACCCCCAGGACCCAGGCTGCCTCCTCCAGCCCAGAAACAGGCCTTCCCAGGATGCTCTGAGTTTCTAAGATGGCATAGAGAGGGGTCTGGGTTGTGGACCTGAGGGGAGGCCACTTTTCAGCTCTCTCACCTGAGAGGCCTGCCCAGGTGGCTCACTGAGGTGGGGTCTGCCTGACTTCGCCCAGGGCTCCCACATTCCCCGTCCACATTCTAATCCTCTCCAATCTGAGCCACATTCCCACTCGCCCGGCCTGGAAGGCGGCCCAATAGCTAATCACATTCCCTCCCACTTTGTCCACTCCAGCGGCCACATGACTGAGGGGAAATGGCAAGAAACAGCTCCTGAAACGGGGCCCAACTGATAGGGCCCAGTTCCTGGAATCACAGCAGAGAGGCGGCCTGCTAGGGTGGGGGCTGGCCTTCCCAGGGCTTGGGCTCTGTCCTGCATGGCGGGATTTCAAAGTCCATGCAGGCCCCAGCTGGGCTGCCTGCCTCCCACAGAAGATAAAGAAATCCAGGCCCCAAAGCCTCCTCCTCACCCAGGAAGCCTTCCCTGTCCCACAGCCCCGAGGGGCTCTGCCTTTTCCTGACTTCTCTAGAACAGACCCTCTCGTCCCTCAGGGCACATTCTTTTTTTTTTTTTTTTTTAATAGGATAATTTATAAAACTTATTTATATTTCACCTCTTAAGTCAGAACATAACAAATTTCACTTTCTGGAAAGTCATCTCATTAGAAATACATGAAGTGCACTTTATACGAGGAAATTGGTTTCTTGGTACCACCAGTGAGATGGTCCACCATCATTAATTCCCTCAAATGAAGGCTTTGTNTTTTTTTTTTTTTTTTTTTTTTTTTTTGAGAGAGAGAGAGAGAGAGTGTGAGTGGGGGAAGGGTGGAAAGAGAGGGAGAAGACAGAGGATCTGAAGCAGTTTCTGTGCTGACAGCAGAAAGCCCAGAACTGGGCTCGAACCCACAAACCGTGAGATCATGACCTGAGCTGAAGTCAGATGCTTAATGGACTGAGCCACTCAGGCTCCCCTGAGTGAACTTTTTCTAGAAATTACAGTGAATTACGCTGACCTTAACATTTGGGCCCTTCCAAACAACATAACTTTAGAAAAAATTATTTTGCCCCCAAAGGGCCCTGTCTTTGTTGGTCCCTAGGCATCTGCAGCCCTGCTGGCAGGTAGGGAGAGCCCCACATCAGCAGGGCACACAGGTCCAAAGCTCTCTGTCACTTGCAACCTCAGCCACTGACCAGAAAAACTTCCCACATTCAGAGAAGAGAGTTCTGACATGAAAAAAAATGAACTTAAATCTACATTGCTTTTAGTCAATCAGAGGTTCTGTTACTACAGATTAGACTGGCAGCTCTTAGCCTTGTATTTATTCATATTCACGAAGCATGGTGAACTTCAGGATTCTGACCAGGCAGAACACGGTCAGCAGAGAATTTGTCTCAGCCATCTTTAATGGTGATAGTTGCTGCTTCCTAAGCAATTTCTGTATATGCATTATTTTATTTGCACGAGCCCTGAGAGGTAGGCACTATTGTCATTACCATTCTGAAGAAGGGGAGACTGATTCTTCGGGGGTAAAGAACTTGTCCAAGGTCACTGGTAGAGCCTATGTCAGTTTATTAGCAAAGCCCAGGGGTCGAAGCAACAAGCCAGGAGTTTCAGACACCAAGGCCCACAGGAGTTAGGCCAGAAGTCTAAATGAGAGATGCAGAGCAGGTAGGATCTATCTTGAGAAGGAGAGGCATGTCTGTCAGGCTCTCCACCCCTCTAGCTGATTCTGCCGTGTGGGAATGCAGGCCCACAGCTGCCAAATAGATTTTTTTAGAAGAGCTTGAAATCCACATTTTTAGGTAAAAATGTCTTGATATTTATATTTTGGCAGCTAGTTAAAAATAAAAGGGAAACAAACAAACAGCAGCATTATGCATGCTAAACCGCAGAAGTCTTCCCTTTGGGTCAGATGTAGCCCGTGAGCTAGCAGTTTGCCACTTCTTTTCCATGCAGTTGCAGGACACTGTTCTCTGTGCATGTTAGGTGGACACTGAATGTTTGTTACATTAACTAGAAATTAAACTCCAGCCCTACTTCCGGGACAGTCGTATCTGCAGGGGAAAAAAGGTTCCATTTCATATATTCCTTAGGATGCATAACGGTAAAGGACATGGCTCCGGTTGCCTGTTGGGACAGCAGATGCACAGTCGGATGCTCGTATAGACCAGGCCGGTATATTTATCAGATGTTCTGAAATGAATCTTCCTCTCAAGTGTCAGGGTGAGATCATGTGCTGGGAGGAAAGGCATGTTTACACGATGCTTGGCCCCACGAAAACTTGGCCTCTCTGAGCTGCCCTCTGAGTGTCCTCACCCCTTACCTGTGGAAAGCAGCCCAAGACTCAGCCCTGGACCTCAGCAACTCTCTCTCTCTCTTTCTCTCTGTGTGTGTGTCTCTCTCTCCTTCTCCAGAAAGCATGGATCTCAACCCCTCCCTTGGATTTAAATGTCACCTCTACATCTCACCCAAGCCTGAGGCCAAGTTCACTATCCTCCCAGGATCAGCGTGCCCACTCTCCAGCTGGCCTCATTTCAGTCACTTGCACTATCACTCTTCTGTGTGGGCAGCTCCAAATCCCAGCCTCATTCTTGAATCTTTCTCCTTCCCTCCTTCATCAATCAGCCCCCAAACTCCAGCCAATATCTCATTTCACCTCTCAACACGTCATACCTGGCCATTGCTACATGCTCTGATGTAACTACATATCTGATGTAACTAGGATAATATTTGGAGATATTAACTGAGGCTCCCCCCACCCATTCCTTTCTTCCCCCCTGAGACCCTCTACCATTCAAACAAGAGTGAGGCATCCACCCATTGTTTCAAGAGAGCATTGTTAGAACTTAGGGGAACTCTCAAATTCTTGCCTTTTGAATTGCAAAAGCCAGTCATTAGTCTTGAAGATGGGGTGGGGGTGGGGGACTCACTCAGAGGAAGTTCCCTATCATACCCTCTTCTCTCCCGGGAGATAAAGAGTCTTATGCTGGGCCTTGGGGGAGGCACAGAAGAGGAGAAACTGGAAGGTTTCTGAGAAAATTTGTGCCTTTATCCCACACTCAAGCTGAGCCCTAAAGAGATTTGAGAGGCATTTTAGAGGAGACAAATAAATGTCTCATTTTCCAGGAGGGGGCCCAGCATAGCCCAGGTGCAGAGTAGATATTGCTTCATAGGGCCTCTGGAAGATAAGACCTGAGTTGTCCTCCCATGAACCCCAAGATGGAAGAATGGCCAGATTCCTTAGGTTCCCAAAAGCGGAATGAAAGAGCTAGGTGCCAATGAAAAAAGGCCCTCTGGTTGAAAGTGAAGGAGGCTATACACAGCTGCACCCTCCTTGGCTCATTGACTGGGGACCTGCCAGGTGGGGAGGGGGGTGTGCATCTCAGCCAGTGGTTATATGAGGACCAAGAACCTGATTCCCCTTCCCAACTCTCCTTCCCCCTTCTTCTCCCCCAGTTTCCTATTGTAGCACTGACACAAGACCCTGGAATTCAGACATAATCTCAGGGGTCGGGGAATAGGGCAAAATCTGAATTAAGAGAGATTATTAAATCAATCCCACCCCACAAGAAGAGAAAATGTAATATGGGAATTGTAGAAAAATAAAGTTGTATTTCTTACAACTTGATCTTGTGTCCTGAAATTCATGATGGCTCCTTGCCTCTGTTCTCTCCAAACTCTTCTGTATTCCACAGATAGATCAATCTTCCTAAAATACCACTTTATACTTTAATGAATTCAAAGAATAATTATTGAACAGCTACTATGAGCCAGGAGCTGTGTTAGGGGATTAAAAACCTTAAATGGAATGTCATAAGAAAGATGTAAACTACAGTTAAACCAAGATGCCGTTTTTCAAGCAAAAATCCAAAAATTTGACAATGTACCTAAGGAGGCTATAAAGAAACAAGCACTCAAAACATTGCCATTAGACATGCAACATGGTACAACCCTATGGAAAGGAATTTGGCAATATCTAGCAAAATTACATCTGCATTTGGCCTTTGAACAACCTATCCCTCTTGTAAGAATCTATACCAAAGCAACATTGCAAAAGTATGAAGGGATGTGTACACAAGACTATTAATTACAACACTATATATGTTAACAAAGAACTGGAAGCCACTCAAATGCCCATCAATAGGAGATTGATTAAGTAAATTATGGAGTTTATCACTTTTAAAATATACAATAGATGACCATGTAGCTATGAAAAGGAATGGGAAATATTTCTAAATTCTACTGTGGAGTGATATTATTTCTATAATAGAAAAGTGCAATCCTTAAAAATTGAAAGCAAATACAACAGTTAAGCCTGTGTATAAATTTGGTGGCTTATCACATTAGAAAGAATTATTTCGAATGACCTTTAAACACAGTATTTGATTAAAAACTCTAGTGAGATATAGCATTAGGATTTCAAAAACACCAAACTTTAAATAGGAAGGCTAAACTGTTTTTGCAGTAATAACATTGTTAATAATACTTCTACTATTATTCTGGAATATACACATAACAGGATAAAGCAAGTAAGTAATTCGTTTTAGATTCAAGAGTTTCAGAGCAAGAGAAATGAGACTTTTTAAATACAAAGTTAAAATTAAGTAAAAAAACATGTGGTTTGAATTTGAATTGTAAATCTCAGCATGAATCCATGATGTATTTTCTTTTTAAAAAAGCAAACAAACAAAAAAATCATTTCTTTCCCTTCTCTGACTGCTGAAAAGACCTATATACAATGACCTACCAAGGGATAATGAGCACCCCTAGGGCACAGATTGTTGTCTCTAAATACCATTTGCCATGAAAAGAAATCAGAGCTCTTTGTGAGATGGCTGATTTTAGATTTGGAACAGGAAATGTACAAGATGAGCCTGGAAAGTAAGGAAGATACTGAAGATTGTTGAAATCGTACATAAAGGACCCAGGAGCCAAGTTGAAGGGGCTCCCATTGACCAAAGATGGGACAATCTGAGCATCAAAATGAATAGCAATTGCAGTGGATTTAACATCAAAAATACTAAAATCCATGAATTCATAATAATAATAAAGTAATCAGTCACCTTTGGAGTATGTTAGGGAATGAACTCATTATTCTGAAAACGTATAAATAAAGAGAAAAAATTAAACATTTATTCTTCCTTTTTAGGTAGTCAAAAAGTTGATGTAGAAAAGGTCTTTATAGAAGAATTCTAGCTTATAACTAAAGAAGGAATTATAGAATCAGACTGTCACCATTTTGTGGCCCCCAGTGGTACAATGGGACTAGGCAATATCATCGTCTCATAATGACTCAGGCTAATAATACCTAAACCCAATGATCAATCTTAAGATGACAAAAGGAGAAATGATCAAATACCACTTGATGTGATGCCTTTAGAAGCACACACCACCACTGATGGAATATTCCTCAAAAAACAAACTAGACTCTAATCAAGCCTCCGGTTCTAACCACAGTTTCCAGGGTATAAAAGGGACAAAGGAACATGTTAACTGACACCAGTAGGATGAAGTCTGCCAAATCTAGAATGTTGCAAATAAATTGCAAGGGGAAAAAAAAACTGGGAAGGAAACCTATAAATTTTAAAAGAGACTTACAAGACCTATCACTATATTCAATTTGGAAAACTTACTTGGATCTTGATTCAAACACATGAAAAGATTTTGAAAAGACAACTGAGAAAATGTATTACTTAACAATATAGGAAATTGTTAAATATTAGCTGATGTCTTTTGCCTTATGATAAAAATTCACTCTGTAAGTGCCTTACACTTGAATCAAAAGATTTGGTTTAAGTTCTAGATGTGCCACATACTAGGCTATCCATCCTTGAGGAAATCACTGAATGGCTCAGAACCACCTTACTGGATTCTTGTGAAATTATGACATAATGAATGTGACATAAATCATTGAAACCATCTCCCGTAACTAACCTACATGATGCCTTCAAGCATACCTGAGCCTTTGCCTTTGTTCATGTAATTGCCCCCTATCCAGAGTATTCTTCTCCATCTTGTGTGTTAATGGATGTTTCCCCTTCCCTTCTATGCCGTGTCCAAGTTTCACCTTTTCCATAAAACCTTTTGTAACCACTTCAGCTCACCGTGGTTTTTCTCTTCTCATGGTCCATATTGTCTGTAATGCTCACTTGGCACTTTGAAATAGCATTCTGCGGTGTAACTGTCGTCCCATCTAGACTGAAGGTTTTTTGACAATGTGGACTCTGTCTCGTTTATCCATTCTTCCCTCCACCACAGATCCTAGCACATTTTTACGTACGGTAATGTATTTGCTGCTAATGATAGTTGCAGCTTCAAATAAACTGTATTATTCAGAACTCTTTTTGCAGTGACAGAAACTCAACTCAATGTAGCTTGAGCAAAAACAAATTAACTGGCTCACACAGCCAGATTTTAGGAAGGGCATGGGTGGTGTGAGCCTGAAGGATGACTCTTACCAGGAACTGGATGTGTAGGACTCACTGTATCTCGTTTTCTGCTACTGCAGACTTGTCCACGACAGAGACACAGCTTCCTACCTGACATCTCCCTGCCTAATTCTGATTCAAGAGTTCTGGGAAAGGACTCTGATTGGTCTGGCTTGGCCTATACGCACCCCCACAGCCAGGGTGTGTGATGGAACTCCTATTGAACCAGATGTTAGAGATGGGGGAGGTGAAAGTTGTCCCTCAAAATGGGCCAACTACCATCAGAAGGAAGAAGAGCGGAACATATAAACCATGAAGTGTCCACTATATGTGTTAATAATATGTTCATTCTGTGAGCCACTTGAGACAATGCATGGTAAACTTTTGTTAAGTCAAAGGAACAGCTATTGAATCTACCTACCATGTGCTAGGCACTGTACCAGGTATAAAGCAATAAAAAAGGCAAAAGCCCCTGTCTTCATCAAGTGGGACATGAGAGACAATAAATGAATGAATGGATGAATGAATGAATGAATGAATAAGAAGTTAGATAGTATGATAATGTTGATAAGTACTGTGGAGAAAGACAAAATAGGAAATAAAGAGAGTGGCAGTGTAGATAGAGGAGTTTTCAGTTCTTAATAGAATAGTCAGGAACATTCTCAGTGAGGAGGTGATATTTGAGCAAAGACCTGAAAGAGATAGGAGAGCCAGCCATGCAGGCATCTGAGGAAGAACAATCCAGACAGAGGAAGCAACAAGTGCAAAGGGCCTGAGGTGGAAAAAAGAGATCCAGTTTGTCTGCAGAGGAGCATGAGGGGGTGGGGAATAGTAGGAGAAGACGTCAAAGAGGTAATGAGGGGCCAGATCACATAGGGCCTTGTGTGTTAGAGTACGGACTGGCACATATTCTGAGATGGCACACCACTGAACTAAGGGGTGGCATGATTTGACATGATCTTGTATTCTACATGACCTCCACTTCCCCCACAGTGTTGATTCTTAGAACTGCAGTTTCATGCATGCCCTTGGAGTACCCTCAGGGTTGATGTCAGAAATAGCCAAAATTGGAACCCCTCCACACTTTGAATAAAACTGTTTCCAGTTACTTACCATTTCTGTTGCTCTCTCTTCACTCTTGATGTTCTGAGTTCCCATCTGGTATCACTTTTCATCCTGTTTGGAGCACTTCCTTAGCAATTATCTTTGAGCAAGTCCATTGGCAACAAATTCTTTTAGTTTTGCCTACTCTGAGAATGTCTTTATTTCACGTTCATTCCTGAAACATATTTTCACCAGATATAGAATTCTGGGGTGACACTTCTTTTCTTTCAGCACTTCAAAAATGTCATGTCACCTCCTTCTGGCCTATAATATTTCTGATATGAAGTTCTCAGTCATTTGAATTATAGTTCTACTGCAAGCAATGTGTTGTTTTTCTCTGATTTTAAGACTTTCTGTTGTCTTTAGTTTTTAGTAGTTTGATAATGAAGTGGCCGAGCATAGATTTCTTTGGGTTTATCCTGTTTCAGGGTCACTCAGCTTCTTGAATATGTAGGTTTATGTCTTCCATCAAATTTTGGAAGTTTTCAGACATCATTTTTAAAAATGTTCTTATTTATTTATTTTGAGAGAGAGAGAGGGAGAGCAAGAGTGAGCACAAGCTGGGGAGAGGCAGAAAGAGAGGGAGAGATAATCCCAGGCAGGCTCCATGCTGTTAGTGCAGAGCCTGATGTGGGGCTTGATCTCACAAACTGGGAGCTGAAACTGACTGAGTAACCCTGGTGCCCCTTTTCAGTATTTTTCTCAGCACTGCACTATTTCCCCTCTCCTTCTGGGACTTTCATGACATAAATATTAGACTTTTTGGTATTGTCAGACAGATTCCTGATCCCTGTTCACTTTTCCAACATTTTTTATTTCTCTTTTTCAGATTAAATAATTTCTCTTAATCTTTAAGTTCACTCACTCTTTCCTCTATCACCTTCATTCTGCTGTTGAGCCCATCCAGTGAGTTTTTATTCCAGCTAATATTATTATATTTTTCAGTTTTAAAATTTCCATTTGGTTCTTCTTCATATCTTCTATTTTCCTGCTGAGACCTTCTATTTTTCAGTTCCTGCCAAGAGAAATTGCCCCTCTACTTTAAAAGTATAACATAATGCCAGCTGACAAAAGAAAAAAATATTTATATCCATTATCCATTATCACAGAGCAGGAAAAGAGAGTGAATCTGAAGCTGAGAAGCAAGAAACTGATAAACTAGCAAAGGCTGATACTTCTTTGGCAGTTGTATCTTCTGGTTTCCTGTAGTCCATGAACCATCACAGCCCATATGTCAACAACAATTTTGTGTACATTACATGTCCACCATCAGCTTTCTTGAGAAATGCAAAATCAGTACTTAATTATTCATTAAACATGAACCTTCAATTTTTAGGCTGATGCTAATAATTTTTAATTAAAAGTTATGACTAAATAAATAAAATAAATAAAATATTGTTATTATAGTAAGACCAAAAGAGAGAGGGAAAGAGAGGGAAAAGGAGAGAGACTGAGAATTGTCCTTATTTTGGATCATTTTTATAATAACTGCTCTAAAGTCTTTGTTAGCAATTCCAACATCTATGCCATCTAAACATTGACCTCTATTGGTAGTCTTTTTAAAACTTTTTTAAACGTTTTATTTATTTCTGAGAGAGAGAGAGAGAGGGAGAGAGAGAGAGAGAGCATGAGCAGGGGAGGGTCAGAGAGAGAGGGAGACACAGAATTGAAAACAGGTTCCAGGCTCTGAGCTGGCTGTCAACACAGAGCCCAACGCGGGGCTCGAACCCATGAACAGTGAGATCATGACCTGAGCCGAAGTCACACGCTTAACTGACTGAACCACCCAGGCGCCCCTTGGTAGTTTTTTCCTATGCAAGTTGACATTTGTCTTGCTCTTTTTGTGCCAAATAACTCTTAATTGTACCCTTGACATTTTGATAATTTTGTTATGAGACTTTGGGTCTTGTTTAAATCCTATGAGAAATGTTGCTATTTTTGTCATAGGAGGTGACGAACCTGGTTAACTCAGGCCTTAAGTTCCAACCTGTCTTATGTGGGCTATGATTCCAATGTCAGTTCAGTTGTTAAATTCTTTGTAGTGTTATTCAGATCTATCCATATATAGGTACCCTCCACCAGCTAGTCTGGGAAGTAGGCAGTGGTCTACCTGTTAGTATTTGGTCTGCTATTTGGGATCAGATCCACACATGTAGAGCTTAGTATGAGCCCACCACTTCACAAACACCTCTACATGGTCACTTTCTCTACTATCTTTCTGGTACTTTTCAATTCTCTGGGGTTCCCCTTTTCAGTTCCCTAGTCTGAAATCTGGGGCTTTGCTTACCCCACCTTGTTGTGTACCTTCCACATATACACTCACCTTTAAGTCCAAGCTGTGAGGGGCTCAGAGGGGGAAAGTGGTAAAGTCATTGGCAGTTTGATGGTCCATCAAGTTCTGGTCTTCTTCTCCGATTTGCCCACTACAATTTGCTTTTGAATCCTCAAATAGTGTCCCATGAATTCTCTCCAGATTTTATAACTGCATTTCCCTAGGGGAGATAAGGTTGAGTGTGTTTACTCCATATTACCTGGAACCTGAACACAATACACTAATTTAGAAGATATTCTTCAGTATGTTCCTTGATGTGCCTTATGTAAAGATTCATCTCAGAACTCAAGCTCAGAAAAAAGCATGTGATAAATTTATGTAGATTTCTTTTCTTCCACTCTTAATTCCTTTCTTCTACCCTGGTTACTGAAAAGCTCAGAAAAAATTATTTGGCTCATGTAATTGAGCTGCAATGTCTGGCACACAGGAGGTGCTTAGTAAACATTAGTGATCTCTATATTTATCTGTCTATCCTGCTATCCTTCAAGAGCTAAATTTTATGCTCATTTGAAGAAACCTTTCTTGGTATGGTTTTGGATATAATTTTCCTTATTTCCATTCCTTTTATTACTTGGCTTTTCTTGTGGTTCTGTGATAGTAGTTTGGGACGTATTTTCACCATATTAATCTTGTGAACTGTCTCAATTCCGTTTGAAAGTAGTCAAGCTGTAAGTGAACAAATAAATGAAAACAAATTGTATTTATAGGATGCCTCA
This sequence comes from Crocuta crocuta, assembly GCF_008692635.1. Taxonomy (NCBI): domain Eukaryota; kingdom Metazoa; phylum Chordata; class Mammalia; order Carnivora; family Hyaenidae; genus Crocuta; species Crocuta crocuta. The sequence goes on along the minus strand of NW_027533334.1, from coordinate 7,795,007 downwards.
TATTTCCAAAGCTTCTTTCACACCTGTTTCCATATTAAACCCTAAAACATGTCCCAGATGACTGAAAGAGAAAAGGTAGCATGAGCCTCTTCTACAGAAGATGAAGCTGGCACCCAGCCAAAACAGGTTGGCTTGGAGATTCTTTGGGTACCCCTCCTACTCAACAGTGATAAACTGTTTTACATTTTTGTCTTCTGTTGAATATTGCACCAAGGCTACAAGCCATTTGGAAACCAGTCTAGAGAGTTCTGGTGTCCTCTGGGACCCCACACTCCAAGACCTCTAAGCCTAGGACCACCCCCACCAAGTCTTTTTTCTCAGGCTGCCTTGTGATTGGTTTAATTATCCCCTTGGGATCCAGGGACCCTAGAGATGCTGAAGGTTTGATTTCACTTGAGGGAGCACAATAAAAGTTTCTACCCCTGCCAATCTTAGAATAAGAACTCATCCCTGAACAGGGGCGCCTGGGTGGCTTAGTCAGTTAAGCATCTGACTTTCGCTTAGGTCATGATCTCACGGTTCGTGGGTTCGGGCCCCGCGTCGGGCTCTGTGCTGACAGCCAGCTCAGAGCCTGAAGCCTGTTTCAGTCTGTGACTCCCTCTCTCTCTGACCCTCCCCTGCTCACGCTGTCTCTCTCTCTCTCTCCTAGAAATAAATAAAACATTAAAAAAAAAATAGAACTCATCCCTGAACAGAATAGGCCTGTCTACTCAGTGGGTTCTCCACCCCTATTCCTGTCCATGAAAGCAAGTATCTCCTCCTGGGTTGGCAATGAGAGGTGAGACAAAGAAATTGTCCTCTTGGCATATGTGAAGGGTGACTGTCACAACTCTTTCCTATTATTAGTCTACATCCTGGAACTTCCCTTTTTAGTTCAAAAGGAGGGGCAGAATGTGGCCTTGATCACAGAAAAGCCAGTGTGAACCCAGCATCTAGATTACCCTGTCTTATTCCTTCTCTCCCTCCCTTAGTCACATTGAGGGGGCACAGGTTGCAGCTACCTTCCTTGGAGGTGTCCACCCAAGAGTGACTTGCTGTCTTTGGCAGTCCTAGAGAAGTGACATCAGAAAGCAGGAGGCTAAAAAAGAGAGAGCTACTCAGGAGATTTATTGAACAGTCTCTTTCCCCAGTTCTTGGTGAGCTTCAGCAGCCATAGGCAGACCCCTCTCACACTCTTTGGGCTGAGCTTGAACTTAGGCTGTGCCTACTACCATGGTATTGGCATGTGTGAACATGTTCAAGGTCAAAAGATCAATAGTGGGAGCAGGGGTGATTGTGAGTGAGTCTGGGCTCACATAATACAAGAGCTGAGCTGGAGGATATTCATGTAATCTCTAGCCCAAACCCCATGGACTCCCACCTTACTTCTAAGGGGAAGATGTTAGGCATTACCAATATGGCAGCAGCGCTTTATTCCTTCCTATACCCACAGCCCTTGTGCTGTAACATTGTAGCTCTCCCATCAAAAGGTGGCATCTATTTCCCATTTCCTTGATTCTGGGCTGATCCTGTAACTTTCTTTGGCCAACAGCATCTATAAAAGACATTTTCCAGTTCTGAGCGTAGGCTTTAAGAGGCCTTATATGTTTCTTCCCTTTCTTTTGGGACTCCTCCTCATCCATGTGAGCTAGTCTATCAGAGGATAAGAGGTCATGTGAACCAGAGTTAGTCAGTCCAGTTATCCCAACCGAGACCCCAGACATATGGAAGAGTTTAGTCAACATCAGCAAAATTGGTGCACAGACACAAGAGGAATCCCAGCTAAGACCAGAAGAGTTGTCCATTTAATTCGAGTCTAAACTGTCAAAGTATAGAATCATAAGCCCCCAAAAAAGTTTGTTGTTTTATAGGCCACCACATTTGGAGGTAGTTTATTATATAGCTCTAGCTAACCAATGCAGAGGCTTAACACAAAAAGAGCTATTTCTTTACCATTTCTTAAGATATGGGGAGCACAAGGTTTTCATGATACCAGTCAGCAAATAGACCAAGACAGAAAGGATGTGTATAGTGGTTGGTAGCAGTGCAGGTTGTGTCTTTGAGGACGTTGATATAGTTTTAGTATTTAGCAGTGACAGGAGTGGTCAGAACAGGAAGAAAATGAAATGAACAGGAGCCCACAGGATCAACTGGAGAAGTATGCTTAAAACTATATCCAGGGGCTCCCAGAAATCTTGAGGAGATATATAAAGGGGCTGGAGGACTTACAGAGTCAATGTAGTTAAAGCCAGGGAGACCGCATTATTTGAATATTATGTATGAGGATACACTTGTTGAACTTGAACTTATTTTTTTTAACCTCAAATAAGAAACTTGAACTTCCCAAAAGACATTAGAAATAGGAAGTTTTCATATGTGTGAGTTCTTCCAAAAGGCACTAATCATGGCTACTTTATTCTTCCTCAAAGGATTCTGTATTTTTCTCTATATTGCCAATTCTTTGGAGATAGTTAAAAGCAAAATATGAGGAATGGGTGCAAAGGCTGGCAGCGTTTATCACATATTCTTTGTAAAAATGAATGCAATAAATTGCTCAAGAACGCATATTAAGAAATTGCGGCACAAAAGTCAGATGCTTACTCCTATTTGGCTCTCTCCTCCTCCCAGGAAGCGTGAGGATTTCACATCTCTGCTCCCCCAGCAGTCAGGAGAGGCCTCATGACCAGGTCTGGCCAATGGGTAGTGAACAGCCGTGTTTCAGTCATTTCTGAACTGATCCATTTGACTGTTGGTCTTCGATCCTCCATTGTCCCTGCCTGCCATACTGACTGAGGAGGCCACATGTCCCAGTGGTAAAGCATAAGGGTGGTGGCATCTCTGTCCACCTGGATCACTGAGTCGCCCCACGGGAAGGCACCTGTCCTAGAAGCCACCCAGTCCTGCAGTGGGTATTGCATGAATGTGAAATCAACCTTGGTTGTGTCGAGCCATGAAGTCTTGGCATTGCTTGTTCCCAAAGCATTCCTTGACCTAGTCTGACAAATAGTTTTGAAAAGCTGAAATTTAAGGAATCTGATTAAAAGAAAAAAACTATCAGTGCTACAAATAAATTACAAAAATGAGGAAAAAAAATTTTGTGCTGTTGTCAAATGCAGATTATACATGGTTTAATTTTTGGCAGGCAAGGTCTAGTGTGCAGAGGAGCATCCAAGAAACTTTATGAGCATGAACATGATAATGGGAATTTTATCCATTTGGCAGAAGTCAGAGCAAAATTTGATAATATTATGGCAGAGCATTTATGCATAATATAAATATTTACACCAAATAATATTGCACCTATTTAGGGGATGAAATACAAAACTAAGTAATTAAAATTGTACCAGATGCAATAAATAAAACCAGTCTGAATAAGGTAAGAAGAGCTAAATATTCTTCATTATTTTGGCCACAAACTTTGATGTTGTTGTCTTTGAGAAACAACCCCTGATGAATATAATGTAGATAACAATTTTTGTTAGACTATGGATTCCCAAAATGCAAATATTTCTATATGTAAACATGGTTTGGGAAATTTTTCCAGTAGATGATACAACTGGAAAAGGACTAGAAGCAATGTTAGTAGAGTAACTACAAAAGCAATGAAAAATAAAATAATTTGAGGGGCCATGGTTATCACAATACTGCAAATATCCATGGAAAACATGACGGGTTGAAACAGACGATTAAAAAAAATGATTGTATGGAATTTTCTGCCCCTTGACTGGATATTTTAATTTTGGTAGTGAATGGTAGAGCAAAAATCTATCCTGACACCACTGAATTTTATTTATACCCTCCGCAATCTATACAACTGCCTTTTGGCTTCAATACACAATGCTTCATTGAAGCCGGAAAGCAGTTGTATAGGTTTGTGTATTAAAAACACATTTACCAAACTTAAATTTGAAACATTGTCGAATGCATGATGGGAAAGTTGAGTTTATGCCATTATGGTACTAAAAACCCAATTAGATACTCTAAATGATTCTTTTTTAGAAGATGGCGTATCAATGAAGACAAAGATTATATAATTCAAGCCAAAGGTAGGCTTTCAAAAACATCCACTTACTAAATTTATTGGCTCAGGGCTAATTTGGCAAGCATTTTAAGTAAAATTAGAGCTATATCCAAAATAATACAGGAGTTGAAATTTAGCATATTGCCCAAAGAAGCTTCCACAGAGGGTTGTGTGTCTGAAGATGCTTGTTGCATGGACTGGGAGATGGGGTGAAGGCACATCAGTTTCCTCCTGCTGGTGGAGTCTGGAGAAGTTACTCGGGTCAGACTTTGTGTGAGGTGTGGTGAAAGCCATCCTCTGAGAGGAGGCAAGCCTACCTTGCAGGGTGGGAGGCTGGAGATAGGCCAGGAGGGGTTGCTGGTGAAGGGCCTTTGCCACTGACATTGCGGAGTTTTCATGTCTTCCAGTCGGCGGTCGATGATGTTTTCTGCACGGACCTCCGGTAAAACTTTGTCAAACTCCGCAGCCTCCACTGAGGTCCCCATTCAAAGCAAGAAGTGCAGGCTGTCCACACCAGCCTGGGAGGCAGTGACCAGGCGGCAAGAGAGAATGGAGGAGTGGTGAGAACAGCCGGCAGAGGTGAAAAGCCACCATGGTTCCTAAGAGCAGAGCTTTCACTGGTGTGCAATTCTGATGACAGCCAAGACAACTTCATAGACCACCATACAAGGTGACTGAATATGTATGACTCAGCCGTCTCATTCTGGGTCCATAGATACTTTTTTTTTTTTGAGTAATTACTATGTGCGAGGCCATATTCTAAATTCTTTGTATGTATTAATTTAATCCTCACAGCCACTGTATCAGTGTACCCATTTTATAGATTAGAAAACCAAGTTCCAGAGAGGTTACATTACTTACCCAAGGTCAAATTAAATGGCAGCCAGGACCTTAACCCAAGCGGCATGGCTCTAGTGAGGCTATAGAATTTCAGTGTTATCCTTGTAACCAAAACCATAGTGCTCTGAGTTTTCAGCCCTAAAAAGGAAAAAAACAACAACCGTATTTTTCCCCAAGAGATAAATCCAAAACCTGCTGCCAGGTTGAAACTGCTTCAGACCATCAGGGTTTCAGCAATGTCGACATCCAGCCTCAGAATCTGCCTCCTCACCAGGGTCACACCATCTGCCTAATGACAGCTGCTTCTGCTCATCTGTCTCTCCACACAAACTGGGGACTTTTCTATCTTTCAGGGTATTCTCAGAGATTGTCAGTGCCCCACAATGGGCAGGAAAACCTGCCGCCACCTCTCAGCAGAGGGAAAAGGGCCCTAAATACCTAGAACCTAGGCAGGACTCAGCTTTACATTTTCATCCTTCGGACGGTGGGGACAATGGGGAATCTGTCTTTCCAGAGCCTGAGGTCCTACAGCAGCTGCTTGGGAAGGAAGTTACCCTCCCATCCCAATCAAAGCCTGGTTTCATCTTAAGGTCTGACTTCCAAAGTCAAAAGACATCTAAGTTAGGGTGAACAACTTGTACGCAGTTTGTCCAGAACTTTCTTTCCTTGTTTCAGTACGGAACATCCCACATTTTGGAAATTCCCTCAGTCCCCAGCAAGCCCAACAATTGGTACCCTGATCAAAATAGAAATTAAGGAAACTTTTACCATCATAGCGTCAAGCCTAGAAGGCGCAGACCCCACATTTCTCTTGATCCATAGAGGCTAGGAGCTCCCTAAATGGTCACAATCAGTCTTCACTGCCTTCCATACAAGGGGATATGAAATCTCTTTGGAGCATAGAGGAAAAAAAGCATTAAGGACACAGGCCCCAAATTCTGTCCACATGTTCCCATCTCCCCAGAGGCTTAAAAAAATTGGACACTGGAAGATGGAGATGCTTGGTGGCTGGAGTCACTCCCAGCCTCGGGCAAATTTTCCAGACTTTTACATCTTTGGATGCAATGGCCATATTCCCCCTTCATTCCAGATCCACATGGCTCGGGGTCAGAGGCATGGGGAGTTGGCCAACATGCCTTTCTCTATGATAAAGAGAGCACAGAGTTAAATCCTGTGAGTTAACGTACAGGTGACAAAACATTTGGCGTGATTTGGCCAGGACTGACAAGAAGCCATGACCACTTCCAAGGCGCTTGCCGTCCCTACTGGATTTTCCAGAGAGGTCTTAGTCCTCAGTATGGCTACAGATATTCACTGTATATAATCCAGACCCCATCTAGTGATACAAGTAAATAAACTCTGGACATTCAGAGAAAACAAATCACCAGTCCATCAAAATCCTCGGGGTAAATTAGTTCAGCAGACTGGACTAGAGACATACTCTGTGACTCACCCTCACCCAGAGTAAATAAGGGAAGATTAAGCACAACTTGATTGAATCATGCTGAAGCTTGGCATCGCTCAACAAACAGATCAGCCTGAAATCTCACATTAGGAACACATAATCTCATAAAATTTATGACTGTTATTGCTCACCACATATGTTTCTGGGTTACTGTGTGCTGGGCCGAGCAAGTTGCATTGCTGGGGTCTTGAGGGGCCTGCCTGCTGATCCACGATGTATTTCAAGAAAGAAGACACGTTCCTGGTTGACACTCTTTGGCATGGTCTTCGGCATTGCCTGGCCACCACAAGGAAGGAACTGGAGGGGGATATTGGCAGTGGGGAAGACAGCTTGCACCATGCCCCAAGCGGGCCCTTTGCAAGTTCTGGTTGAGATGTTGGTGGGTAGATGGGCAAGAAAATCTTCTTTCCCCTCTCTAGACCTCAGTTTCCTCACTTGTGGAAGAAGGGCACAGAATTAGATGGTCTCCAGGGTCTTTTTTAACACTTATTAAGGTCTATGAAGAAAATCAAAGAGACGGCTTATTTTAAGAGGAATCAGAACCAGGGCACCTGGGTGGCTGAGTCGGTTAAGCTTCTGACTTCAGCTCAGGTCATGATCTCACAGTTTGTGAGTTCAAGCCCCGCATCAGGTCTGTGCTAACAGCGTAGAGCCTGCTTTGGATTCTGTGTCTCCTCCTCTCTCTGTCCCTCCCCTGCTCTCTCTCACACATACTCTCTCTCAAAAGTAAATAAACGCTTTCTAAAAAATTAAAAAAAAAAGAGGAATCAGAACCAAAATGTCATTTACCGAGGTCAGCGGAGAACAGGGTACAGGAAGTATGGATGTGGCCTAGGAAGGTAGGGGTGGGTACAGGAGGCTATGGAATGCTAGCTCTGAAAATATGAGAGGAAAACGTAGATGGGCAACTGCTTTGAGAGGTATGTTCCTGCCCGGTGCTGAAACAATCAAGAGCTGGTTTCAGAACACCTTCCGCTGACCATTCATGCAGGCCCACTTTTCCTCTGAGTGCAAATGCAACTTCAGAATCCTTTTCAACACCAGAGCCAATGCTCACCCAACAGATGTGAAGGTGAGAGAGAGCTGCTTTCTAACCCAAATGGCCCTGAAGCTCCTCCAGGGCCAGGATCAGATATTCCGGTCTGACTATGGGGACTCAGAACACAGAGTCAGTGGGAAGCAGAACAGGAGAGAAGGAGTGATGTCCCTGCCATGACAGGCTCTCACTTGCAGGAGATGGTCACTGAGGTAGGACCAAGCCCCATAAGCCCTTGATTCACCTGTGGGAATCCTGGGACCCCCAAGGCCTTGCCCGTCCAAGTGTCCCCACCAAGGGGACCCATGTGTAGAAGCAGGTGCCTGCTGTGCTCATGTTGGTGCCCCTCAACTCCCTCCTCCATGTACCCACCCGAGGCTCTGTCCTGAACATTTCAGCTCAGCAATCTCTCACGTTCACCCATGAAGTCCTGCCAACAGCCACGCTCTGACACTCCTGACCCTCGGGCCCTCTTTCAGGATGTTCCTGCTCCACTTCCAGCACCGCTAGCTCCATCCAGAAAGCGTTTTGAATAAGAGAGTAACATTTTTCTTTCTGGCTCGTTCATCTTCATGATGATTTTCACAGCCAATTCCAGCAAATCTGCTACACTCAAAGTCCCTATTCATCATCCATATTCTTCTAAATAATCTTAGATTGGAGTTGAAGTCTACTCTGTTAATATTTGGCTTTTAAAAAGAAAGAAAGAAAGTAGTTTTATTTTTTTTCCTGATTGTAACTCGGATATCAGCTGGGGACTGCCGTGTCCCTCAAAATCTATCAAATGTCTTCTGGCAGATGGTATTTTCCAAAAATGGTCACAATATTTTCAATCCCACATACTCATTCCAAAACCTTGTGATCCTTCCATCAAGAAATGGGGTCTGTGTCATCTCCCGTTGAGCCTGGGTGGGCCTTTTGAATGCTTTGACTAATAGAATGTAGTAGAAGTGACTGTGTGAGTCCCAAAGCTGGGTCAGAAAGGCAATACAACTTCCACCTCATTCCCTCTCTCTCAGTACACGTGCCTTTGGAGCCATGAATGGCCATGTAATAAGTCCGGGCCCGGCGAAGGCGCCCAGCTGGAGACACCATATGGGGAGACCACGAGGAGACAGAGAGAAACCCTTGAGGAGCCCCAACGGCTCCAGCCCTAGCTGCGTGAGCCCCTCGAGCCCAGGCGCCATATACTTTTGTGAAAGGCTTTGGCATGCCTCCATTCGCAATGCCATCCGAATACAAGCACAGGAGGGACTCCAAGCAAGAACCACCTTGCCGAACCCACTCAATCCCCAGAACTATGTGAGAGAGTAATAAATGATTGTCACTGCTTTACACCACCAAGTGTGGGATGGTTTGTTATGCAGCAATAGAGAACCAGGCTCAAGCTTGAGCAATTCTACGCTCCAGAGAGCTCAAGAGGCTTCCCAAGACTACTGCTGATTCTGGAGGAATCAAATGGGTTCTTCACGTGAGTCATGTGTCCTCAGATGCTCCCTCTGTCCTACCCCACGTTAACTCTTATGTGAAGTTGAGCCCCAATTTCAGTGCCCACAATGAAAATCACTCACACCAAGCACTCGAGTGTGTAGTAGACTTCGTGGAAAATTTAGATACATGCTGCTGACCACATGGGCTTCTGTTAACTAGCTGCCTCTTTCCACCCCTCCCCCCAACCTCTTACACTCTTGCTTGGCCTTCAGGTTGTTCTGGGAGCCCACATTCTTCTCCTGCCATGAAGAGTAATACAGTTTCCAAAACTTTCACGTTCAAGTGCATCAAGAATCCAACCTTTACTCGAACCCATTGAGGTTATATAGATGGGCAATTTTTCTTATGTGGACATGCATTGTAAAAATATTCAGGGGACACACAGATAAATAAAAGAAAGTAAAAATTGCCCCTAAATCCCGTTACCCAGAGAGAATTACTATTAATGTTTTGATAAACCTCCTATCAGAATAACACAACTTCACACAAATGGAATCTCACCATCCTTCCTGTCCTGTTTTCCCCAGGCATCATTAGTATTAATGAAAGCTTTACCATTTATTCAGCACCTGGTATGTACTTAGCAGCTGCATAAATGTGACACTGTCCAATCCTTACCACAGCCCAGAGGTGCAGGCTCATTACCATCATCTTCTTTTTCTTAAGGGAGCTTGGTGAGAGGTAGAGCTGGGATGCGAGCCCAGGCCCACCTAACCCTAAAGCCTGGGTTCTTTCCACTGAATCATAGGCTCTTGAATCCTTTTCCCAAACCCGTGGAGGGACTATCATGGCTGCGCAGAACCCAAGCCAGATCTAGTGCTCCAGCCAGCTCCTGTCTCCTCGTTCAGAAAGCCAGAGGATTCAGGGCTCCATGGGATCTGGCTCATTTACCTAATGGGGCTGAGTCTCTGAGAGGAGGAGGGGGTCTGTGCCCAGTGGCGGGAGTGGGGGTGGGGGTGGGGGGCAGGGCAGAGCCACACAGGAGCTCCCTCTGCCTGTGTGTCTGCTGGATCAAGAGGGTCCTGCGATCCTACGTCTGGGGGCGGCCTCCACCGAGTTCAGCATGTGTCGTCTGCTTCCCCCAGTCTGGAGTCGTGACGAGTGTATCTGTGCAGGGCCAGCTGGGTGAGGAGGACATGCCCGGGAGACAGTTTGTGACTGCTCCTTCAGCCCCAGAAGAGACACTGCCAGGAGGGATTTGCTCTTCCCCGGGAAGGAACATGCAGCACGTTCTCTGTAAACCTTCCCCGATGAGCACATTTTCCCAGCAGAGGCCCCAGGAGGCCAGCATCTGCTCTCTCCCGTCCAGAGGGACGCTGGGTGGGAGGCTGAAGGAGGAGGCCTCGTGCTGCACTGTAGCCCCAGAAAAGGAGGAAAGCCTCCAGGGAGGTCCTGACCTTTCTTTGACAGCTTTCATGGCCTTGAGCTAAATGCGAAGGAGAATTCAAAACTGAGTGATCAGCCTGTCCCGCAGCTGTTCCCACAGCTGCTGACACTTGGGGGAAGCCCAGGGCACCAAATGCTTCCCCAGCCCCACTCACACTCACAGTGCCCCTCGCTTGAAGGTAGACGCCGTCCCGCTGCAGTTCCCCCTTGACGCCAGGGTAGTTCAGTCCCACACCCACAGTTCAGGGTAGGAGTTAAGAAGTCAGCCTTTGAATCTGCACGCTCTAAATCTGAATACGGGATGCCTACTTACAGGCCACCCGGGACAATTTGCTTACCTTCTCTGAACGTGGGGTTCCCTGTCACCTTAGTTTGGTTTCCCCTGCAAAAGCAGACCCTGAGAGAATGATTCAGCGCAAGTAGTTTAGTTAGGAGGCACCAGGAGGCACCCATAGATAGGCCAGTGCGAGGGAGGAAAGGGAGGCAAGCAAAAGTGAAGCTTAACCCCCCAGTGAGCACTCGGAAATGGTGCAGGACGCATGTTTTTGAGTCACCACCCCCATGGGGGCAAAGGAGCTGGGGTATTGATCTGCCAGTTCCTATCAGTTTTTGATTGGCTGACAGCTGCCCCTGGGGAGAGGGTCAGGGCTGGTCAGGTGTCCCCCTGACCTGCTCCATGCACAGGCGAGCAGGCTCCGACGGCCAGAGAAGCCGTCAGGCAGACTCACGGCACAGGCCAATGAGAGTAAGGAGAAGTTTGTTAGTAATGTCCCACCCTCTTTCCTTCCTCCTGGCTGATATGCAGACGCATCCATCCGGAGGTACAACCTTCTTCCCGAGGCCCTCAGGCCCTCAGGTAAACAGCACGCGGAAGAGGCAGAAACACTCACTCAGAAGCCAGCCCGCGCGAGCAGTGAACTGGGCCCTCCAGCTGCCGGCAGGCTGTTTGTGAAAATGGCTTCAGCCCAGACTTCTGTTACTTGCACCTGAATGTGATTCCTCATTGAAACCGGGTGGGGGACCTCTGACTCCCAAGGAGGCATGGTGTATACAGTTGTCCTGCCGCAAAATGAATGCAAACGCCTCTCGTGCGTAGCTTAAGTCCAGAATTCAGCGTAGAACCCCCTTCCATAAAAGAAGGGGTGGGACCACTGATAGCTAAGGTTGGTTCCAGCCCCGGAGTCCAGCATGGAAGAGGAGCCCACACACATGCATGTGTATGTACGCGTGCGTGCGCGTGTGTGGTACGACTGCTGGCCCCTTAGCCTCCAGGCTGGTTGGAAGGGAAATTTTATGCCCTCACATCTCAGCCCTGGCGGACGCACGACCTTTAAATGGCAATCCTTGGATCTGCCTTGGAGATGGAAGGAGGAAGGCGCAATCAACCACTCACCTCTCGTCAGGCCCCCTGCTGGCAGCTACACACCCGTCCCCCACAGTGAGCCTGTGAGGCAGAGATGGTCAAACCCACTTGACAGACTTTGAAGACAGGGCTCGATGGGACCAGAACTCAGGACAGGCCGCGCCACTCATCCTGGGTCCTCTTCCTGCTTCCACAATTTCTATCCTTGTGGCCGTGGGCAAGTCAGCTAATCTTAAGAACCTCACTGTACTATCTGAAAAGAGGAGCAGTTTGGAGCTGGAGGAACAGCTCCTACTCTGCTTACTCCTCCGTGTGACAGTGCGGATGGAATTAAGTAACATTTGTGAATATTTTTTTTAATTGTCAAGTGCCATGGCAATTAAAGGATTATAATTATTTTCCACAACAATAATAATAAGCTAAATTTGATTCTGGCATAAAAATGCAAATAGCTGAAATTCAGGGATGTAGAACAGATCAATTTAGGGAAAATGATACTCCATCTGCATTTCACAGAGCTAGTAGAAATGCACATTGCCACAGCCATGAAAGGGACCAGAAGAAGAGAAAGGTCCATTAATTCAGTAAGTCTGCCCAATTCCTGTTGACTCAAAGGCACAACAATTTATTCATGAATAACTCTGCTGGGTTTAGGGGAAGATTCAATGATTAAAATATATTCTTAAAGCCTTTAAGAGAGTTTAAGCAATCATTTGTATTCTAAACAAGTCTCACTGACAACCTCTTTCAAATGTTAGATCACACACACACACACACACACACACACACACACACACACACACACACACATCTAGAGCCAGGGGCTGGCTGACAATGCTTCTTCTGGTTTTATAAAGTCGACAGTGGGTTCGCTTTCTGCTGAGACAATAGTCTGGATAAATAAGTGCATGTAACCAGAGTTTAGGGTTGTAATCAAATGAAACCTTCAATCAAGTTAATCTGATACGCTTTGGCAATTTTTCCAGACCAGCCCCAAATTCAGATTCTTTATCTTATTATCCAACTATGTCTCCCACTATATGACCCAATATTGAGTTTGGAAGAAAATGTCCACTGTTCTGTGGTCTTCTATTTCTTTTCTAGAATGTTACCAGCCTTCTTTAAGCCTCATAAACATCAATGACCTAGAATCCCTCCACCTGCCTTATTTTCTCTCTCAGGACCTCTCATCCTTAAATTGCCTACTAAGCCCCATGTTCTCATTCACTCAGTTGAAGCTTTCTGGGAATCTACTGCTAATGGTGCCTCTGGGAAAATCCCATTTTGGGTGAGAGGGAGGCACCATCTCTTGGGGCATCTAGAATCACTATCCCACCAGATGCAAGAGCAGTGTTGGGCTCCACGCACGTGAGAAAAACAGAGTCTCATGTTTTGTGAGCGAGCCCCAAATCAGTTTAGTTTGTACCCAGACTGTCCTCAACTTCCTCATACAAACAGCCCCTCTGGCTTTCTTTCTAAGCCCCCTGTCTGCATGGGGGTTCCATGACACTCTGCCATTCCTTCCATCCAGTCTCTCTCTCTTCCTCCTGAAGGCAACAGCCACACTTCCCGCCATGCTCTCCAGTCAAGAAAGGCCCTGTGCGTGTCACTTCGTGTAAACAGATGCTGGGGGTTTGACATATGGACCATCAGGTCAACCGACGGCAAACCTCCCAACCCCACTTTGGACTCAGCCATACCACCCTGCAATGTGAATTTTCTAATTCCAGATCTTCTGTCCTATTGTAACTCATGTGTCAAACCATGTGTTTCAATTTTAAGGCTTGAAAAATATGGTCAGCATGGCTCTGGGGCCTTGTACTGACCTGAAGTCACTTCTGACTCATTCACAGCTGTCTTCAAGCTCAGGACAATCCCCTACACCTTCTCTGCCAAATGCCTTCTAGGCTGGGCTGGATGATGGAGGGAAAGCCTGTGTCTCTCAAACACCCTCAGTGGTCCCTTCCTATCCAGAGAGTGCCACACATCCAGAAGGAAAGAACTGACCCAAGTCAGAGGCCCAATAATTAGATTTTGTTGGGATATAAGGCCACTGAAATCTGCCTCATTATCTCTGCACTTGTGTTTCCTAAGTTTTTCCACATTATTTCTCATCTGGGCTGTTAGAAAAGGGGGGAAATTAAAAACCACCGATCTAGAGAATAATGGAATATCTCAGTGGTTATTGCATTAAAAACCGGCTGGCTAACATGGCCCTGGAAGATCTTAGAAGGCCATCTCTGACTCAAGCTCTGTACAAGTCAGAGCTGGGAGTGTTCACAGGCCAAGGAGTGGCTGAAATCCTGGGGATCTGCCTCCCTCCCTTGAGAAAACACATGTGGAGACATGTGAGCTGTGTCCTCTCATTTCTACATCCTTCTAGAAATAATGAGATAGAGGGATAGGGATTGCCCTTTGGATCAGGAATCCCCCAGGTGTCCCTAACATATGGACCTCATCTACGGTGTGATCTTATTGCTTTTTACTCCTTTACTCATCTGTCTTGCTCAGGAGCCTTAATGAGTATTTGCTGAATAAATGAAGGAAAGAAAACTGGGATAGGACATATTTTGGCTAACTTTAATGCTTGCTTTCTTTTCTTTCTTTCTTTCTTTCTTTCTTTCTTTCTTTCTTTCTTTCTTTCTTTCATTGGAGAATTAGGCAGGTGTGAATGAGTGGATATGTATATATAGATGAATAATCAAATTGTTGCTCACTGAATGATATGGTTCATGGGAACACCTGCACCATTTATATTTCTCTGCTGACAATGTATAACTTAATTAGTAATATTAAATGTGTCTATAATATGACCCCACTGTGTTCTTTTCTGCCAGCCCTCTGCTAAGTTCCTTCTCCATGTACACAGCATATTCGCATGTTTACTAAGACCAAGCCATTCACAAATGGTACAGGCACTAGGAGGAAGTAAAAAGCCGGGGAGCAGATTCTAAGTGCTTCTTCTCATGTAATCATTTACCCTTGTATCAATAAGAGCTTTGGTACATCTGGAAGGTCCTAGGATAGAAAACATAATGTCCAGGGGCACCTGGGTGGCTCAATTGGTTAAGCATCTGACTTTGGCTCAGGTCATGATTTCACAGCTTGTGAGTTTGAGCCCTGTCTCGGGCTCTGTGCTGGCAGCTCAGAGCCTGGAGCCTGCTTTAGATTCTGTGTCTCCCTCTCGTTCTGCCCTTCCTCTGTTTGTGCTCTCGCTCTCTCGCTCTCTCTCTCTCTCTCAAAAATAAACATTAAAATTTTTTAAAAAATAAAACATAATGTCCAGCAGTATACTTTTTATAATGGCAATTCATTACTACAACAAATTACATACTAACAAAGTATCCACCACCACCCTCCCCCCAAAATTTGGCCAATTGGTTTTAATACTTAGATGAGGCTTACTTTCAATCAGTCACATCCATTTTTATGTGCCTTTTTAAGTATAACCCACATAAATGTAAGTGTCCTCATGGCCTTTTCATGTCTTTTACAGTCAAAAGAAATGGACATTCAACTCTTAAATCTTTGACGAACAATGGAGATTTGGAGATTCAGATTTAGATTTTCTAAATAAGGTGGCACAAGGATTTATTCTAGCTGTTCTTTGTATGAGAGGTCACCAACCTATGCTCTACTCCCTCGGAAGGCAATGCAATAAAATCCTCCAACTTTTCCAAAGCCAATAAATCAATTGCATAACTCCCTTTTAGAAGTACACAGCCACAGTCAAAATGTCATATTAACTTGTGACCAGTGAGTCCTCCCTCCATGTTCAACGTATCCCCTCATTCAACCTAGATTCTCTTTTCTTCTCTTTCCAGATGCAGTTTGGAGACACGGGATTTGAGGTGGGGGGGCCTGCCGCCTCTGCAGCATGCCTCTGCTGTTTCTTATTGCACCATTAACATCTGAGCCCACCAGGCTCCAGAGTACCTGCCCCCTGGCACTCCCCACCGACCACATTTCCTCAGAGTTATAAGCTGAGATGTTGTTTCTTGCCTCAGGTAAAATACACATGTCCAATGTTCCAGTGTTCCAATATTCCAATGTTCAGGGCAGCCTAAGGGTAACCCTATCTCACTCATGCTGGGGCCTGAGAAACGGCTTCTGTGTGACCAACATTACCCCTCTGGGAGCACATTCAGGGATACTGTCTTCAACCTAAGTCCTGGGCTGGATCTGGGGGGTCTCTTGAATGGGACTAGGGAAGCTGCTCTCCTGTCCATCTTGCTTCTCAAGTTGAGGCCAGCTGGTCCCCCCAAATTATCCTGACTGCCCCGCTTCAAATCCCATTATTTCATCTTTCTCCCAGAAAGTGCCATGTTGCCTTTCTCTGTTCCTCAGGCTCAATTAGGCATCTCAACAGAGGGAATTTAGGAAGCCTCTTCAAGTTTGAGATCAGATCTCAAATTGCTCAGCCACTTTTTACTAAAAGTTGCTGATCTTTCTCCCACAAGGATTGATCCAAGTGCTTCTCATTATCCAAGCCAGCTTCCACAGCTCCCCTGGGGGGTGACTTGCTAGAGTGGTTCTTCCTCCTGACGCACAGGAAACCATTTGTGCTGCTGGTAGGTTCCTAATTATGAACTCAGCATATAAATCCTAGCTTCCCCCCACCATCCCCTTGGCTTGTACTGGGGCAGTGAGGTGGCCACTAAATCAGATGCCTGGTGGCCGGAGAGCTGCAAACAATCTCTGCTGTTTCGTACTTCATCTAACTGTGTCTTCTCTCTGCCTTCAGTGCTTGCCATCCTTGAAACTTGCCAAGAACCACTAACACAACTCAAAGTTCTTTTCTCTGGTTCCTTGCACAGAACGTTTTGTGAACGTCTTATGTTGCTAGTAGCAGGCAGCTTGTATAAACAGTCCAAAGCCAGCTCGATTGCAAGCCTCGCAGCAGCAGTCATGCTCCAGGGGAGCTGGCCCCAACGACAGCATGGCAACAACTTTGAACTAGTCTAACTTGTGTTTAGCATTAACTCCCTTACTCCTTATGCAAGAGTCTCTTATGTCTTAAGACAGTTGGATGTCTATGAGGGTTGGATTAAATGCTAACGTTCAGCTTGCAATCTCCAGAGAGAGCTCTTGTAGGCATCCTCCATTTAACCAATTTTGCCAGAGCCCTGCATTTATTTAAGTCTCTAAAATGGTAATGTGAATGTCAGAGTAGGTGCCACCATTTCTCTCAGGCTTTCCTGTGCTGTCACTGCTCGTACCTGATTCACCTACACTTGTGTATTACAATTTCAACAATTTGGGAGTCCCAGACGGTATATCTGTGTCTCAGGTCTATGATTATGATTGTGATTATTATTTTAACCTAAGAAGCAGAATATTGTCCTTTAGGGACTGCTTAGCCACCTTCCCCTTCCAACCTGCACAAAGTTTGGTCCGTTTATGGTTCTTTGTACACAGAATTGCATTCTAAAAGTGTACTCAAATCCAACCTTGAAAGCATTAAGACCTTTTGTGACATAAACCAGTCAAGTCTCCACAAGCTCGATTCTTCTTCCTCCAGGCTGCATAGCTAGAGAGCATTTCCCAGCCTCCTTTGCAATGAGGAGTAGTCATGTGACTGGGTTCTGACCAACGAGACACCAGTAGGTATGATGTGCACCACCTCGAGGTCTAGGCTGTAGAAACATCCCGCATCCATCTTCACCCTCCTCCTTTGCCTTCTGGCTGAATGCAGAGAGCTCTGCAACATTGGAAGGTGGTGTGGACTATGGGAAGGAGCCCAATTCCCTGACTCACCACTTGGAGGGGAGTTCCCTCCACCAATTAGAACAAATATTTTGAACTTTATGTGAATAAGAAGAAATGTCTATCACACTTGAGACATAAGACATGTATTTATTATACTTGTTGGCATTACCTTAACTAACACATCTTAACAGGGGTTTTCTTGGTCAAGCAGCACATCATACGGAAAACTTCTTAAAATTCTTCTTCAGACATCTTCTCACCTCAGTACTTCCCAATGGCTCAGTTACTGTTCCCTTCTATAAGTCAATGTTTTCACCCATGGACCTGCTCATACCCATAATTCTCTGAGAAATGAATGTATCTCCCGTACTGATGACTTTTATTCTGAGGGGCTGTTTTTAACCTCACCCTGGAATTTTGGTAAATTTAAAAGCTTTCTGTTGACACATAAGTTTTATTTAAACAAATTAAATTTGTTCTTCAGTAATCTTATTCAGATCTGGCAAAAGTAAACTCCAGCCCATTCCCGAATACATAGGACGGATGAATTTTTGAAGTTCCAAAAGAATCTCTTATAAAATAATTAAAATAATGTGCTATCGTACAACAATTATTAGAGAAAAGCATTATTTGTTGTATTAATCAGGATAGAAGAACCTCTGCTGTGGGAAACAACCAACTCTCCTCAAAGCTCAGGGATGTAGCCCAATTAAAATGTACCTCTTAAACACACAGAGTCTGCTTCAAATCCAGGGGTGCCCGGGGTGGCTGTGCTCCATGGAGGAGCTCAAGGATCCGGGCTGCTTTGGTCTGGCGGCACTGTCGCCGCAACATGTACTTGCACAGCGAGGGAAGAAATAGCTGCAGCCTCTCACACTGGCAGTTGAGTGCTCTGGCCCACATATGACGCATTACCTCCAGACACAGCCCATTGGCCAGGACACGTCACGTGGTTCCTGCAAACTTGGAGAGGATGGGGAAATGCCATCCTTCCATATGCCCTGGAAAGAAGAGAACTGGATGTGGGTGAGCAGGATGTACTAGAAGACTCTACCTCAGAAACTTTTGGTTTCGGTTTCTTAATGTTTATGCCATGAAATTCTGAAAAGTCCATATTCTTTCTCAAAAATAGTTCTGTAATTTAAACTTTTTGCCAAAGCATTTGGATTTTTCTACTCCAGTTAGTTAGAAAGAGCTCGATATAAGGAAACAAGCTTCTGAAAATTAAAAAAAAAAAAAAAAAAAAAGAGTAAAGGAAACAATAATTTCAAGAAGACTGCACCTTTTCTCAGGAGCGGTACTTAACAGGGCAGGCCGGGAAGGTCAGTCGGGTGGGAGACGGGAGGTGTTTCCACCATCATGTTCCCCACCTCTTCCCAATCACATTGCTTCCTACCATGATAAAAATATCCAGACCCTCTGTCATCTTAGCAAGATTTAATTAAAACTGCCCTAAATTAAGAAAATCTAGTCATTGTTTGCATTCTTAGATGCCTATGTTTAGTTGAGTTGCACGTAAGCAGAGAAGTGAAAAATTAGCTTAATTTTTTGGCTGCAGGAAAGAGTGTGAATTGGTTTTTTGTCACTCGTGGGGAACATCTTGTGTCTTCCCTCAGCTGGGTTTCTCTGATGGGATTGCTTCTTCCCACCCTCCTGAAGGCCTCTGAGGACAAGCTGCCACTTGGCTATGACCTGAGAAAAACTCTAGAGCCCACAGACAGACCAGTTCAAGATGGGAGGTGAGGGGAGGGAGGGAGGGTCAGAGAGCTCCTCATGAGAACAGCTGTGGCCCACCCAGCCTTCTGAGCAGCCGAAAGCTGCTGTCAAGTGGGTCAAGAGTGGAGAGGGAGGGAGAGGTTAGTTCTTGAATATGGTCATTTGTTGCCCCCAGCACAGAGCTGAGTGCTGGGGAGGTGTTCAGAAACCTACTTCCCATCTTGAAAAAAATGAATCGGGGAAGCTTCCAGAATCCCAGAGTAGGAAGGAGAGGTCACGAAGGCAGTGTGTAAGAACAAATCTCTAGAGTCAGACTGTCTTGCTGTGAATCCCAGCTTTACTGCTGGTTAGCTCTGTAACCTTGAACACGTTACTCAATATTTCTGGGCCTGTTTCCTCTCAGATAATCGTAATACGTACCCCACAGAGTCATTGTGAGAATTAACCTAGTTCATGGACTTGAAATCCTTAGAACAGTGCCTAGCTTATAGTAAGTGCCAGTAAATGTTAGCTTTTATGATTATTGCAAAGGGGCCCTACCTATCTCTGGGAACTTCCACTTGTTTTCCTGTGGCAGCCTCTCAGACGCTGTGTTTCCAGAGTACCTCTCTGTTCAAATATTAGAAAGCTTGTATTTTAAATTTAGGAAGTTGGTCACCCCGATAGACCGATGTGCAAGCAATGTGTGATCTGCAGGTAGGGAGAGCTGTAAGAAGCAAGCCGATAGCAGCAATCAAGGGTTTGAGTCCAGCAGTAAGGCTGCTTTGGAAACAGTCTAGAATGGAGAATCTCTCAGAAAACCCAAAGCAAACTAAGGCCCTGGAGTAACCATAGAAACAGGAGCCCACAGAGGCATCCAGGGTGTGGGATGGGGAAGTGGGTGGATGGATGGATCAATCGATGGGTGATAGATGGGTAGTTGGGTGGGTGTCACTTTCATGGAAGAGCAGCAGCTGTGATCACCTCTGAGCTGAGGGAGGTGTGGGGAGCAGGGAGTGTGTCCCAGGGTAGATAGGTGGGCATGATAAACGAAAAGCAGGCCAGGGCAGAAAGGGACTCTTTCCCTGAGAAATTTCTCCCAAGTTCCCGGCCTAGGGAAGGAGTAGAGATCAAAGGGGGAGGAAGGGCGTGGGGTTTTAGCCTCTGCAGCTTCCAAGTCTGATTTCTCTCCTTGAAGTTTGTGACCTACCTAATACCCTTTTATTACACACTTCTTCTGCCTGATTATCTACTGATTCCAACCAAGAACTGGGACTGATGCCTTCCTTCAAATGTGTGGTGTGGAAAAGTTCTGAAAAAGGGGGAGCAAGGTCTTATCTGAGGCAAAAACATTCCTCAGTGCTGGCTCAGGACTCCTAGAGAGATGGGCACCCTGGGCCTGTGTCCTGGAGCGAAGCCCTGCCAGCTGGGACACCTTCAGCTACCTCATGGTCAGCAGTCAGTGGGCACTTTCCTGCTTTCTCTCTTCCTATCTTGGGAGAAATGGATGCAAGATGTCTACCGGCTTCTACACATCCACTGGCAACAGAGAATAATAATTTCTCTTCTTTCTACAACCTTCTCTCCCTCTCCAGTTTCATGGGGCCATGTGATTAAGTCCTACCAAAAGAATACAGGCAGAAATGAAGTCAGCCACTTCCAGACCTGGCCCTGAAAACATTTCATGCCATCCTCCACATTCTCTGCCATCTTGATGCAGAGGATCCCAGGGGAGGGCCCCAAAGACCTGGAAGCTGGCAGAGCTCTGGATGGAAGGAGACTGGAATCATGATGGGGAAGGCTGCTCTTGGACACTCAGCTGGACTATAACAGGAGCAAGAAATGATCCTTTTATCATGTTAAACTACCGGCATTTGGGAGGTGTTCGTTATAGCAATTAGCCTACCCTAACTGATTCTGCATCTACTTGAGATGGTTAAGAGGGCATATTCGGGACCCGAGAGACATGTTTGAGTCTAAACACCCCACTTAGCGCTGGGCGGATCACATCACAAGCACTCAGTCATTGATGCTAGTCACGGTTAACCTCTGAAGCACTCGCTATGTGCCAGGCCTTGCTTTGGCTCTTTCATGCTTCTTTTATTCTCACAATAACCTCGGGGCTTAGGGACCATCACAGGTTTTCAAGATGAAGACCTCAAAGCATGGAGAGGGTAAATGTTTTGCCGAGCATCTGGAGGAAGGAGAGCTGGACTGGGACCCAAGCAGCCTGGCCCCAGGGCACACGCCCCAGCCACCAGGCTTCCCTCTGCTGCTGCCTCATGTCATCTCCCTCAGCCTCATTTTCTCCACCGTCTTCATCTTCATCAGCCACCTGCTGGGCTGAGATGCCACTCCCACAAGTGAGGGCCGTAAGGTGAATTGTCCTGATCTAGTGTCTTGATAGGCCCCGAGATTAGAGCCAGGGCGAGAACTGGGACTTCAGTCCAGCTGATGGCCACCCAGAGAAGGGTCAGGAGAGGAGGGACAACAGAAATGCCATGTCTGAGGACGAGAGAGAAGACCTCCTGGGTTTCTGTGGCTCAGACTCCACGCTGTGGGCTTTCAGGGAGGCCTGGGGTAGAGAGGAGACAGTCGGAGCCCAGGAGGCAGGTGAAGGTGAGAATGGGGGGGTGACAAGTTGTCCTCTTAGCAGTTTCCCTTGTGGTGACTTTAAGTGTACATTTAATCAATTTTATCTTAATTATTCCAGCCTCTTCCCAGGATATTCTGGGAAATTCAGGGAAGGGCCCCCAGGGAGCAGTAGCCAGCAGGGCTCATAGGGAGGGAGAGCCTCCCAAGGAGAAGGATGCAGGAGGCTGGACCTTGAGGCCCCCACGCCTGTGCCTGCCAGCCATGGGACCTCTGGACATCTTTTTTTTACTAAGGAACTCAAAGAGGAACCCTTCAGAAACCACCTTCCCTCCCTTATCAACCTCCAGGGGTGCCTAGGGGCGGAGGGCTGTAGGAGGAGGGGAGGGCGGTCTCTGGGGATAAAGGCAAACAGCCTAGGCAAGGACCCACATAGAATATATTCAGCCTTGCAACCAGAAACAATGCAAAAGTGATGGAAATGTTTACTGTTGCCTCTTGAGAAAACACTTAATGAGGAACTGCATTCATAATGCAGCAAAACTTAAAGCCCTTTGTTCCCCAATTTTCCTCTTAATCTTCCACACATTCCCCTTCCCTCCTCAATGCCCTCCTTCCCAAGGCTCAGGCCAGTTCCCCAGCTCAGGACCTGACCCCCTCCTGCTTCCCTCTATTCTCTGTGCCCTTTCTACTGTGAATCCACCTAGACAGGCCTGCTGGCTCCCTCGTTCCCAGTCCCCTTTACCACTGGTTGCATAATAAAGGCTCAGAAATGGATCCTTTCCCAAGGCAGGGAAGAAACCTCGACTATTGCTAATCACAAATTATCTTTAAGCGATTCTGAGAGGCACACATATACCAGCCTTTCTGGTACTCCACGCGGGGCACGCATGGACTTAACCGTTGGGGTGGGTGTGAGTGTTTACTAAGCTGAATGAGATGCAGCCCTGCCTTTGGTGCTGACCCCTGAGTGTCACACAGGCCCACAGTTCTGGGTTCATGCTCAAAAAGACGTGCTGCTTGGGGCGCCTGAGTGGCTTAGTAGGTTAGGCGTCCGACTTTCGCTTAGGTCATGATCTCGCGGTTCGTGGGTTCGAGCCCCGCGTCGGGCTCTGTGCTGACTGCCAGCTCGGAGCCTGGAGCCTGTTTCAGAGTCTGTGACTCCCTCTCTCTCTGACCCTCCCCTGCTCACGCTGTCTCTCTCTCTCTCTCTCCCAGAAATAAATAAAACATTAAAAAATTTTTTTAAAAAAAAGACGTGCTGCTCAAGCTTTCCATCTTGGCTCCATAGTGCAACCACTTAGGGGGCTTTAAGAAAACACTGACTCCCTGACCCTACACCAGGAATTCTGATTTAATTGATCTAGGGTGAGACCCCAGGCATCCAGGGGCATTGACTATTTTAAAAGCTCCTGAGTGATTATAATGGACAGCCAGGGATGAGACCCATTAGTCTAACCAATTACTTGGGAGAGCACCCCAGAGTCTGGGGTCCCCTAGGCATAGCCCCAGGCACAGCAACTCCTTATTTTCCAGCTGCCTTCTCGATCCATTAGAGGAAGTGGGGGTGGGGCCAGGACTCAGGCTAGAAAGAAGAGACATTAACCCAGGAGCTGGAGCCCCATTCATTCATCATTCAATCACATATTCAGTCAGTATTTACTATAAGTTCTGTGTGAGAAACAATAGAAACTGACTGTGGGATCCAGTTAAAAAAATTTTTTTTGATGTTTATTTATTGTTGAGAAGAGAGAAAGACAGAGTGTGAGCAGGGGTGGGGAAGGGGCAGAGAGAGAGGGAGACATAGTACCCTAACCCGGCTCCAGGTTCTGTGTTGTCAGCACAGAGCTTGATTCAGAGTTCAAGCTTTATGTACATACTGCAAGATCGTGAACTGAGCTGAATTCAGTCGCTTAACCAACTGAATCACCTAGGCGTCCCATGAGAGATCCAGTTAAATTGCGCAGTTGGACCCCTTTGAGAAGGTGACATTTAATGCAAGACCTGAGCGACCAGACACCTGCCTTGTCAAACTGCCATGACAGGCAGAGAGAATAGTATGTGCAAAGGCCCTGTGGACGGAGCAAAGGGACATGTGGCTTAAGCATAACTGGTAGAGAAGAAACCAGTGGGATGAAGTCTGTGAGCTGGGCAGGGATGCATCATGGAGGGTCTTGGAACTGTGGTAAGGAAGTGGCTTTTGTTTGCAGTTAGTTAGGGAGCCTCTAGAAGGTTTTTGGAAAGGAAAGACACTACCTGGTTTGTGTCTGTAAGAGACACTGGCTATGACGGGAAGGGGGGCTGGCAGGGAGCAGGATGCACACAGGTGGATGGTCCACTCCAGTGGGATGCAGGCTCGAGTGCTCAGCTCCCCTGCAGTGGGGAATGTAGGTCAGGCAGCCCAGCTCCCTCAGCCACGCCGCCAGAACAGCCCCCTCGCCTGTCAGAGAAAAAAGCCGACTCTGAGATGTGTGGGCTCAACTGAGAGATCAGTGCTGGCAGGAGAGGCAGAGCTAATAGTCACCCAGGTGCAGGGATCTGGGCCACTGCCTGGGGGTCCCTTTGTCCCCCTTCCCAGGGTGCCTTTCCCTCCCTTCCCCGCCCGCCCCTTCAGGATCTCCCCAGCAGGGCCAGCCCAGGGACAGGCCTTGATGTGTGCCTGGAGCAGGTGGCTGTATTTTAAGATCAGGGCTCAGACCTCTAAATAAACCATAAACACAGCCAGCTTCCCCGGTACAGAAGGAGCGAGATGGCTCCATTTCTCTTCAGCACAGTGACTGGGAAATAAACAAGTGGCTCTGCCTGTCACATACACTTAACCCTCTGCAAAGGCATCTGTCACACACACAGAGCTTCTGCCTGAGCCTTTCCAAGAAATAACTGAGATGCCCCAAACTCGGGCTTCTCTTTGCAGCCCTTAAGTTCATTTTCCCTTCAAGGAAAGGCGGACCTGGGGGCTTGTCCTTGACCCCAGACAAAGCTAACAAAGGGCAAGTAGGAACCCCAGGCTGCCAAGTAGCTGGGGGCATGTTGGGAGAGCCCCGTGGGCTGTGGAGGTGGTCAAGGGAGTGGCAGAGAGGGGGAGAGCGAAGGTGAATGGAAAAGAGGAAGGAGGAGGGGGGCTGGCGGGAGCAGGGTGCAGAGCCGAGATGGGTGAGAGCCCGGTGGGCCTGAGCAGAGCACAGGCCGGGTGGTCGTGGGTGTGGGAGAAACAAAGAGAAACAGAAGGCAGAGGGGGCTCTCTCTTTATGGGCCCATGGAGCGAAATCTCCCACGACCATAAAGGAAGAAGGAATGAGCAAGAACAAAAACAGACAGGAACAGAAGGAGGCAGGCAGATAAATAAAGCAGGGGAGGGAGGAGAACCCCGGAGTTATCAAACCCAAGCATTTCTCCGTGGGGGGAGGGAGCCCTCCAAATTCTGCATGGAGGAGAAGGTGATTTATACACTGAGCGAAACCAGGAGAAGAGTCAGGAGTGAGGCCAAGGGAATGGGAGTGGCTGGGAATGGTGGCCACGTAGCAGAAGCCACACAGACATGTGCCGCTGAAGCAGAAGGGGGCTGCGAGCATTGGGGCTGCCAGCAGCCAGGCAACACACGGTAACGATGACAGTGAAGGGCGAGAGAGCGAGCCCCTGGGCCCACAAAGCCGGCCCCGCAGGTGTTGCTGCGAAAGGCACCTGCAGCCGGGAGATCTCACGGCCGCCACCCCCAAGGTGTGGGAGGGGGTTGAAGAAGAGTGAAAGAGGCAGCAACACAGCGATTACGCATGTACTTACACACATGCACACACGCCCTCAGCAAGGGCTGGCACACCCTCAGAGGCACTCCTGTGAGGATAAAGGACACCCAGGGGCCTCCAGACTGCAACCCGGCCAGGTGCGGAGAGAGCCACACACTTCAAACGGTAGATCCAACAGAACTAGATAGGAGATGAGGGGTGCATACTCCAAATGCAGACCTTGACAGAAACAGAGATGGAGACAAAGACGACAAATGCCAGATTCCCTTTCTCCCTCCCTCCCTCCCTCTCTCTCTCTCTCTCTCTCTAACACACACACACACACACACACACACACACACACACACACACACCCCTCCCTAAAAGCATCAGACACAAGAGAAAGGAGGCTCAAATGGCCCTCACCACCCTGGTCACCCCCTCCCACATGTGCCTGCCTCCCTGGAATCCCCAGCCCTTGCAGAGCCTGCAGGGACATGGGTGTGGGTGTGGAGCCCTCTCAGCAGACAACACACCTGCACACACATCCCTCCCCACGTACCCAGAGGCAAGTGGCTGGCACAGGCATGGTCTCTGCTAAGTGAAGCCGGGCTTGGATCCAAGAACCCCCACACAGAGCCAGATCAAGGGTCTTTCCCAGGCCCTCCAGGGAGCCCCAAGGCACTGCAGCTCCATGGAGCACCTGTCTAACTGGGACAGCATTGCCAGACCCACATAAAGAAGGGATGTGCTTTCCACTGTGGCTGTGCTGGCTGCCCTGTGAGTCCTGAGCCACACCACGAGGACTTTCCCCAGGACTTCTGACCCAGACCTGGAGACCCTACCTCTCTGCTAAGCTCACAAGGTGCTCCAGTCTTTGCATATGGGAACCACGAAAAGGCTGAAACACTAAGGGGAGGAGGCTCCCTAAGGATTGTGGGTCCATTTCTCAACTCAGGCCCAGCAGGCAGTGACTTAAGGAATAATCTTGGGAGACCAAGAGCTCAAGTTTGGGTCACAAGTCTCCTGGGGAACGGGGACACAGATACTAAGCACATCTGCACAGTCCCCACTGTGTCCGTAGGCACACAGTTCTTGTTGTAATACACACAGACCTTGTCAGGGTTGTATTGAATACTACACTGATATAGCACGCAGTCACAGAGCTCACAGTCACCCGCTGTGACATGCTACACTGACATGCCCTAGGTTCCTTTGTTCTGACATACTGTACACATCTCCTCACCCTTCAGAGGTTCCATTTTTATCAAAACTGCACACACAGATACTGTAAAGTCCTACTGTCCTCAGACTACACACACACACACGCACGCACACGCACACACACACAAACACAGAGCTCCTTACTCCCCTCTAAAGCCTACACATCCCACTGGCCTGTACACACACGGTACCCACACAGAATTCCCCAAAAGAACTCCTTGACTCCCTCCCAGGAGGTGGGGCCTGCGCTCTGGCCCCTGGCAAGCTAAGGTGAACTGACCTCAGGCTTCCCTACACCTTTCTTCCCTCCCGTTGCCTTTCCCCAACCCCCACCCGCAGCTTCAGGAAACTTTTCATCAGGTCCCTAAAAGGAGAAACCTAGGATTCCTGGGGCCCTGCCCTTCCCCCAGACTCCTGCAAGCCGCCCCTCCTTCCCCTGCCGGTCACTTGCCCTGCACCCAGTGGGGAAAGGTCACCGTAGGCAGTCCCCTGCCTGCGCCCTGGGAGGAAGGATCGTGGCAGTAATAGCTGTCACCAAGGGATAGGAAAGGTGTCGGCCCTGCGTCGAGCCGCGGGCGCAAAGGGGTCGCCGTGACGCGCCGGAGGAGAGCGGAGAAGCTGAGGCGGCGGCGGCAGCTCCACCTCCGGAGTCTGGGGCGGCGGCCGCGCCCCGAGCTGGGGCGCGTGGAGCTGTCCGTTCAGCACCACCGCTCTGCGCTCCAGCGCAGGGCCAAGCCGAGGCGCACCGGCTCCGCTCCCGCTCCCGCAGGCGCCTGCGGCGCGGGCTGCTGTCTCTCTCGGGCGCAGAGGGGCATGCGGATCGAGAGAGGGGGGCTCTGCAAGCGTCGGGGCCACGCAGCCACCTGTGAGCCTCCCGCAACTGCGGGCGGCGGCAGCATCTCCGGCCGGAGACNGAGTTTCCCGCCGGCCTCGGCCGCGGGCCCCCGTGCTTGCAGGTAAGCGCTTCCAGAACGCGCAGGGCGAGCCTGGGCAGCTCCACTGGGTAAGGCGCGGCGCACGCGGCTCCAGGGCACCGCGCCAGGCGGGCGGGGAGGCCNGCTGGGCGCCCCCCCACCCCCGGCCCAGCCCTGCCCGTGCGCGCCCCAGGTACAGTCCCGCCTGTCTGCGGCGAGCGGGCGGGGGTGTTTCCTCGGCCTGCCCACGGGCAAGGTCAGCTCTCTGAGCCGGGGGTGGGGGTGCGACCCCCACAAGCGTAAAGCGACCGACAGGACCCCTGGGATGGGGATAGAGGCGCAGCCATGCTACTGAAAACATACCTTCTCCTCCCAAACCTTTCCTTGGGAGGGAGCCAAACCCCACGGAACCTTCCCCCCATCCCAGTGCCCTTCAGCCCCCAGAGGCCCGCCTGGGGAGGACTGGGCTCGCCAGAGAGGGGTGGGGAGAAAAGAGAGGGGCGCCCTGGTCCTGAGCATCCCGCGCTCACAGGACGCCGTTTCCTCTGCCTGCAGGTGTAGCGCCCCCGCGCGGCACGGGCGGCCGGGCGTCTTCAGCATGACCCGCCAGAGCCTGTGGGACGTGTCGGAGGCCAACGTCGAAGATGGAGAGATCCGCATCAACGTAGGAGGCTTCAAGAGGCGGCTGCGCTCGCACACCCTGCTGCGCTTCCCTGAGACGCGCCTGGGCCGCCTGCTGCTCTGCCACTCGCGTGAGGCCATTCTGGAGCTCTGTGATGACTACGACGATGTCCAGCGTGAGTTCTACTTTGACCGCAACCCCGAGCTCTTCCCCTACGTGCTGCATTTCTACCACACTGGCAAGCTTCACGTCATGGCGGAGCTGTGCGTCTTCTCCTTCAGCCAGGAGATCGAGTACTGGGGCATAAACGAGTTCTTCATCGACTCCTGCTGCAGCTACAGCTACCATGGCCGCAAAGTGGAGCCTGAACAGGAGAAGTGGGATGAGCAGAGCGACCAGGAGAGCACCACGTCCTCCTTCGATGAGATTCTGGCCTTCTACAACGATGCTTCCAAGTTTGATGGGCAGCCGCTGGGCAACTTCCGCAGGCAGCTGTGGCTGGCGCTGGACAACCCTGGCTACTCGGTCTTGAGCAGGGTCTTCAGCATCTTGTCCATCCTGGTGGTGTTGGGGTCCATCATCACCATGTGCCTGAATAGCCTACCGGACTTCCAAATACCTGACAGCCAGGGCAGCCCTGGAGAGGACCCCAGGTTCGAAATTGTGGAGCACTTTGGTATCGCCTGGTTCACATTTGAGCTGGTGGCCAGGTTTGCTGTGGCCCCTGACTTCCTCAAGTTTTTCAAGAATGCCCTAAACCTTATTGACCTCATGTCCATTGTCCCCTTTTACATCACTCTGGTGGTGAATCTCGTGGTGGAGAGCACGCCTACCCTGGCCAACTTGGGCAGGGTGGCCCAGGTCCTGAGGCTGATGCGGATTTTCCGTATCTTAAAGCTGGCTAGACACTCCACTGGCCTCCGCTCCCTGGGGGCCACCCTCAAATACAGCTACAAAGAAGTAGGGCTGCTTTTGCTCTATCTCTCTGTGGGGATTTCCATCTTCTCCGTAGTGGCCTACACTATTGAAAAGGAGGAGAATGAGGGCCTGACCACCATCCCTGCCTGTTGGTGGTGGGCCACTGTCAGTATGACCACTGTGGGGTATGGGGATGTGGTCCCAGGAACGACCGCGGGGAAGCTGACCGCCTCTGCCTGCATCTTGGCTGGTATCCTGGTGGTGGTACTGCCCATCACTTTGATCTTCAACAAGTTCTCCCATTTTTATCGGCGCCAAAAGCAACTTGAGAGTGCCATGCGCAGCTGTGACTTTGGAGATGGAATGAAGGAGGTTCCTTCTGTCAATTTAAGGGACTACTATGCGCATAAAGTTAAATCCCTCATGGCAAGCCTGACAAACATGAGCAGGAGCTCACCAAGTGAACTAAGTTTAAATGATTCCCTACATTAGTCGAGAGGACTCGTCGTCCGCAAACCCACGTTGCTGAGCTGCCTCTTGTGCCTCTGGCACAGTCCGGGCACCTTAGGGTTATGGCGTAAGGAGTAGGCCCAGCCCCAAAGGGGAGAGATGCATGGGCTATGCACCCCAGGTTGCTTTTACAGTATTTAGAATCCTTTTTAGAGGGTGTTGTGTCAGACACCATGCCTTTGCACCCTTCAGTGAAATGACACTCACTGGTCTTTGCATCGTGGGCATAAAATGTTCATCTTTCTGCCAGATGAGTACCACCCAGAATGCTAATTTTTTTCTGTTTCTCGTGTACTTTCTTCCAGTGCTCGTGGCCCAGTATTGTCTGTGAGTTGTCTGTGCTCTTGTTTCTGAGGTTGTCACGTGAGTTCTGTACAAAAAGCCGCCACAACTCTGTCCAGTGGAAACACGTTGGTGAGGTCAGCAAGGATATGATGAGATTTTGCTCAGTCAGGCAAAAACAAAATCTCAGTTCTTTATCCACTGCTTTCATTTTGTTTTGATACTGAAACAAAGAATGTGAAGTTAAGCACATATGACCGGTGCAAGTCTGTGAGTTGTTTTTACAAATCATCTGTAACTCTGTGGCTTGCATGGGTACACTGGTCACCTTTAGAATGGTGTACACTGATGTTCATCTCGTAAATGTCACTTTTGGAGAATGTTAGTTAGTTAAACATGTAGTGAAGGTTTGAGTATTTTTCCCAAAAAGAGAAGCATTAGGGACAGGGCTTCAGCTAAATGCAGGCTGAATTGCAGGATACCTGAAGACCTTCAAAGTCAGGCCTTCATTTTCCTACGGCGGCCATAGAGACATTTATTTCTGGCTGAGGTTCCTCATCTAGGCCCTTTGACCAAACTTTGCCGTGTCTTAGATCTAAGCATGTTTTTGAAATATTTATTTTTTAAGCTGTTTAGAAATAAGGTCATGTTGTCTTCCTCAACTCAAAAGAGTTTTACTGTTGTATTATCTCCCTGAGGCAAACATTATTGGGTTGCCAGCAAGGGCAGTGGCTTAGAAACTTTGTTGCCTGCTTTGGAAGCTCATAAAATGAGAGCCCTTTTATTTGCAAGCAGAACTTAGGTAATTTCGCTTCCAGGATACAGTATGTTATATAGGATGCTCTCATTGCCCTGGAGTTCCTGGTATGACATGGAAACCGGGCGGTGTGGACACGCATGAATGAAGGCTGTGTGGCTTACCCAGGACGGAAATACGGTAGTGCTTATTTCCAGTTCAACAGCCTTTTGTTGGGAGAGGGTGGGGGGAGGCCGGGGGCAAGGAAAGCGTTGTAAAATGAAACATTGTTACTTCTTAAAATGTCATATATAATGGCAAACTTCTAGAAAAGCTTACTGCTACTTCAAAGACCTTTACATTTCTACAATTGTGTTGAAGGTTGAGAACGCTTTCCTTCTCCACAATGCCCTCTCTCCTCTTCTTCGAAGAGGCATCTAGCACACAACATGCTGAAGGGAATTTTTGTGATGTAGTTCTGTGTTATCTTTCGGGTAGTCAGGTGCTTCGTCAGTGGGTTTTTGTTACTGTTTGGTCTTTGAAAAGGCTGCGGAATCCTCGGGTCTAAGCGAGGAGTAAGGCAGGCTTTTTATGCAAGTTTTGGGCCTTCTGATGGCTGAAGAAAGTACATACCTCAGGATCTTGTCAGAAGGCTTTGCTACTTACAGTTGCCATGGCTTCTACAAAGTGTGCAGTTTTGTTGGGATGAGTGCACTTATACCTTTGAGTTCCAAGTTCAAATCCTTCTATCAGACTGGAGCCTCATGGGGGTGGGGGGCGAGGAGACAGCCACCTCCTAGTGCCTGACAAGTTACTGTCTTTGTCTCTTTGTCAGAAGCAGCAGGAAAGGTGAGATGACTTAGGGGCACCTGGCCACCAAGTCAGAAGAGCGGGTTGTTTTTTAGCATTTGCACTAGGTTTGGCTTGTGTTTCCAGCACTGGATGGCAGAGAATTTATGAAATCATTCCCAGCTGCACTGAGGGCCAGGGGAGGGTCCAAACTTGTCAGAACCGTTCAGTTTGGCAAGGATGATGGTACCAGGTCACTGAGCATGGTGTCCATGGTCACGGGCCATAAAGCTTGAGGAAAAGTTGAAACAGGGAAGGAGGCAGAATAACTCCGTCACTCTCCTGAGTATTTTTCTCAACAGGCAGGTTTTACCACCAAAAAAAGATACCCCTAGTGGTTACTCTTCGCAGATGCGAAAGCTGGAAAACTTGACTTTTCATTTTAGTAATGACTTGCATTTTTTTTGGTGCCTTTCATTGGGGGAATCCCAAAGTGCTTTAGAGACTGTCTTTTTAACATCTCTTGTACATATTTATACACTTGTACAAAATATCGCTGGGCCCATCCTGGAACTGCAGTCACTTCTGAGCATGAGAATGTCCTAATAGCATCAACTTCTCCAAGTGGTGGTTTCAGATAAGAGGGAGAGAGAACAACCCAGCTGGCTTGAACCCTGGAGTTCATTCCCACAAAGGATGGCACGTGACTGTGGCCCAGGAGAAAGAACCCTCCTCTCCTCCAGAGTACCACCAAGGGACAGAGTTTCACAAGTGCTCCCAGTTGGGCTCTGACTGATACTAGATAACGTCTTTATGTAGCAGTTTCTTCTGGCCTCTGAAACTAATCAGGGAGGATCAGGTTAATTTTATGCTCTGTTTCTGGAGTTAAGAATATAACTATGAGGTGACATCTTTGGCCACCAAGCTGTCAGACTGACCCAAAAACCTCCTTTAGGGGGACCCAATAGAAGCTTCAGGTTGCTTATTTCCAGCTGTGGCTCAAGACCAGCTCCATCTCAGCATTTCCAAGGCCATTGGGACAAATATACGGGCCAGGCTCTTCTCAAAACATATGTGATGAGCATTTCAAAAGTGCCGGTTGGGAAGTGACACTGTGTCTTTATTGCATGGGTATTGGTTATAGATTTGTCTTTTCTGCCAAAGGCCCTCATTTCCTGGGTTTGTTCCTGAGGAGGGGCATGTGGTAATGCCAAGCTGATTTGTAGCTCCTAAGGTAGTAATTGGTATTTAATATTTGGGTTTGTTATTTCTACTTCTCTTAGTACTCACATAATTGAACTACCTGCTAATTCTTGCCTCATTTCAAAGAAAATTATTTGTTCTGCACTTTGGGATAGCAGTGATCTGTACAGGCTGTGTGTTATCTACTTGAAGGCTTAACTGGTATTTCCTGTATGTTTTAACAGCATGACTTGTTACAGAGTTGTAATTTTCAAAATTGAGAACGCTGTATTTGCGATGTCAGTTTTAACACTCATTAACACACTACTGTGCAAGCATTAACACAGGGCCTGCTGAACCATTATGTCTGGTGGCTGCACTTTAGTCTCCGTGCCTCGACTCGGGAGTGAGAAGGGTCACTGACGCACTCAGGACTCCAGCCCCGAAGATTAAATAGAAAAAGATTATTTATGCTTCCTTAAGGCACTTCAATTATGTATGCAGTGGCAAAACCACAAGGGTGTTTGGCATTGGGGACTGGACTTCCTAGGAAAGGCTAGGCTTGTTGAGCATTCGTTGGGAGGGAAGAGCTGTAATTTATTCATTGCAGGCATATAGAGGTGACACCCTTTTCCCCAGGATCTGGAGCCTCCAGCCTGCTTTGTGGAAGGGATGGCCATTTATTCTTGGAGCCCTCGTGAAACAGACAGCCCTTGCAGGACGATCCATCCCCTTCTGCACGGTCTTGCTCAGCACTACTGATGGGGGCCTGCCAATGCCAGCTCCTTGCCCCCCAGGGGGCCATTGTCTCTGCTGCTGCCATACTTCCCTGACAGTCACTTGGGTCCTGGGTGACCTGAGTGCCCTGGCTGGTTTGGTGTGAATATTGCTGGGTGATACATAGTCCCAGCCCTCAGGACCTACCTAATCTGGTAGTAGTGCCTTAGACCACGAGCTGTTGCAAAGGCCACGGTGAATCTGTAGGAAGGTCTCTGAGCTCTACTCTCAGTTTTGCCTTCAATTCTATGATCTTACACATCATTTGGCCTTTCTGAGCCTCACATCTCACTGCTGCAAAGTGAGAGGGTTGGATTAGATCATCCTTAAAAGCCCTGGCCTATTTTCCGTCACATTGTAGAAACAGAATTTCTACAGGCCCTCTACGTCCACGTAAGAGCAGGGAGCAGGTCCTGATACCCTCAACTTCTTTCTTTCTTTCTTTTTTTTTTTAATGTTTTATTTATTTTTGAGAGAGAGAGGCAACTTGAGCAGGGGAAGGTCAGAGAGAGAGAGACACACAGAATCCGAAGCAGGCTCCAGGCTCTGAGCTGGCTGTCAGCACAGAGCCTGATGCGGGACTCGAACCCACAATCCGTGAGATCATGACCTGAGCTGAAGTCGGACGCCCAACCGACTGAGCCACCCAGGCGCCCCACCCTCAACTTATTTCTAAGCAGAGCAGAGGGGCTGCTCACAAACCTGTTTGCCCTCATTTCTCTCTTCAGTAGCCAGCCACGATGGATACCAGCGACAAGGATACCAGAGGAATGTTGGGGGCGGGGGGGGGTCTATGCCAGGTGAATAGAGTTTTAACAGAACCCACAGGTGTCTCCTTTGGGTTTTAAGCTATTTACACTTAATCTTATTTCTGCTATTGAACAAATCATAGGACAGAAAGGAAAGTCACATTGATCCCATTTGGCTTCAGGGCTCTTTGCCATTTATGTTTGCTCCCTTTGTAAAGCAGGGTGGACACCCCCCCACCCTGTTTCCAGGAGGTCCCGGGGCCCCTAAGTGCAGCCAGAGCAGATGGATCACCCCTATCGGCACTTAATTCTCACTGAGGAGCAGAGGTGCCTGCAGGTGTCTTCTGCATAATGTGCGGAAGGGTGTGCTGCAGGCTGTGTTAACCTGCTTCCGGTCTCACGTCTCATGGCAGTGGCTGAGGAAGGGTGCTGAGGGCCCCGCGCGTGGCACTGAGAAGGCACTATCGGTCTCCACAGGGGGGTGTAGTGGGTGTCCTCCCTCCAGCAGGGGTAGAAATGGACGTTCAGGGATCTTCTGGGGCCAGGATCCCTTGCATCTTGAAAACAAACACCTCCTCTGTGGGAAAGAGCTTACATACTGTGCTCGCGTGGTTATTATCTCCTCTTATTTTTAGGGGAACTTTTAACTAGCATTTCTACCCCAGGACCTTATCTGGGTGTTACGTCCAATTGCTACTCTAGGTCTGAAACTCTGCAACGTTTTCCTCTTTCTGTGACCTCATTTGTCAGTCTTATCATCCTCCTGGCTAAATTCTCCAAAGCAAATGATTGTGTCTGCAGGTGATAAGCTGACGCTTTTAGTAGACGGTACATACGAATGAGGCCTCAAAGCCATGGCCAAGAGGACAGAGATACCGCTGGGGAAAGGGGGCGGGTGTGCCTCGGAGCAGATGCAAGTTCCCACAGAAGGAATAAGGGAGAGAAAGAAGGCAGGGAAAAGAGGAAACACGCAAGAGGGTACAGAGGAGGGGGTGAAGGAAAGAAAAGGCATAGGAGACTGAAGGGAAAGAGCAGACGGAAAATTAGGGAGACTAGGAGACGCTAAGTTTGATGCAGTCATTCTAGGCCTGAATTTGTTTTATTCCCAGTCAATGCAGCCTGCACTTAGCCCGCCAGTGGCCTCCCGGGAGGTGACCAGTGCTGGGGTCCCCCCCACCCTGATCTACCTGGCGCCTCCACTGCTCGCCTCCGCCAAAGGGGTGCACGGTCTGGCAGAACAGACGTGGAAGCTACAAAAAGCGTTTTGGATGAGGAGGGCAGTGAGGACACAAGGAAAGCAGTGACTGTGTCCCTCTGAAGATGGGGCTTCTGGGGCCCAGGTGTTAGCCAGGCAGAGGCGGCCGGCGGGGGGGGGGGTCTGAAATGGAGAGACGAGGGGAAGCGAATGGAAGAAACCTCTGTGAACAGGGACCCACACAAGCACAGACTGCGGGGCCCACACAGGCCGGCGTGAGGGAGTCTGAGCGGCTGAGAAGCAGCGCAGCGCAGACCAGCCCCGGGGTAAAGGCTGAAAGAGCTTGAGCTTCATTCTTTGGTCACTGGGGTGGGACATCTGACCAAGTCAGTGCTGTCGAAACAGGACTCTGGCAGCAGCTGGGAGGTGTGGAGAGGCCGGGTGACCTATTTGAGGTCAGATGGGGGGGATTGACAGGAAGGGGTGGTCGGCTCCGCGGGACTCAGTCAATGACTGGATGTGGAGAGGGTGGCTGGGACGGCTGGGTGTTTGGCTTGGTTGGTGATGCGGTAGATGGTGGTGTCACCAAGAGAGACAGGGAACCCTTGGATCTATCCCTGAGGCTCAGTGGTGTTGCCTGAGTGGCTGGGGGCGTGCAAATCGAGGTGTGCAGGGGGGAGCCTGGGACAGGACTCCTCAGCTGAGAGAGGAGGCCGTGGGGGAGATAGCCCAGGAAGGGTACAGAGAGGTCCCTGCACCAGACCAGCATCTGATGGACAGCCACAGGGATGAGTGAGGCCCAGGGCCTTGCATTCCTCTGCTGGCCCATGAAAGCTGTCATCTTATCTCCTTCTTTTCCCCGGAGAAACTCCCGGCGGGTGATCTCTGCTGGCAGCCTCAGCGGTCCTCTCCGTCCATTTCCTTGTTTTATCTCTGCAATTGGAGTCTGTTCCTCCCACTCTCTTCCAACTGCTCTTTTGAAGATCACCAGTGCTCTTCTGATAGCTAAATTCAGTGGCCCTTCCTTAGCTCTCAGATTGCGCCAAATTCTACCCACCTAGGCCAACCTTGAAGTTCTTTGTACTCCCTCCTCTGTTACTTTTCGGACACTGCACTCTGCTGGTTCTCCCGAGGCCTCTGCTTCTCTCTCGCACTTTCCTCTTGGGTCTGTGTCCTCCTTCTGACCCTCCTCATCATGTGTTGCCCCCATACTTTTGTCCTTAGCAGCCTGCAATGCACTTTACCCAAGCTGGAGCCTCAACTAGTGCGCACACGACTTGCATGTCTCTTCGCCTGATGCCATGTCACTTCTGAGCCCCATGCACGTTGCCCTTGCATTCGGGGGTCGCCGTATCTAAAACTGGACTTATCTTCACCAAAAGCTTGCTCTTCCTCCCGCCTTTTCCCTCATTTCTGGAAATGGAAACAGTGCTCTCAGCCACCCAGGTTGGAATTTTAGTCATCCTTGAATCCTCTCCATTTAATTAGACATTTACTCACCACAGCAATCATTTCTTGACCCTGACTAATTGCCAGGCACCATATTGATGTAAGGGAAATAAATGTAAAGGCTATTGCTCATAGCCCTTAAGAAGTATAGACTTTACAGCCATGTTACTGTGCATTGAAATCGTCTGGGGAGCTTTCACCAAAGTAGATTTCTGGGCATCACTCCATCTACAAAATCAGACCCTTGGGAGTAGGTGCCCAGGAATCTGTATTCTTAAAATGCTCCCTGGTGATTTTGATGCAAGTGGTGTTCAAACCCCTCACGGAGAAATAGTGGCCCAGGGATCCCCGTTACATTACTCACCCTCTCCCTCAATTCCCCTGCCCACTGGGCACCAGGTTTTATCCCTACTTTCTTCGCTACATCTTGCACATAAGGCCCTTTGTATTCACTCTAAAGGCCTCCACCCCACTTTAGTGCTTCTTAAGTCATTGTGCTCATTTCCAGCTTACTCATGCCCAGGTTCTCCATGCCAATCCATCCTTACCTGAAACCTTCCAACAGGCTCATCTTTCCCTTCCTGTATCTTAGACCTACCGGTGATTTCTTTGGCGACGGCTGTTGCTTATATTGAAGACATAAGCACCATGGACATCAAGGGTCACAGCTGAGGAAGTGAAAAATCTGCATATAGGCTCAAGGACGGAGAAAAGTGCTCATTTGAGAAGGAGCTGCCATTAAGTGGGGCAATGAGGGCCAGGTGATGGGCACGTAGGATTTGTAATAGGGGACACAAAAGTTGGCAGCACAAATGGCGTGAATGTTGGAGGACCAGGCTCACCTGTCTGGGATGGCCAAGCCTGACTCCTAGACTAATGGTCTCCCAAAGAGTGTGTGGGTCTGTCCAGCACTGAGTCATCCCTGGGCACCCAGGGCTATGATATGAGGTAGGTAGACGGGGGGATATGGTAGAAACAGAATTGGGGTTCTCCGGGAGGTTTTTTCCACTCAAAATTCTTTCCGTCGCCTACATCTCTAGACATTTAAAGAATTCTGAGCTATTTTCAGACCTACTATGAAAAGAACTGAGGTGTTATCAGTCAGACACCCATCTAACCATTTCCTAAGAGGCGAGCTGGCATGACTCACTTTTGATCTGTCAGCTTCGTATTGATTTTTCTGGCAAACTTTGTGGGTCTGCCAGAGCTGACTCTACTGGGAACAGCTGAATTGTAACCTACCGTGCTCAGGGTCAGTTATTACAAAGGCCACCATCACAGGGTTGTAGCCTGCGTTTCTTTTTGTGGAACACACCAGAGGAGAGGGGGAAACTGCAGAGCATAAAACCAACGATGTCCCTGGGCTTTCCCACTGCTTGCTAAAAGAGAAGCCAGACAGCTTTCCTTATGCTTCTCCCAGATTTAAGACTTGAGTACTGTTTGTGGATGAGGTGCTGGCAGGAGCTGATGGGGCCCCCGAAGTAATTCTGGGCTCTTTCTCATGGCAGGTGAAGTCACTAGCTTCCACTCTGCTGTGGAACTGGGCAGCCAGCGACTGGAGGCGGTTAAATATATTACTATGTAATCTGCCAATTTTAAAACATGAGATCACTGATTATTCAGTAGTCTCATTTTTTTAAAAAGCCCTCTCATGTGAAAAAATAAAAATTCCAGGCAAGTCAAAATGTCCTATTAACCTTCACGTTTACCTGAACCCTCCCCCGCCCACCATGGGAATATGTAAATGTGTGTCAAAGCTTCAGAGCTTGCAGATGCTCGAGTCCTGATGCTAAAGGACTCATTTGACTTGATATTTCAGGGATGAGCTTATGCCTGGGAGCTGGAATGTGCAGATGTCACTTACTCAGAGAGACTGGAGTGCTGGCCTCAGCAGATGATGCCAAGAGAGGAACGAGAAGCAGAGCTAAATCAACCAAGAGCCCTCATCTGGCAGAGTGCTAAGCCATTTGCCAAGTGCGGTGCCGAGTGCAATGGAAACATCTTCACGTGCCCTCAGTCCCGAATTCTTTCATATGGGTGACATTGGGTGAAAAGACACCACAGATGGCCTTTCAGGAGCAGCTCTGACACGTCACAGAGGGATGCGTCCATGTGTCTGCGCCTGTGTATACGTGTGTGCGTGTGTCTCTGTCTGTGGGTCTTTCTGTGAATCTGTGTCTCTGTGCCTATGTGTATGTCTGTGGGTGTGTTTGTGCCGCTGTGTGTCTGTGAATGTGGGGGTGAAATGACAGGGAAAAGAGGTGGAAATAAGCCTCTCTCCAGGGCTCCCATAGACATTATCTTCATAGAGAGGCTTTCCCTGCATTCCGCCCAATTCAAATGAAGTTCTTCTGCCGCGGATGTCTCTGCTTCATGTCTTACAGCATCCGGCACTTTTTCTTCTTAGCCCCTATGGCAATTTGTCATTTTTGTTTATTGGGTGGTGTCTGTCACCTCCGCTAATTGGAAGCTCCAGGAGTGCAGGGATATTTATCTCCAGTGCTCAACACAGCGCCTGGCACAGAGTAAATGCTGAAAATGATAAATAAGCCGAGGGCAGAGGGGTGGGCATGCAGCACGGAGTTCAGGTCCTCTTATTGAGGGTGCTGCTAGAGAATCACAGGTTGCTGGGGAGTCCATCTGACCTGCCGCATAACTGAAGCAGGGTTGGGAGGCCCCGTAAAGGGTTTTCACTGAATGAACATCCTTAGAAAAGCCTCCCAGGCCGGACACGTGTGACATGTTGGTCAGGCAGTGCCGCCAGTAAGATTGGAAGGGACGGACTTCCTGTGATGCACATTTCTGAACGAGCTCCAGGACTGAGGAAGGGCTGCCAGGACATTCCCACCGGGTAATGACTAATGCATGAGCCAGTGTGCAGGTGAGAAATGTCAAAATGGATCAGTGTAAAAGCACCCCATCTCTGGGGCAGGGTCCAGCAGAGGTCACCCACACTGTCAGGCTTTGGAGCAGAAGGCATTCGATGTCCCTGCTGTTGGAATGGCAGGCGTCACTTTGTTCTGGTCAGAGGGGCAGTCTTGACATTAATATTTCACTGCTGATCCTCCAGCGAAAACCAAAACCCGAAAACCTCTATCTGAGCCCTTCACTGAGCTGTGTCTTCGCTGTGGCTAGCTGGGCACATCGCAGTCTGCATACTGAGTGGGCTCTGCAGGCCACTGGCTAGAACGCTAATGAAGCCGGTGGGGCCTGTGCCACTGTGAACGTGTCCCTTGCTGTGCACTGACTGAGGTGTTGGGCACAATGTGGAACCTCTGTTGCCTTCAGCAAACAGGTGACATCTGAGCTAGATCTTCCAGTGAGGAGGGGCATCAGAGAGAAGAGCAGGTGCCCAGGTTGCTGGGGGCAGGATCTGGGAAGAAGAGCTGCAGCTACCATACCACCTGCTCCACTGGACCAGGACAGAACCGAGAAGGCTGTGCGGAGGGAGGGAAGCTGCTCTGGGGGTCTACACAGACATGGATGCTTGGCGAGGAAGTGGAAAGAATTCAGATCAGGTGTGGGGAAGGCCATGGCCAGAGGCTCTGACAGCCCCATGAAGGCTGATATGAAGGGCCTTTAGCTCCTAGGCTGGCAATCTTAAGGCATTTTATTCAATACTTAGCTTTATTTATTTACTATCCATCTATCTATCCATCTATTAATCACCTTTCTTTCTTTCTTTCTTTCTTTCTTTCTTTCTTTCTTTCTTTCTTTCTTTCTTTCTTTCTTTCTCTTTCTTTCTTTCCCAACACCCTATAAAATAGGTTCTGTTATTATTCTCATTTAGTAGTTGAGGATACTAAAGCAGAGAGGGGTTAAATAACTAAGTAGCCCAAGGCCACATGAAGCATCTACCTTGTAGAATATGTGATGTAAAGAAAGTGCCAGGCAGAGTCAGGGCTCAGAAATTTTGTTTCCTGTTGTCTTTTCTAGTACGGTGAATATAGATAGCCTGTGGAACAAGAGGTTCTTTGTGCCAGGAAACAAGTTTTATTTATAGTCATTGTCTCGTTGAAGCCTCCACTACAATACTGGAGGGTGAATAATTTTTAAATGTATTTTTACAGGGAATTAATTTGTAATTATACAAGTAATAGCCAAATACGTTTGTCATAAAAAATTAACCCTTATAGGAAGCACTCAAACCCACATGACCCTCCAACCTCAGTCCCCACATTCCCTCTCCAGAGTCACTGCTATTATTGCATTGGCGTATATCGTCTATAACTTCCTATTGATATATACAGACAGATCTTTATACCTGGAGTATTGAAGAGTAATTTTGTAAATTTCTCATTGTGAAAATGCCTCAGTATCACTCAGAGAATTTTTTCCATGTCAGTTCATAAAAATCACCTCCATTCTTATTATCTGTTCCTAACAGCTCTTGTCCCAGAGTTTATTTAGCCATCCCCCTCTGATAATTAATGAGGTGAGTAATATTATCTTCATTTGAGGGCTGAGTACCTTGTCCCAGGCCATCCAGCTGGAAAGTGGCAGAGTTGGGCTCCAACCCACTTCCATTTGGTTCCAAAGCCAACAGTCATAACCACTAGAATATGAATTAGCACGAGCATAAAATTTTGTTTTAAAGTCAAATGAGGGGCACCTGGTGGCTCAGTCAGTTGCATGTCCAACTCTTGGTTTTGACTTAGGTCTTGATCTTATGGGTTCGTGAGTTCAAGTGCAGTGTGGAGCCTGATCTGTGAAAGCCTGCTTGGGATTTCTCTCTCCCCCTCTCTCTGCCCTCCCCTGCTCATGTGGGTGCACTCTCCCTACCCCCCAAAATAAATAAACATTAAAAAAATAAAGTCAAATGGAAACTCAGTAGTTACATATTTATTTGTTCAATACACATTTATTGAGCATCTACTTTGTGTCTCAACAAGTGGCGAGGAATCTCCTTTCTGAAATTTCTCCTCTCTCTTCTTCCAGCTCCCCTTCAGACCCCCTTGCCTACTGTAAAATCTGTTGACCTTTCCTCTTGTTCTGCCAGTCCCCCTGGGTTTTATTCTTGGCCATTTCCCCTTTTCCTTCACTTGGCTCAGTCTCCAATAGTTCTTTCCGTAAACTCTTCTACTAGACAACAAAAGTCTTCATTTCCAGCTCTACCTCTCTCCTCCAGCTGCAGATTCGTGCTTCCACCTGCTCCCAGGATGCCTGCTGCAGGGCATCTCATAGACCTGTGACATCAACATGTCCAAATCTGAACTCGTTATCCTACCCCTCAAATCCAATCCCATTCTGATTAACTGTATCACGGTTCAGGGTGGCCCAAGCTGGGGTCCTCAGTGCTATCCTTGACCCCTCACTCTTCTGTATCCCCCAAACCCATTTAGTCGACCAACCCCACTGGTTCAATCTCCCAAATAGTTCTTGGATTTGCCCTCTCCTCTCTGTCGCCAGTCCCCTGTCAGAATTCAAGCCCTGAGCGACTTTTCCTGAACTAGCACACACACCTCTCCTCCCCAGTTCGTCAAACTCCCAAAAGCACAGGACCCGTTCTTCTGTTAGTCCTCACCTGAGCTCTGAGATTTCAGGTGTATTTCTAGTTGAGGCATGTTCCAATCATCTGAATATCTCTGGTGCGTAAATGTCTAGAGCTCATTTCATTTTCCGAAGCACTTTTTTGCTAGCTCCTGTGCATGAATGTGTCATTAAGCTGAGAATTTCTTCCCATTAAACTAATTTCTCAATTTTTTACTTTAGGAGCATTACAAATATCTTTTTCACTACCTTTTGTGTGGTGATGATTGCAGGTCTGTCATCAGTGCTTGGATCTTGCATATTAATCACACATAGAGCAAATTTATAGAATAAGAACTAGAACTGGTAGCAAAATACGCAGCCTTGCTCTAACTTTACTGCATGCAAGGACATTTTTATTTTCTTGCCACATCAACTGAATGTTTCATTTTATAAATCATTTTTTAGTGCTGTGGTTGGTGCCTCATGATGCAGGAAGCCCTGAGACTGTCCTGAGAGATGTAGATACCCTGCATTCTTCACACAGAATTATAGAAACAAAAATTACACCGTCTCAGAGCTAAATAAAAGACTCTGTTCCTTTTTCTTATAGACAAAATACATCAGTCTATTTTGTATGAATCAAAGGGTCTAGAACAGAGATGTGACCATTTTTACTACATAATGGCAATGATAGCAGTTCATGTCTCCCCTTTTAGAAACTGGGTATATTCATTCAGGCCTTAGAATGTAGTCAGATGCAGAAAATACAGCAATATTTGTCACATGAATTTTCACATTTGATCGAATAATTATTTGCTCAAGGGCAAAATAAACGCTTACCTAGACTCCAAAGTATTAGATACTGAGTAATCTTGGTTTGGGAGATGACACAGATACAATTTTGTGAATGTCAGGCCTCTTCTCATGAAAGCCATTTGTTTTCAGTTCATCTCTCTGCCTGTACCTTTGTTCATGCGTTGATTTACCTTCCTGTCCACCCGTTCAGCAAATACTGAATGACACTGGAGACACTGTGTGTCCTCATGGAAACAAATAAGGGTATTTAGTGCCTAAAAGTTGGGTTTCTAAGATTTCTTAGCCGTGTGCCTAGATCCAAAATTGAAATCATACTTCTTTTATCTGCGACTCATCCATTATTCAACAAGCATTTATTAAACATTGCTATGCCAGGGCCTGTGCTGGTGCTACAGAGATTAGGAAAACATGGTCACAGCACCAGCTCTTGGGTAGCTTAGATGGCAGGAAAGACAGAAGAGTAAGTATGTCCTATAACAATGCAATATGGAAAGTGCAGTGATGGTGATCCATGTCTGGGCACACAGAGGAGGCATCCCGCAGCTGAGATGACAGGATGAGTTGGAACTGGCCCCTTCAGGTTCAGGAGGGGTGGGCAGCAGAAGACATAGGTCATTTGAAGGAATATTCAGAGGGGGATGCAGGGCCCTAGTCTTAGAGAGCTGTATTTGCTTTGATGAACCTTATCCTGCCGGTGACGGGACTCCACTGTATTCTGGATTGACGGTGCCAGTGAATGATGGAGGGGATGATTTGAAGGGAACAAACCTGGAGCAATCTTCCAGGCAGTAGGCGATGAACGCTTGAGGGGCAGTGGAGAGGGGACGGAGATTTGGAAGCCTGACTTGGCAGAGGGAGGGTGTGGGTTGAAAGAAATGGAATTCAAGGGATCTCAGGTTTCTAGCATTGGTGAAGGGATGGTAGCTGGGAGCATCACTGGATAGAAAATACAGGGGGGAACGATCTTGGGCCATGTGGAATGTGAGGTATGCATGTGACACTAAGAATGCCTGGGTATGGAGTTTTAAGGCGAAGACTTGGGCTGAAGGCAGGAATTTGAGATCCATTAGCATGTGGGTGTTTACCAAACAGAGTGTGATGCCGCTGACAAATGTCAAAAACACCGTACAAGACAGACCTGCAAAAGTCCTCCCTTGTTTACTTTGAGAATACTGGTAATGAACACTGATGTTAAATTGAATATGGGTGGTATGCTTCCCAATGGGTG
Organism: Crocuta crocuta; assembly: GCF_008692635.1. Lineage (NCBI taxonomy): Eukaryota > Metazoa > Chordata > Mammalia > Carnivora > Hyaenidae > Crocuta > Crocuta crocuta. The sequence continues at coordinate 7,750,845 of NW_027533334.1, read as the reverse complement.
CCCTTAGAGGGATACAGTTTACACCGCTGCTAAGAATAGTTGAGTTTCTTCTGAGCAAATGAATATGCTCTTATTCTACCCCCTCTCACCCGCTGAAGTTCACAAACTTCTATTTTATTACTATAACATAGCTAAATATACTGTACTCAGTTTTTAAAGTTTACAGTTCAGTGGCTTGTCATGTATTCAGAGTTATGCAACCTTAACCACAATCAATTAAAAATTTTTTATAGTTTATTTATTTTTGAGACACAGAGACAGAGCACGAGTGGGGGAGGGGCAGAGAGAGAGGGAGACACAGAATCTGAAACAGGCTCCAGGCTGTGAGCTCTCAGCACAGAGCCCACTGCTGGGCCCAAACCTATGAACTGTGAGATCATGACCTGAACCAAAGTTGGACACTTAACTGCCTGAGCCATCCAGGCACCCCTACTGCAATCAATTTTAAAGCATGGCTCTCATCCCCAAATGAAGCCCTGTACCCATTATTTCATTCTTTTTTATTGTTGAACCATCTTCCCTGGCATGGATATGCCACACTTTATCCATTATTAGTAGATGAATGCTTTTATCTCATAGACCAGCACTGTCTAGTAGATTCATAATGAGAACCACAAATGTGAGCTGAGCCGTATTTGATATAATTTTTAATGTTCTAGTAGCGGAATTTTTGAAAAAAAGAGGAATAGTTAAACTTAATTTTAATTAGATAGTTTAACCCAATATATCTAAAACATTATCCTTTCAACATGTAATAAACATTAAAAATTATGAGTGATATATTCTACATTGTATTTTATACTAAGTCTTTGAAATACAAGGTGTATCTTATACTCGGGATGCATCTCAGTTTGGACTAGCTTCATTTCAAGTGCTAGCGGCTACCACATTGAGCAGCCAAGTTAGACAGTATAAACTGTGTCTGGTTTCCTTCTTTACTTTGGCTCCTTAGGAAGCTTTGAACCAAATTCACGGTCAGCCATTTTTTTTCTTACTGTGATTCACGGCTCCAGGCTGCTGCTCTACCTTTGTTTCCCTTTTGTTTTATCTTGTTAAATTTGTCTTTAATTTATGCTATGTTGTTAGCCTTTGTGCCCATGCCCCGTCCTTTGGTAAATTGCCTTAACTGAAGGTGGAAAACGCTGAAGGTCTTGAGGAGGAAACCACTGACAAAAAGGAGATCAGTGTTTCATTCAAGGCAAGCAGCTAGCGAAGTGGTTTGAGAAACAGCGTCAGCCTCTTTCTTTAGATGCGGCTGCTGACCCTCTACCCACCTTTTTCTGGTCCCTTTGCCCCAACAGTCAACCTCAGCGAGCCACCAAAGACAACGTTTCTTCCATATGCTATCAAATAATGGAAATGAGTGCAGCTGAGTATGACTGGTAGACATGGGCACCGGGAAATAGGCCAGATATTACTTGGAATTACTTGATATGGAAAACATTCAGTGGTTTGGCAAAACCAAACCAAACCAAACCAAACCAAACCAAACCAAACCCAACCCAACCCAACCCAACCCAACCCCAAATAGGACACCTCCTAAGGCGCAGGGTAGATAAAGCAAGAAAGGCAAATGGTCCTTGATGCTTTTCCGCTACCCACATCGTCATGTAATGATCTTTCTTAGACACTGAAAGGTATACCATATATTCTTTCTCATGTCTCTGCCTTCCTATATGTTCTTCCCTCCCCATGGTGCCCTTCTCTCTCTCTCGCCTTCCCAAACTTCAAAGCCCGGTTCAAATATTGCTTCCTTCGGTGAAGACTTCCTCAGTTCCTGCTGCCATAGGATTTGTGGTAGCCTTCTTATTACACTCACCACACTCGTGTATCTATGCACCCGGTGATATGCACCAGCTCTTGGGCAGACAGGAACCATGTCACCACCACTTCTGTTTCCACACTGTGTTTCCACACTTAGCTTGGAAGCTGGCACGTAGTTGGTGCTCAGTGGATGTTTGTTGGTGAGTAAAGAAAGTGCATGTCACTAGAGCCTGCTGGGTGCTGGGCAGTGCACTTTCGGGGTGTGTCTCATCCGCTTTCACTCCCCTGAAGCTGTTCTCTGATAAAGAAGGTGGGACTTACGGAAGGTCAAATAACTCACCCAAGGTCATGCAGCAAGTTAGTGGCAGAGCTTCAGAGACACTTACCTTTGAGGAGTACCAATCTGTAAGAGATCAGCTTTTTTGTCTTTTTATAATGGCCTCAAGGACTAGAGCACTGAATTTGTTTCAAATTGGACAGAGTAGGGACAGGCCCTTTTCTACCAGAAGAAGCTATTGCTTCATTTCAGCCAAACTAGAAATGGTTACTACAGACAAATAGCGTATATACCTGTATACACTATATATATGTGTGTATATATACATATACACACACATACACACACACATATACCTATGAGGTCATTGCTTTGGATACATGTTAGGGTACTGGGCAAGACAAGAGAAGTCACTGAACTAAAAACACTAGCAACTCATTAGATTTGTGTGAAATTGAAATGATTTTGTATTAAGAACTTTGAAAACATTGTTTCAATTTCTGTGATTGCCTGCCACCCTCAGATTCTGGACTCATACCCCGAATTACAACTTGCTTGTTAAAGCAATTACTTTACCTTCAAAATTGAAAATCCTTGCTGAAACTTGTTAAGGCCCGGGTTCATTAGTCTATTAGTATCAGACATAATTTCCCAAGTCCACATTCTAAGCACGTTAACGGATTTATGGTGTGCCTTAAAAAAAACCATATACTTCATGAAAGGTCAACAGAAAATGACTTCATGAATTCGTACATTGGTTCATTAATTATGGAACAGCTCTACGTTTCAGATTTCACCGTGCATCTTGTTTTTTAACATCAAAGACATTTGCTTCAAATCCTATTATGTCTTCTCATTAGAATATTTTTGCTAAGAATTTTCTTTTTAAATAGGAAAGCAAGCTGTCATGGAATAAATGGGGAGGCTGAACGAATGCACAGCTGCAGGCCTGCCCCGTCCTGCATGTTCTGTTCAAACTGGAACATTAGAAAAAGTATGTACGGCAACCTGGCTGGCTCAGGTGGTTGGGCGTCCGACTCGTGATTTTGGCTCAGGTCAGGATCTCATGGTTTGTGAGATCGAGCCCCGTGTCATCCTCGGGCTCTGTGCTGACAGCGTGGAGCCTGCTTGGGATTCTCTCTCCCTCTCTCTCTGCCCCTCCCCACTTGTGCACAACTTTTCTCTCCCTCTCTCTCAAAATAAATAAAACTTAAAAAAAAAAAAGAAAATACATAAAAACTGAGAGCTTTAATATCAGGNATTCTATATCTATCTATATATATATATATACATATATATAAATAATTTATTGTGAAGTTAGCTAACATACAGTGTGTATACAATGTGCTCCTGGATTTGGGGGTAGATTTCCTGTGATTCATCGCTTACATACAATACCCAGTGCTCATCCCAGCAAGTGCCCTCCCCAATGACCACCATCCATTTCCCCCCTCCCCTACCCCCTCCCCTTGGAAAATTGTATAAAAATGTAAAAGACAAAGCTAGTTGCTTGATTTAAATATGGACAAGCACTGAGTTTTCTCCTAGAAAAATTTTGGAACGTGTTAGCTTTGAGTGCTTTCCATTGAAATGGAATAGACTTGTTTCTCTATCGAGGAAATGTAGAGTATGACACTACTTGTAATTTGGGGTTACAACCGTCATGTTAATATCAGGCAAAATCTATTCCCTTTGCTTTCCTTTATTTTTTGGTTCATATTCTTCTCTTTTCATTGTGAATATGCAGTGGCTTATGAATAGAGGAATAGGAATGGAAAAATCCTGAGAAGATAGGCTTCTTTAGCAATTCTGATCTGCTGGCTGACTCGTGGCTGGAAGTTATGGTGGCTTGCCTGGTCGTCCTGAATCAGTTTTTGTGTAAATATGAATTGAACAGACTGCCGAGGGCAGAGGTACAGGGGCCAAGGGCATGATGGTGTTCTCTAGCTTGTCTCCTTTCCAAAGAGGAAAGACAAGGTTATCTCAGTGTCTAGGAGTCTCATACCCTAGGGATCCCTTTTCCCCTGGGTGCTAACACTCACCTGTGGAAGAGTCCAGGGGAGTTCTAGGTGCAGGACCTCAAGAACGAACTCCCCTGACACCCATTACCATATCTGACACCCACAAGAACACTATGAGAAGACATAAAAAATACACATAATAGGGAACCAGACCCTTCTAAGTATAGTGGAAGGACCAAAACCTCCACAGATATTTTCTTTCTTTTTCTTTTTAAAAATATTCCAGGTTGGGGCATCTGGGTGGCTCAGTTGGTTGAGCATCCAACTTCGGCTCTAGTCATGAGCTTGTGGTTTGTGGGTTCGAGCCCTGTGTCAGGCTCTGTGTTGACAGCTCAGAGCTGGGAGCCTGCTTCAGATTCTGTGTCTCCCTTTCTCTCTCTGCCCCTTCCCTGCTCAGGCTCTGTCTCTCTCTCTGAAAATAAACACTAAATAAATAAAAATTTAAAAAAATAAAAAAATATTTTCAGATTTTATAAGTATAGGATCATGGAAATGGAAGTATGCAGATCATAGAATCCCATAGGCTTTTAACTGTCAATCTGATTTTGAGTTTCCTGGGACCAAAGCAAGTTGGGAAATCGTCAATTGCATGACTCATATTTTTAAGGACCAAGAATGCTAAAACTTTAGTGAAACAGAACTTTAAGGACATAAACTTGCAATTTCCAGATGGGTCTTCATAAATGTTGGCCTCAACAATATCCCTAAAATAGAAAGGAGAGTCTTAGGCAGGGGTGGAGGGAATGTTTAGCTTACTATTTACTTCATTTTAGACAGACAAGGAAACACGCTTAAAAATTGAATTATGCTTTTCCTCAGTGCAGATTACTGAGAGTAGGCCAGGCCCTCAATGGAGCACACGCCTGGGTTCCAGGAGACTCCAATGCACTTTAGAAGTCATAGTGAATTTGCTCACCAATGAAAAACAGAGCCGTTTTATTCATACTTTTTTTTTAAACGTTAAATTATTTTGAGGGGGGCATGGAGGGGCAGAAAGAGAGGGAGAGAGAGCATCCCAAGCAGGTGCCATGCTCAGCGTGGAGACTGATTCTGGGCTTGATTCCATGACCCTGGGATCATGACCTGAGCTGAAATCAAGAGTTGGATGCTTAACCGAGCCCCCCAGGCACCCCTAAAAGCTTATTTTTAATCTATGCCTATGTGCCCTATACCAAGAACTCTGTTAAATAGTTTACATGTACTAGAACATTTGATCTTCACAATTGCTGCATTATTATAGATGAAGAAATGGAAACACAGATTAGCTGAATGGTAGTCTTGCCCAGGGCAACCAAAGTGTAAAGGAAGAGCTGGGATTTGGACCCAGGTAATTAAGCTTCTGAGGCCATGTACCTTCCACTATGCTGATTAGTATTTCTCCAAAGTACTCATTATCCAAGACAGCTTTTGTAAGGGAGTAAAATGGACACATTTCAGTTTACAAAGAACATAGATGTTCAAGGCATAAGAACTCCAGATATATCCTAACAATGAAGTAAAAAAAAAAAAAAATCTTTGTGCAAGTCATTCCGGAAACAATGCATTCTTTTTTTCTTTCCCGCTTCATGTAGAAAGGATGCCATTTCAGAAAATGTAGGTCTTGTTTGAAATGGAGAACAGGATCACATCAGCTAACAATGGTCCTCTTCTAAGTTTTAATTGAAAAGCTTCTCTTTCTAAGATCAGCAAGCAGGCTTAGCAACCCCATCCAACATTCTAAAGCCAGACCTCTTGTGTTTATTAGGCAATGTGGTCTAGTGGAAAAAGCAGATTTTGGAGACAGACACTGGCATTGACTAGCTTTGTGACCTCATTTAATCTCTCCAATCCTTTTTTTTTTCTGAGAAAAAGACTGCATCTTGTTATGAAGGTTTGAGATAAAAAATCGAAAGTGCAAAGCTTAGTAGGTGCTCAAAACCTGGTTGACACTAGTATTATTGTGGTCACCACGATTACCTGGATGTAAAGAGAGAGATTAGCCTTTATGGTTAGTGATGACAATTTTGTTGTTTGGGCTAATGGTATTCAGTGAAACCTTATTTACCTCCAATTTCATCTAACATCCGAGAAAGCATTGTGGGGAAACAAGATGGATAAACACCAAGTCTCTGCTCCCAGGAACCTTATAATCCAATAATAAATCACATCATTATAATAGAGTTTGAAAGCAGCTCGGTTTGGTGGAAGAAAGGGCTCAAATAAAGTGATTATGTAAGATGAGGTCATGTCCGCTGGGGCATGATGCAGGTCTTGAGTGCCAGGAGGCAGAGTTCATTCGTAACTTGGTAGGCGAAGTCCTGTGGGCAGAAAAGTAACCCCCAAAATCAGCACTTTCAAGAGCTTAATCAAGTGAAAAAAATGGTGGCAGGGAACCTGACTACTGGTATGATCCAGTGTGAGAAGAGCATGTCCTTGAAGCTGGTTTTCCAAGCTGGTGGAAAAACGAAACTGGTCACTTGCTTCCTCTTTTGGGGTCTTTTCATGGCTCAGGGAAGTGCTTGGCTGAGGTTCAGGTATTTTGTGTGGACATGAAACAAGAAACTGACAGACTCCCTGGAGGATAAGCCATCATTCGGAGGCACCAAACCACCCACCCAACTAAGGTCCAGATCTCAGCAGATTGCTCAAAAGCAAAGTAGTTTTCTCTTTAGACCCCCCAATTCTTGAGCTTTGGGACCAAAACAGTATCTAGTGCTCCAAAACAGCATTTTGATGAAACACCTAATTAAATGCCTATATGCCTGACAACAGTTTACTAATGCAATGTTAACTCCAATTACTTTTTTTTTTTTTTAAGAAATGATGTTCTATTTAGAGTGTTGTATCATTAGTATTTTCAGGATTTATTTTGTTTTATTTTATTTTATTTTAATGTTTTATTTATTTCTAGGAGAGAGAGAGAGAGACAGCGTGAGCAGGGGAGGGTCAGAGAGAGAGGGAGTCACAGACTGAAACAGGCTCCAGGCTCTGAGCTGGCAGTCAGCACAGAGCCCGACGCGGGGCTCGAACCCACGAACCGCGAGATCATGACCTAAGCGAAAAGTCGGACGCTTAACCGACTAAGCCACCCAGGCGCCCCTCAGGATTTATTTTAATCATTAATCTTTAACATACAGGATAGGAAACAAAAATAGCATTCTTATAGAATGCTAACGTGTCAGTACTTTGGAATGATTTCCTGTGACTAAGTTAAAAACATTTTATTGATGTATTATAGAATTTCTGCTAGAGAAGCTATGTATCCTTCAGTGAGTAGTGAGTGATCTTAAACCTCGGGGATGTGATTTGATAAACAAGCAAAGGAAAGAAACACAAAAGCACGTAAGTCATGTATGTAAGGCTGTTTAGCCTAGTGTCTGACAAACAGTAAATGTCCCAAATAATAGATGTTATTATTTTGAAATCCAATAAAAATATTTTCCTCTCCAATTCATATTGACCAAATTAGCTCATATTATGAACATATAATTATTTCTGCTTAAATAAGCTAAATGTATTCTAAATCTGTAAAATGAGTCATCCAAATCCAAGAAAAAAACTTTCTCATCTATAGAAGAACATATACAATGATGCTGGCTTTTCGGCAAGACAAAATCTTCACTCATTAGCTACAATCACATTTACAATTCTGCGTTTATGAAAGGACGGGGGTGTGCAGAAAGTACACTTACCTATTTTTGGAATGTTCTCTGAAGCCAAGGTTAAGATAATAAGAGGCTTCTTCTTAAACTCATTAAAATAACTAGAAAACTGTTTCCTCAGCATCATGATTAATCAAGGCTTACCTAGACTTGAAGCTTTCTTTCATGGCTTTTGGTTCTTCAAAACTTATCATAAGTTCCTTTTTTTGATTAGTGGGGGGCAGAGACTGAGAAGATTGGAAGAATTTTAAAAGATTATCCTAAAATATTCTGGAGCTTCCTAAGTCTCTAAAATAAAAATATGCTCACTGTTCATAATTCTCTTGAGTGTGTGTGTGTGTGTGTGTAGAAAGAATAAAAATAACAACAGGATATAAAACCTATTTATATACAAATTACAAATGTGATTGGAACATTCAATGTTTACTATTAAAAGGAGGATTCTTGTTGAGACTGAATTAGAAAGAGTGGTTAACAGGCCTCATTGAATTAATTTGCATACATTTTCTAATTTAGCAAACTGGAGAGAAATCATCTTCATAGGTTTCTTGACATTTCACGTGGGTGGTTTTACTTGGATGGTAGCAAGTAAGTCGTTTGATTCCACCAAATGAGGCAGGGTATTAGGTTACTGAAAAGAAAAACAATTAAGAAAGGGCTAAAAATGGTAGGGTGCTTGAGTGGACTGACTGGTTGGACTGTCTCAAGTAGAGTCCATAAGTACACAGCTGAGGCAGATGCTGTAAATTCAGTCTTAATTTTTTAAAAATGTTTTATTTATTTCTAGGAGAGAGAGAGAGAGAGAGAGAGAGACAGCGTGAGCAGGGGAGGGTCAGAGAGAGAGGGAATCACAGACTCTGAAACAGGCTCCAGGCTCTGAGCCGGCAGTCAGCACAGAGCCCGACGCGGGGCTCGAACCCACGAACCGCGAGATCATGACCTAAGCGAAAGTCGGACGCTTAACCGACTAAGCCACCCAGGCGCCCCCCGTCTTCATTTTTAATTACTGTTAGACATCTTTCAATACTTACCACTATTTTAACAATCTTGTTAATTTCTATGTGACCTATAAGGATTCAACAGAGCAGAGGTAAATGCTACTTCAAGGCATTACCTGGGGGCACATCTGCCATTTTAAAATGGAATAGCAGCTTTCCAGAGATGATATGCCTTCTCTGGGGCTTAGTGAACCTGCTGGCATTTCCCTTCTCTCCCCTCCAGGCACATGGTAAGGTTGCATCTCCTTGCTCCCCTGAAATTAGGAGTGGCCATGTGACTAGTTGTGGCCAACTTGACATGCGCGGCTGATGGCTGGAGCTTGTGTGACTTGTCGGTGCTCCTTCCCTTGCTGGGGTGACCACTAACGTTACAGGGAGAAGGCGCCATTGGTGGGGTCCCTGGGTGAGGGTGACAGGAGCAGGGTGTCCTGCCAAGCTAGGGTGGGCATGGAGCACCAGTGAGAAATCAGCTGAGCCACTGAGGTTTCGCGGTTGTTATCCACCAGCCAGCCCGTCCTCACTAATACACCTGCCTTGCCAGGAAAAGACAGAATCCAGGTGCTGGGTTTTTTGCAAAGATACAGAGATGAAATAAGCTGGGTGGCACAGTAAAATTTATTTGTCTTTATGATTTACACATAGTAATTAGACACACAAAAGAACAAACATTGTCAGATGGCCATATGTAGCTTCGGATATGACTGGTCCCAGCTCAATCACCCAAACCTTCATTCAGTTTAGAAATGAGTTCCTTTTTAATGGTTTTAATCTTTTTATTCAGTCCCCAAGGCTTGTACAGTTCAGTACAAATGTTTCTGCTATTTTGTTATTGTCAGGCACATGATGTTTACCAATTCCCAGGAAATAAATGAAATCAACATAGAAGTCCTATGACAATTGAGTACATTTTCACAGAAATACATTTGATGAGCTCATTACAGTTTGATACAGTTTAGCTATCAGACCTATACACGAAACATGAAACATGAACAAACTGCATTTGTCTTAAGGATTTATTTCTTTTAAAATATTTACCACACTTGTTTTGTGCAAGAGTTCCATTGATTTCTTTGGTTTTAAACATTATAGCTCCGTGTCATCTAAATATGTATAGTTCTGTTTGTACCAAACATCAAGAATAAAAACATTTAAACAAAATTTCAGAAGGTAAAAATGGAATTATTGCTTCAGTATAAAAAATGTCTGGCCCATTTGGGTACTATTGCTATTATTGCTTTGCTTCTATTGGAAAACTATCCTGGAAATCAAGGAATGTACCCCCACAGCTCCCTGCTGAAAGTATAATTTGGTTGTACATTATCATCTATTATTAATATGCCCTACCTTCACCAAAGCTATCCTGATCTTGTCCTTAAAAACAAAACAAAGTGAAACAGCATAAATAAATAAGCTTACCTAGGGGATACAATAAATAAGCTACTAGAAATAAGAATAAAGAATATCATAACATAAAGCCCTTCAGTGCTGTACAATTAAACAATGGCTTCAGATTTTCAAGGTCTCTGAACACAGCTTTCGTTTTATAACACAGTTTTAGTGCTGGTATGCAGCTGACAGATCTAGAGAAGAATACCTTTCTGTTGTTTTCAGTATCTAAAAATGAAAACATAGTGGCTACAGTTGTAAATTCTGCCCTTTGGAAACTTACTAGATAGGTACCATCATCGATTTTGGACTGTTGCCTAGTTGTAGAGCACAAATCTTAGGGATTAAAAAATATATATATAATATTCCTTTGATTCTTAGTGGTTTCTTGGTCTCCAGAATAGTTATAGAAACAAACAGAGAAGAAATCAGACTCAAAAGTTTTGCTGCCTTCTTTTCTTCGCATCCATTGCATCCAGAATGGGTTGTCTTTTTGCAGTGTATCTTTGACGAAGCTCTTCTATTTCTCGTTCCATCATGGGGTCCAGTGCTTTTAACCGCATCTGTAGTTCTTCTAAACTTAAATTTTTTAACTAGAAGCAGAAAAAAAGTGAAGATATTAATGCAGTAAACTTATCTACAATAGGTTAAAATCTAATGGGTTTTAGCATGAATATTTCAGCAAACCCTCTTCGATGTCTTTGAAATATGGTTCAATAATTAAAACAGGAATTCCTTCACTGAAGAATCAAGAAGCCACACCTTGTAAGAATCTTAAGTAATTCTGCAAACAAAAGCAATAAAAAACCTCTGCTTTTAGGAAAGAAAAACGAGGAAAAAAAGCAGATGAAAAGTATTAGTTTTTTAAAGGGCAGAAAGACAAACCCACCACTGCCAATGCACGGACTTTCAGGATATGCTCTGGATATATCTGCTGCAACCTCTCCCATCCCCACCAGCTCCGGAGCACTACTGTAATTGTGAACACTTGCAGAGATCCCCCCAAGAATGGGATGAGACTGAATGCAGGTTAAATTACCCATCCTACTCTGCATTTTACCAAATGCTCAATTTTTAAGTACTTGGTTAATCAGAAAATTAAAGTACCTAGAATACTTTTATCCCAAACATTTTGATACAGTAAGGGTTTTAATTTATGCCTCAAAATATCCCAAGCCTGATATAACAGATAACAGTGCCGAGTAAATTCTGACATGCTTGGCCAATTTGAGAATAAACTGCCTATCAAATTTTCACCATCTACATTATAGCTTGACAATAATGATATGATTTGACTAAAGATCTAGTTCGACCATAGTGATTCGGTTCGATTACACTGACTTCTGGAGACAACACCAGCAATCCTTTACTGGTTTTCTGTATAACAGGAGGTGAGAGGCCTCATGTCAGGGGGATGAAATCCATTTTACATAACAGGATCTGTGGCATCTTGAGCTTTACTGTAATTATTTACATGTGAAAACAGCAGGGCACCTAGGTGGCTAGGTCGGTTAAGGGTCTGACCTTGGCTCAGGTCATGATCTTGCAGTTTGTGGGTTAGAGCCCTGTGTCAGGCTCTGTGCTGACAGCTTAGATCCTGGAGCCTGCTTCGGATTCTGTGTCTCCCTCTCTCTCTGCCCCTCCCCCACTCATGTGCTCTCTCTTTCTCTGTCTCTTTCTCAAAAATAAATCTACATAAAAAAAGTTTTATATGTGAAAACAGCAAGATATGGATTATCTCCTGAGAAACGTATTTTAGGATGCCCTGAAATATATAACCTAACACTTGGGATTTATCTTATTAAGATTAAAAAAAAAAATCTAAAACTGTCTCATTCAGAAACTATTATAGCAATGGTGGCAGATAGGTGGTTTAAAAAAAAATCTGTTAAACCACAGTGATTTACAGAATGCTATTACATATTCAGCATCTTGGTAGGTAGGTGCTGTAAGGAAAGCAAAGAAGCACTGAACTATTTCCATGCCTTAAGAAGCTTGCAAATTGGGGCACCTGGGTGGCTCAGTCTGTTAAGCATCTGACTTTGGTTCAGATCATGATCTCACGGTTCATGGGTTTGGGCCCCACATCAGGCTCTGTGCTGGTGGTGCAGAGCCTGCTTGGGATTCATTCTCTCTCTCTTTCTCCCCCTCCAACTCTGCCCTTCCCTTAACTTGCACTCTCTTTCTCTCTCAAAAAAAAAAGAAAAGAAAAGAAAAAGAAAGAAAGACGAAAGAAAGAAACTTGTATATTAGTTAGAAGGGTAAGATCAGCAACTAGAAACATTTGGGACTGACACAAGACCCTACTGCATATAGTACAGATTGATTGCAGTGAGAGGTTCTGAAGTCCATGAATAAGCTTCTCATGTACAAAATTTTGCATGTTCACGTGTACATTTTCCTCGGGGAGAATATCTATTGCTTCTTGCTCTTTTTTTTTTTTTTTTTTATTAGAATCCCAATGAAAAGGGAGAAGCGTCACTAAGCAGATCCCTTTTAGGGGAGCAGGGACCATGCTGGTCCTTGAAAAAGGGGGTGCCTCAGAGATGAGCAGGGCCTTGAGGAGGAAACCCTGCCATGTTGAGGAAGAACTATGGTTGCTGCAGACCCAGGGGCTGGCGGGTCCCAAGCAGGCAAAGCAGGGTTTGGACGTTAGGGAATCATGATCTGCTCTAGAGCAGGAAAATTCCATGAGAGTAATTCAGACTTGGTCTTAATGTGATAAAACTTGCAGCAATTTTTTGGTTTAATAAGAGAACTGTTTTTGGTTATTTTATGAGCCAAATCAGGAAGTGCTCTCGTTACTTTATAGTCTTATAAAAGATTATATAGTAACTTACTTATATAGTCTTATACTTATAAAGTCTCGTTGACTTTATAGTCAACATGTCACTGTTAGCCAAAAATAGTATTTTTCAGCTTGATCCTCCACTTTCCTCACCTTACCTGGCCCTAAATTACTCTTGGTTCAAAAAAAATCCATCCTCACTGAAAAGGTTTGTCACCACTGAGGATACTGAAAAGGATGAGTCACAGACTCTGAAGGAAATTCAAAAGAGGAGTTCCAAAAATATAGGCATGACAGTGTTACGGGAAAGAGTATGTGGGCTCCCAGATGATGACTCTGAAGGTGAGTACCACTTGCCTTGGTGTATGGAAAGTTCCGGTGTGTGCATATATATATGTGTGTGTATGTGTGCATGTGTATATATACATACGCACACACAATATAATATATATACAATATGCCCTATCATAAAACAAAGCTACCTTACTATACCACACCATTATATGCATTTACATATAATGTATTGTATTATATCATATTCTTTATTAATTTTTAATCCAAATATTAATCACGCCACTATTATATGGCCAAATATGTTCAAATCTCTAGGATGATAAAGAATAAGCCAAGATGGGACCTCAGAACTTTCTGAGCTGTATGAACAGGTGATTGGGGGGGGGGGAATGAAGAACCAATAGAGACCATACACAGCCTTGTCTCCCCAAGAAAGACACATCTGGGTGCTGTCAACATGAGATCCAATTTCACTTTGTCTCTTTTTCAGTCCACACTAATCTTCCCGTCTCTGAATTTCAATATAACATTCATAATTTAAACAACACAATTCAGTATTTGATTCTAAGGTCATTTATTATTTCATAATTGATTTTTATGCATGGGTTTCATGCCTCCACGTCAACTGGAATTGGGAAATATTTAAGCTTTAGAGACTGTAAACACACTTAGACACTGCTAAATATCATGGCATGAGGGTGGGTAAACAGAGGTACAGAAAAAAAAAAGACTCGAAGGAATGGGTTAATCTAAGATCAGGAGAAACAGCATCAAAACAAAACAAACAATTTTTGCAGTAAGATATTCCTGTAAGTATCTTATACTACCTTACTGGGGCAAATTACCAACAGTTTATAAATATTATATTACAGTAATGGACTAAATTCAGAGAAAGAAGCTTCTTAGAAGAAAGTTTTCCTCCTCTAATAGGCTTGTATATTTTCAGTATGAAAAACGTGTGACAAACAGGTGTCTGTGAACTTGGAGAACCTTTATCCGGGACTGTTAGGAGATTAGATGGTCCATATAAGAAAATTTATGAAGTATCTAAAGCTTGGTTTTTTAGGTGATAAAAACTTTGTTTTAACCATTTGGAAGAGAAAATCTTTATATAAAGTACTTTACAGACTATGCTGGCTTCTAAAGCAGAGGACAGAGGACTTAAAGCAACCTTTCCTTGATGATGAATCACCATTATTAATTTCTATGTCTAATCTATCTATTCTCTCTCCGTTTTGGCTTTTTATCTTCATTTGAGAGAAAGCTATCAGCTCCTTTCCATAAGACCCTCGTTAGACATATATCATTCTCTCTTTATGGCATTTGTTCATCTATTGGGAACCAGAAAAGTGATTAAGCAATCCTACAAAGCATTACATTAAATAGGAATAAACACATGAAATGAAGGCCTGAGGCTGTTTTAGGAAAGACCGAGCATGGTTTTAGTGCTGAAGCTTGGAACACCTGTTTCTAGTGTTTTTGTTTTTTAAAACATCTGATTTCAGATTTGTGGCTCTGTAAGGTTGAGGTTTCAGGAAATTCTGACGTCTATGTAAGAAACATATATAGTTACGTTTGCAGGTGGGCTGTGAGAGAACTCCAGAGTAGTCATTTATTAAAATATTTATTGATATTTTCTATGGACCAAGCACGTGGATACAGAGATGAATAGAACACTCTACCTCCCACGGAGAACTTGCAATCTAGCTGCCAACACAGGTCCATGCACAGCTAATTGACTGAAGGATGGGCAAGCTGAGAAGATGGGAAAAGGACAGGGCAGAAGGGAAGAAGAATGAGCAGAAACATATAAGGTGCTCAAATGCCAGTACCTTTGGAGACCTCAGCTGGCTGCTGGGATGTAGGGCGGATCCATGGGGGGAGGGGTCAGGAGAGGAGATGGAAGGAGAAGGGAGGCCTTTAAGCACGTTGCACAAACTTTCTGTAGCCAAGAAGGAAATGCTAGATAATTGTGAACATAACTGGTGACATGATCATATAGGAGATAGAAAAATACATCTACTAGCAGGTATAGACAATGGAATATCATAGGGGAAATGGAGGCAGGAAGGCCTGTCAGCAGGTTACTGCAACAGTCTAGTGAGAGGATGAGGCGTGGACCAGGAAAAAGGAAGTAGAGATGGAGAAGGGAGGGTTCTGAGAGACTTGACAATGGAACTGATAGGGCTTTCTTTGTTGACTGGCTGATTACGAAGGGTCAGGAAGAAGGAAGGGCTAGGATGATTCTGGCTTCAAGCTAGGGTGACGGGGTAGGGTTATCATTTTTTTTTAAATGTTTTATTTATTTCTGAGAGAGAGGGAGAGACAGCGTGAGCAGGGGAGGGTTAGAGAGAGAGGGGGATACAGAATCTGAAACAGGCTCCAGGCTCTGAGCTAGCTGTCAGAACAGAGCCCGACGCGGGGCTCGAACCCACGAACCGTGAGATCATGACCTGAGCTGAAGTCGGATGCTTAACCGACTGAGCCACCCAGGCGCCCCAGGGTTATCATTAATAAGGTAGGGGAGTAAATCAAATGGAGTTTTAGTCCTGCAGTGTTTGAGATATGAACAAGGTGGAGACATTAGATATAGATCATAATTTGGAGTTTTGGAGTTCAGGAGAGAGATTAAAGCTACTGATTTAGGGAACCATCAGAATTCAGGCTATACCCGAGGCTCCTTGATGAGGATCAGATCATCCAGACAAGGTTTTCTCCTTGATCTTATGACCTAGGTATCCAACAGAAAATAATTCCCCAACTTCAGCATTTGTGGTCAGAGGCTCTTCTCGTTTTGTTAATAGAAGAGAAATATCGGTAGATTTCTAAGTAACTGGATTATGGTGTCATCTAGACAAAAAAAAATGTGAAGCCAACTTGTAGAACTTTTCACTTTTTCTACAGTGGGTATGATTCTAGACATGAACTTCTGGCTGAGTTTTGACTTATGATTAAGTCCTAATAAAATATATTCAGCACTCTGCATTTCTGTAGCTACTACCAAGCCTCTCACAGGCATGAAGATGATTGGGGGTTGGGGGAAATGGGGCAGGACCAGCATTTCCAATTTCTTGGAAAGCACTACTACTGCTCGATGGCTTAGTAGTAAATAGGGTCACAAAACAGATAAAATTTTATGGCGACTCATAATGACAAACATGGCCCTATAATATTAAACCATCCCACTATCACCCTTTTAAAATGCTAATCCAAAATTAAAACAATTTTGGAGGCCAATGAAGATAATACAAGAAGGAAAAGTTGAGCTTCCTGAATTATTATCGACATTACTGTGACAAGAGTTTCATTCACTAAAATTAGCTTTCTTGAAAATCTTCATAGAACGGAAGGGAAATCACTTCAGAATTTTTATGTTTATGGATCAACAGAGCTTGTGGTAAATTAACTTGAACGTATATAGTTTTAAATATAGCAAAGAAATGTTACTTACGAGCCATCTTTCTACAATACAAGGAACACAAAGTAGCTATATTACCGCAGCCATCTGCCAGATGGCTAATTCCAAAATAAATGCAGAGTAAACCATAGTTGTCAGTTTAGGGCTCTGTAAGTGAAGTCAGTGAAGAGCATCTTAGGTTATGCATACGTTGTGGTTTTGACTGTATGTGAACAAATGTACAAAAATGAATAACTCATCTAGGAATGGCTTTTATATGTTGTAAGCTATTTCTATTTAATAAAATTTGGTTTTGAATTTAATGGGAACACAGAACTTGCACAGCTAACAGTGATTCTTAGATTTTTAGATCTTAACATTCTGAGAGAAAATTGTAGTTTGACAATTGTTATAAACATCAAGGATATATAACCTGATTAAGTGACTAAATGAGTCGACATGCAGTATCAGGAAGGGCTTATAAGCAAACACAGAACCTCTTCAAATGCCCAGTCACAGAAAAGGAGATAAGTTTCAGGACAATATTGTCTTATTCCCCAAGGCATGTTTTTCTATTCACAAGAATTTCTGCTTCTCTTGAACATTTGAAATGACAAGTATCAGGGGGCAAGACATATTAAGGACAGAGAATAAAATCAATTTCCATAAAAAGAGTTTAAACTGAGGTCAGAAAAATTGAATCATATGAGCCTCAGAGAAACACTTTGTGAACCTGGGATTATTAAACACCATTGCATATGAGCAAACCACCGTTTACTTAAAAGCATAAACTATAAGGTTGGGCTATGAGTTAAACCTCACACAATCTTACTGTAAACAAAAATGTCAGAAATGATCTATTCTAGCTTCCTTATTTTGGGTGAGAAAATGGAAGCCAGCTTACTCAAAATTGATGGCAGAGATAGAATCTGATCTCGAGGTCAATGCATTTTTTTTCATTATAGTAAGTTTGATATATATTTTTTAATGCTTGTTTATTTTTGAGAGGGAGAGAGAGAGAACACATGAGTGGGGGAAGGGCAGAGAGAGAGGGAGACACAGAATCTGAAGCAGGCTCCAGGTTCTAAACTGTCAGCACAGAATCCAATGTGGGGTTCAAACTCACAAACCATGAGATCATGACCTGAGCCGAAGTCAGACGCTTAACTGACTGAGCCACCCAGGCGCCCAAGTTGTATATTCTGAATCTAGCACTGCTAGAGTGCCAGAGTGCTAGATTCAAAATGTTAAGACACCATGGGTGGGAAGGGTGTGGTGCTAAGAAATTTCCAGGGTCTTTAACCTGAGCTGAAAGGGAAAACGGCTTTTTAAGTATTCAGTGATGAAGGCTAGTGAAGAGAAAATCCTGCATAGGACGTGTTCGTAAAATAGTTTTTTACAATGAAAGAAACTGCAGAAATTCAGCAAAAGGTAGAATTACCATTTTCTTTCAGTTTCAGGTCACTTGGTAGACTAGGATTTCCCACCTCATAAAAAGGTTGTTTAAAACAAGTGAAAGTGTTTAAATAAAAACCCTAACTTTTAAACAATAATTAGATGAGAAGATGGATTGTTTCTAAGTTAAATGAAAAGTCAAAGCTACTTTTCAATAGAGGTCAACATCTGTTTGAAAACTGGTATAGTTTGGTACATCAGTGATGGCCTGACTGAACAGCCCATTTTGTTACTAATAGTCCTGGATTATCACATTCCATCCAGGAGGGCAAGGAGATTACAGATCACTATCCAATAAAACCGTATTTCTCAGTATCCCTTAAAAAAGATAAAGAAAATCCAAATAAATGATAAGCAAATTAACAGCTCACTTACTAGCTCCTGCCTCATGCAAGGGCACAGACAGTGCAGTGATGTGAGAAGATGGAAGATAAGATTAAATCTTATAAATTGATCATTTTGATAGTTCATACTTTTAATCGTTAGAATTACTTCTGAACTCTATGAGAACAAGAAAAGTTTCTAGTTACTGATCAAGAAGAGTTGTCAGTAATGTCAGAACTTTCTGCAAGTTTATATATCCAATCTACTATAAAAACCTAATACATTGCATTCAAATGATGAGTGAATTACTTTCTAAAATAATATCATCTTAAGAGCTCTCTGAGGAAGACACTTAGATTTTTGTATTATTTTGTCAAAAACAGTCCTACTTACGTAAGAGGATTTTTAAAGTCTTACTATCAAAAAATAGCAGAAATAAGATTATGAAGTTTTAAAATGCATAAATGTGATAACATTCAAGACTTAATGGGTCCACGAGTTGCTGGTATAATCAGTCTGTCAAAATAAACAGAACACTGTCACAACAAAGCAAGTGGCCTTATATGTTAATGTTAACACATTTAGTTAAATAGTCAATCAAGAAAATCCTGTACAAGGTTTGCTGTGTTTACTGGGAAAACAAACTCTTCCTAGCAACTGTTTAAATAAATCTCACAGATGCTACAGACCTTATTAGTGGCTTGTGATTAAAAAAATATGGATTGTTAATACTGTATCCTGACTCATCTATTTTCCCATCTGCTAGCAATTCTAACAAAATGAACTATCAACAGAATGGCTAACAACAATAATTTTCTATGGCAATTTTGATGCCGAATTGCCTATATAGCATTTTGTAAGATTGACCAGGGCATGCCTCGGACTGCTCTGAGTTGTTTGTGGCCCGGAGTAGCATACTCCTTTTCCCCCGAAAATTCTACTGTAGCTCAGATTTTTACTGTGTTGAACAGAATCTGGTTTGCTTTTACAAAACACTGTTCATGGACGTGGCCACACTCATTTTGCTAACAGTGAGAGTGGGAAATGCACCAAAATACAAGCACAAATCAGTCAAGTCCACTGATTAGTTTAGATATATATACAAAAACAGGCAAGGGGTTGGTCTTCTTCTGTAAGACTGAACAACAGGGATAATAGGTAGGACACTTGTTAAAAAACAATTAAAATATCGATATATTAAGGCATTTATTTCCCGATTTAATTTCTGGACTGAGAAGAATACATGAACTCTCAAGTCAATCCAAACTAGTATGAAGCCTGTTAAAGAAAGACATACGTACACATTTAAAATACACATTTATGAAAATAATGAAGACTGTGATAATTTCATACTTGCCATGCTACAGAATTAAAATGGAATTCTTCTCTGCAAATCCTTTGTAAAATATGCCCTTAAAAGCTATATTAACATTAATCTGCTAGCAGAGACTTCTTCCCAAAACAGACACTATTTACCTACTTGGATAGAGAATTACATGTAACCTTGTTTGAGCTGAGTGGCCCTCGTCTACAGCTGATTGACTAGATGGACTATAAATATTCCCTAACTAGAAACTGCCACAAAGCATCTGTTTAGTATCAGAGCATCTAAAGTAAATTTAAGACATTTAGATTTTATTTTCATTCCCAAAGAAAAGGGAGAAAACCACTCCTTATGGATCTCAGTGGAGGAGAAGGGGGAAGTGACGACTACTAATCATTTACAATGTGTCAGACACTGTGCGAGGCCCCGGGCATTAAGTCATTTCATCCTAGCAATTACCTCATTGGGTGGATATTTTTTTTTTTTTTTTTTTTTTAATGTTTTTTTATTTATTTCTAGGAGAGAGAGAGACAGCGTGAGCAGGGGAGGGTCAGAGAGAGAGGGAGTCACAGACTGAAACAGGCTCCAGGCTCTGAGCTGGCAGTCAGCACAGAGCCCGACGCGGGGCTCGAACCCACGAACCGCGAGATCATGACCTAAGCGAAAGTCGGACGCTTAACCAACTAAGCCACCCAGGCGCCCCATGGGGTGGATATTCTTAACCCTATTTTATAGGTCAGGACCCCCAGAGAGCCCAAGTGACCCACCACAGGTCACCCAGCTAGACGTGTTCATGTAGCCACTCATAGCCCACGTCAATCCCACTAACAGAAGTTGGGATTGGAACCTACTAAGAGCTGCTTCTTAGGTCTCCCAAGATCTACACGCACTTCAAAATCCAGACATCACAGAAAACAGTTCCTGACAGATTGTTTAGAGATTAAAAGTAGGGAAACACTCTTTTAAAAATCTCACCTTTCCTCTTACTGGAGTATTTTATTTGTAAGTTATTGTTGTATTTCAGCTATAATTGGCCTTATGAAATAAGTGATATGTTTAAGCATTTTTAATTTAATCAGTGCTCTATCAAAATAAACACATTTCTACAGAGTGTTGTGGGATAGAGGCCAAAATTTTATCGGTAAGAGAAATGCCAAGACAAAATCAACAAGACATGTCCCCTTGATCCAGAAGCAAGACTTGGCTTGTGCCCATTCGGACCGTCTGCTCGCTGCTTTGGTATTGCGTTCAGCTGAGATCTTCTAACGAGCTGCGAGCTGGTGAGCATCCTGACCATCACCCTGACCTGGAGAAATTGTGGGGAGCTCCCTTTGTGAAAAAGGAATGACGACACTTCAGGTGCATTTCTTGATGGTGGCTGAACACCCATTTCTTCTATGCTTTTCAGTTTCTAGCAGTAGTTTTCCTGGTAAAAATATCGGGGAGGAGTTCATTCATGTATAGCTCTGTTATACTGTGAGTGGCTCTAAAATTCTAGGCCCAACATAACAAAATGTGAGTAACTTAAAACCAAATTACTGGGGTGCCTGGGTGGCTCAGTCGGTTAAGCGTCCAACTTCGGCTCAGGTTATGATCTCTCGGTCCTGAGTTCGAGCATTGCATCGGGCTCTGTGCTGACAGCTCAGAGCCTAGAGCCTGCTTCAGATTCTGTGTCTCCCTCTCTCTCTGGCCCTCCCCGCTCATACTCACTCTGTCTCTCAAAAATAAATAAATGTTAAAACAAAAACCAACCAAATTACTAATTAAATCTTTCCAGATGTAGTAAGGGCCCAATGAAGAAGCTCTATTAGCTTTGAGGCCTTTCTCTTAGTGATTCTGTTTAATACTTTGAATATCTTAAAACATTGATTAAGCCATAAATGAGATTAACAAATTGATTGATTAACTTTGTTCATATATTTTATTTCTTGAAAAATGAACTTTATGACTAGTATGAAAGATAGTAAACATTTACAAAAACAGTCTTTGGGGCGGCTGGGTGGTGCGGTCAGTTAAGTGGCTGACTCTTCATCTGGGCTCGGGTCATGGTCTTGCAGTTTGTGGGGTCAAGCCCCATGTCGGGCTCTGCACTGATGGTGTGGGGCCTGCTTGGGGTTCTGTCTCTCTTTCTCTCTTCCCCTCCCCAACTTGTGCTCTCTCTATCTCAAAAATAAACAAACATAAATTTTTTTTTAATTAAAAATTTTTTTACAAAGTCCTTAAAATATATCTGCAACTAGTTTATTGGGCAGTCAAATCTTTGTATAACCATTACATACAAGTTTCATTTTTCTCCAATCATACTTTTTCAGCTGTGCTATGCCAAATTTCCCTGACACGTCCCTTCAGGAATCTTGGCCAGAGCTCACTGATTTCTGGTCACTTTTAGTTATTACAAGTTCAGACTAATTATAAACTTCAATGTCATATTAATGATAAACTTTGTTCCTTCCCTCAGTAGGGGCTCGCACAGACCAAGAGGCATGCAGGGGGAAGAGATGCTGCCTGCATCTAGAACCTTCTTCCCATCTCTTTTCAAGTTGTAGCTCCTCTGGTGCTGGGAGCTGGGAAGGAAACCAGGATCCTGCGATGGAAATGGTTACTTGTCAGTGGAAGGAGGTTTCAGTCCTGTTCCGGTTTGGTGGATTACGGACGGTCTGTGCAGAAGAGGTGTGTGTGGCTTTCCTGATGTGGTGGGTCAGCATTACTCTCGTGCTCACCCCTGCTGGAGAGCAGCTCTCTGGGTGAGGTACTTTCTCCTGCGGCCTGCAAGCCCCCTGGGCAGCATTATGATATCTGACCTCCATTTCCAGAGCCACAGAGATTACAGAGGGCGTTCTCAAATTTCCAGGGGCCACCAGCACCCAAGAAGGGGAGAGGTCCCGTAGGCTCTTCTTTCCTAGCACACTCCACCATGACCCCAGTCCTCGGGCAGGCCTTGGCTCCACCTACGGAAGTCGCCTACTTACAGAAGTCTTTGGGAGAGAAATGGATGTCTTCTCTTTTTCCAGGCATCTTTTCTTTATGTTTATGTTAATCTGCCCCCCAGACTCCCTGGCACTTCCCTCACTGAGTTCTGCTCTAGGGGCACATCAGTGGGTTTGCTGGTTTGACCAGCTTAGCAAGAAGCTGGCTGGGATACTCCTTTTCCTGCAGGCACCGCCAATTGGTGACTGGCTCTCTGGAAGACATCCCTCCACCCCTGACTTTAAGCAAGAAAAGAGCTACTTTCTTCTTCCACTAGACCACTGGATTGTGAGTTCCATACGGATAGGGACTTTCTCAACAGCTGCATCCCCAGTGCCTAGAACAACACTCCCTGGAACAGGCACCTAATCAATATTTACTGAATGGATGAAAGATGGCAGGGCTCTTAGTAAACCCCGGAGAGAGGTCTGGCCTCCGTTGTTGGTGGCTCTCCTCATAATGTGGGGCACTGTGGTCTTCAGCTATGGACTCTAGTGGCTAGTGTGTGGAAACAGGAAAAGTCCCCTTCCACACTGTGGCATATATCTGTTAACTCCAGAAAAATAAAATAAATAAAATAAAAATGTGCGTGTGTGGACGTGTGTGCACGTGCGCGCGCACATGCTACGAAGCAGGAGCACTTACAACTTAAGTAAAGGAAAAAGAGCATCTGGGAAAATCAGGGTATTACCCAGCATATTGTGTTTATTCCACTACGGGACGGTCTCCTGCTCCATTACATGTTTATTCCGCAAGTTGGATGATACATTTATTTTTATTCCGACTCATTCTTTTCCAGAAAAATGGCCTCTGTCAAAAAATTTCTTCCAAATGATAGTAAATAGCACAGTTTACTCTTTTGACAAACATGCACTGAATGAAGTGCCTGGGAGGGTGGAGTTCCTACTAACACCACCAAGTACAACCACTTATACAATGTGCCGCTGCAGCAGTATCACAAAACCTACTCTCACCATGTAAATTATGACCATCTTCCTATCATAAAGATGCAGACTTTACTTTGACAAATCTACAAAAAGAGTTTTAAATTAAATAGAGGTCAGCTGAGAACCACAAACCAGGAAACTCAGTTTGCAATATATTGTTTTAAATATTTATTTATTTTTGAGAGAGAGAGAGCGAGCGAGCGAGCGAGCAGGAGGAGGAGAGGGGCAGAGAGGAAGGGAGACACAGAACCCGAAGCAGGCTCCAGGTTCTGAGCTGTCAGCACAGAGCCTGATATGGGGCTCGAACTCAAGAACTGTGATATCATGACCTGAGCCGAAGTCGGACGCCTAACCGACGGGGCCACCCAGGCACCCCGGCAATATAGTTTTTTTAAAATAATGAAACAGCACCTACAAATTAGCAGGTACCGCTGACTTAGTTTCGAGGCATCTACCATAGAAGAGGAATCATGGTCTGACAGCTATTTATGAAATAACAGGGACTCAAATATGGCAAAAGATTTTTAAAAACTTAGCAAAGATAAATTTGGATCAAAGTTACTCATCCTTACTTGTCACATGAACCTCAGAAAACAAAATTTACCAAAAAGATAACATTTAACATAATTATTACTTTTAGACTGGCATGATTTATGGCTGAAACAGTATTTTATTATTATTTTTTAATGTTTTATTTATTTCTGAGAGAGAGACAGCATGAGCGGGGGAGGGGCAGAGAGAGAGGGAGACACAGAATCTGAAACAGGCTCCAGGCTCTGAGCTGGCAGTCAGCACAGAGCCCGACGCGGGGCTCGAACCCACGAACCGTGAGATCATGACCTGAGCTAAAGTTGGACGCTCAACCGACTGAGCCACCCAGGTGCCCCTGAAACAGTATTTTAAACTTCCCAGATATTAACAGACAAATTCACAGATTCAATTAAAACTCCAGGTAGATGTTCAGGGATTTAAAAGTAAAAAACGCATCAGAGGGCTCCTATGAAAGGTTAAAAGAACAGAAAAAAAAATCCTTGCCTACTTTAATAACAGTCAGTTTTAGGCAAACTTCAAAGCAAAACCACTAACTGAATAAAACTGAAGATGACAGCTTCTGCCCTTGTCCTTCCATTAATAACTTCTAAGATATGTTCATAAATGTTATTTATCTAAGACAAAAGAAAATAGAAAGTGAGACTAAGTGAACATAAAACTGGCTAAATTAAATATGTCTTACGGGGGGAGTTATCAACCTTCAAATGCAAGGTTTCAGACTTTCGACTTTCTGCTTTAGGGAGAGGACAGTAGTGTTTATGAGGTATGTCATCATCTTAGATGCACAACTATTATATATAAATCATTGGAAATTAAGATGATAGAATAATATGTCAGCATCATTTGCAAGCAAAATAGCTTAAGGGGAAAAATTTATAGCAAAGTAAAATTTTTACACTTAGGGGACTACAGTAAAATGAATTCTTCATGAAGTTTTTGTTTTGTGTTTTTTTTTTTTTTTGGTCTGAGAATGGCACCAAATTAAATTTTTAAAAATTATTTTTGGTATCAACTAATTTAATAGAGAACATGGCATCAAACTTGTATTTGTAACACCACCTTGTAAATTGAGCGCATTTCCAAACGTTCCCAGAACTTTCCAGCACGGGCTTGGAACAAGCTATCGCTATCACCTCTTGCAGAGGCAAACATTTGGCGAGATCTTCCCTTGAGCCAAACACCTGACTTCTGAGTGCGCCACTAATGCAATGAGGACATCGGAGCAGAAGCAAGCACCTGACGCGGAGGGACTCACCTCGACTGGCCAATCTCACTGTGCATCTCCTGGGAAGCCAGGAGATTGTGGTCACTAATGGAAACATGGGGATCAGAAGGTGAGCTCGGGCTTGAATAATGTGCTTAATATAAAGTAGTTTTGCTAGTAAATCTTAACATTTTAGTTTTCAGGATAGATTTCACCTCAGCCTTAAAAGGTCCAATTTTAATCAGAATAAAAGGAAAAATCTATCTTTAGTTCCTTATCAAATGAAAGACTGTTGGTTTACTTCCTGTGGAAAAGTTACTAAAAAGTATATGGCTGTTAAATTCAATGTGCTCTTGAGGAACTTTCTAGAAAATGTTTTTAGCAAGTGACTGGCACATGCTGTTATTCAAAGAGTAGCTAATCCACTAAGTGGTTATCCTGAAATTTTTTTTGTATTAGCATACAATATCACGTAACTCCCAATCCTTAAGAAATGACCTAACAGACCTTTGGAATTCTCCAAAGCATTCTTACACAAAAATATTACTAGTGAAATTTCCTTTGCCTCATTAGATTCAGAGCAGGAGGAAGTCATTTTGAAAGACCCTGCATGCAAAGGAATTACCTTCAAACTGACTAAAACACTGCAAATACTGCAATCTGGTCTACACAACACTGTCCACTTTTGGGTTCCCATGACATCCACTCCAAACCGCATCTCTCTCCTGGTCACCCCGTGGGGACACATAGGCACTGGCCCCTCCTCAGACATAAGCTCACGAGCTCCTCTCACCTCTACTCATTCCAGAGCCTTCTACGTAGACCACCCTCACTCTCTTAGCCCACCTGACAGTCAGAACAGCTGACTGTGCTGGACTATGTTATCCAAGGAAGGGAGAGAGGACTCTAAAATACTCAGGCTGTGACAGATTTTGTTAGCTATCTTCTCGTTTTCTATAGTTTTTCAATCGCTACAAATTTTGTTTTTTACTGACTCTTAATGAATGTCATCCTGAATTATACCAACTAATAATAAAGAGGGCAGATTTCCTGCTGGGTAGTTTTGCTAGGTCAACAGCAGTGGAGGTTTCCCTATCACCTGCCAAATCTTTGCTCTGAGGATAAAAAAGAAGGCACTGTTTATTGATTTTTAAGTAGTGGGTTTTTAACTTTGCAGAATGATGAAGTATTGAATAACTGGTAACTATTTTGTAAAATCTCTTAAATCCCGTTAAGAAATTAACTTATAGGATAACTGAGAGCAGCGAAAGTGGAAGCAGTAGGATAGAATAAAATTAAATCCTCCTAAATTAACTGAATTGTAATCACCGTGATTTCTGAATGGGTGAGGTTCTTCTGAAAAGGGCAGGGGTAATATGAAAAGCTCGACTGGCTCAGCGTTAACAGGCTTACAAAGGAGGGGAGTGGGCTTCCAGTTCAATCCCTGGTCCCTGAGAAGGCAGATGGGCCACTATCAGATCAATGGTGATTGGAACTGAGAAAGCATGACACCACTGAGTTCCACCGATAATGATCAGTGGCAGTTCCTGAACCCCTCTCACAAGGGCAAGATCTCAGGCTCTAAGGAAGGGCTAGGTCGCTGGCCATCGGCACCCTCTAGTGGCCAGATTTGGCACCACAGGTTTTCTGCCTTTTTAGAGCAGAGACCTGCTTCCAATTTTTTTTTTTTTTTTTTTAAAGCATAGTATACAGTATTTCAAAATCTTTTTTGGTTAAAGAAAGAATCACCCACTACCATTTCTGGGCTACAGGTAGGTGGAAAACTACTTATTCGGTGTAAGTCTGGCACCCCCAAAAGTAAGCTATTATAATGATTCAAAGAGAGAAAATGTTTCTCCGAAGGTATTTAAAATCCCATGGGTGAAGCTACTTAAATGAAAAGATCTGGTCAGTACTCAGCTGTTTAAAATTTAATCTTTTGAAGGTACTTATTTTGCAAGTAATATTATTTTACACATTGACTTTCATATACATAATAGCTAACATCTATTGAGTGCACAGCACTGGCAGACACTATGGTGTTATCTCATTTAATGGATAATTGCTCTGTGAAATTGTATTATTAATACCATCATTTTTCTGAGTTAAAATTTTCAGAGGCACCAAGAACTTTAACTTACCCAAGACATTTAGCTCCTAAAAAACATGGCCAGGATTTGAATCCAAGGCAGCCTAATTTCAGAGCTGGCACGTTGAAACATTACACTATACAGAGATACATAGTTTATCAGCTGCAATAATTTTTCTTCCTCAGAAAGAGACAGTTTCTTAGAGATTTTATAATCAGATGTAGATTAGCAGAGAGACTTGTGAGTCAGTGATGCTTAAGCAGGAAATGAAAGCCCTATGCTAGCTGTGTTCATTTCTTAGCACATTTATTCAAGTGAGCTTTCGAGTTAAAGGGGAGCTTACAATTGGCCGGGAGAGCCTGAGATCTAGTATTTTTCATTTTAAAATATTTTACACTTTACAACACATATGTACAGACATTATATCAGATGGATTTCATAATAATTCTCTGAAATGGGACAGAAAACCTGGAAATAGGCATTATTCTGACCTTATAGATAAGATTAATGAGGTTCAGAATGATTAAGTAGCTTCCTTAAATAACACAATTTCCTCAAAATCTAAGATGTCTCAAATGATTGAATGTACAAGGTATTATGCTAAGTCTAAAATTTTATCTTCTGTTACACAGAAAATGAGAATTTTCACAGTAAACCAAAAGATACTTTACTTATGCCAGAAAATTTGGTTTCATATTATTTCTGCTTTATCTACAAGAAATAATTCAATAGTAATTACTATTGCTGAACTAGCAAAAATCCACCAAAGAAGGTAAGTGAAAATCAGAAAGTTAAAAGCAATAGAAAAGAAAATAACAGCTCTGGATCATAAAATCCGTACTAAATTGGGAGCAAAATGGCTCCCAAGTTATGAGGTTAAGATGAACGATTATTCAAGTACTTAGCATTTTAAAATACTTTAGTTTTGTGAAGTACCTTCAAAAATTTGTTACTTTTTGATAACTGCTGAGAGATGATTAGGAGGCATAATAGCCTTTCTTTACATGGCAGATAAAGAACAGATCAAAAGTACTAGGAAACTAAGCTATTACATTTGATTTAAAGAAAGGAGCTTGTGATTCGCATTACAAGACAAAGTTCCTAGTTCTTTGTGAATAGAAAGCTTTGCAGTTTAGAAACATTCCTGCCCACCCATCTTCCATACACTCTGTTTTAAGGGAGGACTCCTAGCTCCTCTCTGATCCAAGGCCAGAGTGCCCGGGGTGGTCTGAGAAACCTAACTATATGGTTCTCTTTCTTTGTTTGTGCACCATCAAACTCTTTAACTCTTTAAGCATCAAAACTGAAATACTTTCCAAATACATCCTGTCTTAAACAAAGCAAACCACCCCTCTAGTTGTCATAATTTTCTCCTCTTTTTTAAAAATGTTTTTATTTATTTTTGAGAGACAGAGACAGAGTGTGAGCAAGGGAGGGGCAGAGAGAGAGGGAGACACAGAATCCGAAGCAGGCTCCAGGCTCTGAGCTGTCAGCACAGAGCCGGAAGCGGGGCTTGAACCCACAAACCGGGAGATCATGACCTGAGCCGAAGTCGGACGCTTAACCGACCAAGCGACCCAGGCGCCCCTCCCTTCTTTTCTCCTCTTAAAAGTCAAATTTCTCAGATGTGTGGAGAAAAAGTGTCTACTTTCTAAAATGGTAACCACACTTCAACTCACCTCACACTGCTTCTGCCCCCCCCCTCCCCCATTACCCTACCCACCATCAGGTTCTCCAACCACTCTTCTTAGGTCCCTAAAATCAAATGAATTTTTATTGTTTTTATCTTGTTTGAGCCCCTAAGCTGCACTTTACACTAGTGCCTACTTCCTCTTCCTCCTTCAGATCCTAACCTAGCAATTAGCAGGTGCCTAACAAATTCTTGTTCAATAAGCTAAAAGAACTAAGCATAAATATATCCTCATAGTGCAACAGTTTTCCTAATCTTGTAAATAACTTTTCAGGGTCTGCAGTTCCTCTTGATTCTGTTTAATTCTGAGGTGGAATTTTGCCTTGGCCAGACACTGAAAAGCTTGAATTCTTGGCAATCAATGTGTAATTTGTCTAAAGAGCTGCTTACACAGGCAGAAGAGTAGGTATTACTATTTTAGTAATATCTGCTAATAGTAGATAGTAACAAGGGATGATGCATCATCACCCTGTCTGTGAATCATAAATAATACATTAATAATAAGTGCCATTTTACATTTCATAAACCACTGTGGAAGATTCTTTTTATCAATTTATCAGTGTTTATCATCACTATGGCACATTTAAAGATATGCATAACTATTCAATATTAATGATTAAAGATGTTATTGTGATGACATTTCCTGAAATCAGAACTCATCCGTATATCCACATTCAAAAGCTAACATGTCCTAATCAATATATTGACATAATTTTCATATTAGGAACCTCAATTCAAATTGTTGACATCTTAATGTTGGGTAGAGGCCAGAGGTTATAGTAGACTGTCAAGTTCATGTGCCTGACAGGCTTCTGCTTAAGATGTGAATATAACCTTGGTCAGAGATACCAAGAACAGTGGCCAGAAGAGGAGGCAGAATGGAGAACACCTATCTATATAAAAAATAATGAGAGGAAAGACTGTGATAACAGAGATGGTCTATCTTAGCTTACCTCAAAAGCCTTTCATTTCTCAAGTACAATGAAAACAGTTTTAGAGTTCACTGCAATAGGTTTTTACTAGATTGTTCTGAAGGCTGCTATGTTTTGGAAAGTAAAAAATCATAGTATCAGAAATATTAATCCATAATAAGATTAAATACTATTTGAAGAAAGTACCCCCACGTAATATAACAAAAATGAGGTCTGAGCAGAAAAAGCATGCCTTTGAAAGATAATCAAATCTCTTAAGGACTTTTAAAGCAACATCTGACAGCTATACTATGATACAACTAAGCATCAAGCTTAAAGAAGTGAAACAGAACACTGCCACCATGGCCCTGTGGGCTAAAACTTTGAGAATCTTGGAAACCAAAGGTTTAATAATAATAATAATCGCCCCCCCCCATTTGGAACAATGTTCCCCTTGAATTTCTATGTGCCAATTACCTTTCTTAGCTTACCCCCAAGCGGGACCACGTGAGTGTCTGATTAAATTGTTATTTAATCATAACAGCTAATCATGACATATTGGTCATGACACAGTCATGACAGTTGGTCATGATGAAGTATGGTAGCGTGACGTTCAAGTTTATTTTAATGTGAACTATGTAGCACCATAAGCACTATCTATACCTTGGATACATTTCAAGGTAAAGGTAGATATACTGGGCAGAGAAAACATCAACATTTGACACTTGACATTTAATCCAGTGCACTTAATATAAGTTAAAAGTTTTTATTCAAACTCTTGTGGGGGAAAAGTTTCATGTTCCACGTGTATGCAATGTAATAACGTCCTCTGTTTTTTCCAGATAATTTGTCAAAACCAAAGATGTAGAGGGAAGGTGAGAATCATGCAGTGATTTTCTTGCAGATGTGAAGACTTGGGAGCACCTTGGTCCAGTGCCTAGAGCTCACTGCCCCACACACTCTAACATGGGGTAGACATCACCCTCTCGGCGATGAAAGGTCCAAGGTAATTACTGGGACTAATCAGAACTGCAAAGGACACTGACATGAGGTCTCTATAATAGAGTTCTACTTTTTGTTTATCAGCAGTCTTAAATGGCTATGGGTAAAGGTTCTGGTTGTGGGGAACTTGTAATTAGGATATTCATTCCAAAAGAAAAGGGGGAAAAAATTGATTCCAGGTGGGAACAATGTCTCTCTCTCTAAGTTGAGAACTGACAATCATGTTACTGGCATATGAAAAAGTCAAATGCAGGACAAGATTTTAGAGTCCCAATAAAACACAGCTTACCCAAAGAATCAACATGGTACTTTTAATGACATAAATAATAGATACAGAGCAAGTGATAATTATTCCTAATTGATTTCACTTCAAAAATACCCATAGCCCAAACTATTTTTACACAGTCAACCCCTAAATTTTTCAAGTTCCCTAACATTTATAAGTTACATCACTGTTGATGACTTCCTCTACCACCACATATATATCCACTGACAGACAAGTCCTAACTCCAGCTCCACAGCAGCCAAGACCCACCCACGATGGCCATGGCTGAGGACTGAGGGGTCTTGTACTCCTCCGATCCACAAATTCCACTCGTGGGTTCTTTCCCAAGAGTCCATTAGCAGTTCATTCAGTTACTTTCCATTCCGCCAGATGCCTTCCACCAGAAAGAGTCACCTCTGCAGCTCTGACTGCTGGACAGGCATGGGAAAGCTTCAGTCATGAGGTATAAAGTGGCAGTGTGGGCCTAGCACAGTATTAGACCATGAGGAATGGCCCTAATGAAGGAAAGGGACAGGGAAAGGAAAGGACACAGAGAAGAGGCTCTAGGAGTCTGTTCCAGGGTTTCTCCACCCTGGCAATACTGACATTTTGGGTTGTACAGCTCTTTGTTTTGGAGGGCTGTCCTGTGCACCGTAGAGGGTTTAGTAGCAACTCTGGCTTCTACTAACGAGATGCTACGAGCATTCCCCCCAAAGTATCTCCAGACATTACCAAATGGTCCTGGGGTACAAAATCATCCATGGTTGAGAACCAGTAAACTTCTCTGAGTGTCCTGGACATAGAGAGGTACAGGAAAACACCTGAAGAGAGAGGGACCTGAATTCAGACCCTTGAGCTATATGTGGAAGGCGGCAATGCCTCCTGCAATGTGCTTCTCTCTCTGGACATTACTTAATGTGATGGAAATTCTAGAGCGAGCACAAGGACAGGGCACTAGAGGTCAGAGAAGTGAGAGAAATCAGTAAGTAAGAATTTCAACTTCAGATAATCTGCCCCTCATTGACAGGGTGATCCCTGTGTATCTTCCTAAGAGGACTGAAACTCTTTTTCTGAAGGATCTGGCTTGCAAAGACCGTCAAGAAGCAGAGGAGACTGAGATCTGGGGGCGGAGTGGGGAAGGGGTAGGGGCTGTTGAGAAGTGGAGAGGGGCTTACCACAGCTAAACTCAGCTTAAGGCAGATCAAGTTTGCCTTCTGGGCAGAGAGGAAAGACTTGAAACAAAGAAGAGGGTCACAGTGCAGCTTTTTAGCCAACTTTCCCAGGTCAGATGCCAGGGCTTCTCACTGAGGAAGGTGGCAGAACTTAGAAAGACCCTCCCCATTCCCCAGGGCTTCCCAAGTGACTTCATAGGAGTAAAACCAACCTTAGGAAGGCAAAATGACATTTCATTTTCTGCCTACTCATTTACTAAGTTGTGTGACTTGAAGAAAATCATCTGAGTTCTCTCAGTTCCTGAGCCTCTCAAATAAAATATAAATACTATCACTCATTTCACAGGGTTGTTCTGAAGATACATGAAACCACATGGTAAAGGCCAAGCAAAAATGCGAGCAGAGCTGGCTCCCGGCCCTTCTGTCTCTCCTTCTTTTTAAACTCTCTTTCCCTTTCGGCTCATGTATACATGCCCACATCCACACCAGCCTGTACTAACAGAGCTTTCTGCCATCCACTCTTATATACTACATTTCCTGGCTTCTGTCATCACCCTGTTCTGGGGTTTTCCTCTCTCCCCAGACCCCTGATGAGATGGCAGTGGTACCTGTCCCTTCGTACATCAAAATTCTTTCACCTCTGGTGACAAAAGGGTGTGTGTCAGGGTGGCAGTGAGGAGGCTGCAGAAACAAGGATGCTAGTTGTGAGAACGACAGGCTTTATCTCTGGGACTGTTTTACCCTGATCAACTCCACCTGGGTGGAGACATAAAGAATTTCTGTCTGTCTGATAGTGTGGGCATGTAGTTTAGCAGGAAGCCTGAGAGGCAGTTAAAGGGTCAAAAAGCATGTAAGGAGTTCAGTTTTTGGTATGTTTGGTATGTCAGAGTAAGCTCCTAATAGAGTAACTCTTTCACAGATAACAACCTTCAACTGTGGACACAGTACAAAAAGCAACTACTAATCCGGGGGAGTTAACGAAAATACTTTCCCCTTCCACAACAAAACATTTACAATGCTTGGAATATAATCCAAAATCACTTGACATTTCAACAATCAGGAAAATGCGATCTACTCTCAAAGGAAAAGATAATCAACAGAGATCTACTTTGACATGACCCTGTTGAGAAACTGACAGGACTTTAAAGCAGCTATAATTAAACTCAGTAAGGAAAAATATGCTCAAATGAATGAAAAAAATGGGAAACCTCAGTAGAGAAATAGGAAGCATAACAAAATCCCACATGGAAATTTCAGAGAACTGAAAAACTGAATATGTACCCGGAATGAAAGTTTACTGGATATGCTTAATAGCAGGATGGAGATGACAAAAGATCTGCTGGAAAAATATCAATAGAAATTATCCAATTTGAAAAAGAGAGAGAAGAGATTGAAAAAGAAAGAGGAGTTTCAGGGACTTTTGGGATAATGTCAAAAGATTTAACAGGTATCTTGGAGTCCCAGAGGTTAGAAAATGAGCAAATGGGGGAAAAATATATATGTACACATATATATAATAAAATAAAATAAATCTGAAGAAATAATAACTGAATATATTCTCTAAAGTTTTAGCAACAGATGTAAATTTAGATTTAAGAAGCTCATCAACTGTATAAAGGATTTAAAACAAAAGCAATCACAAATGTTTATGCCTAAGTTTGCTGAAAAATAAAATAAAGAAAAAAATCTTGAAAGTAGACAGAGAAAAGTGACATGTACAAATGATATATTAGTCCCTTGTATATAACAATTTAAATCATCATAAACTTCTCTTAGAAAATATGGAGACCAGAAGACAAGTGGAACATTTTAAACATTCTGGGGAAAAAACCATACTTCGCTTTAAATATAAAGGCACAGATAGGTTAAAGTTAATGGACATAAAAAGAAATAGCATGCAGATAGGAAACACAAAAAGGCTGGAGTGATTCTATTAATATTAGGGGGGAAAAAACTGTATCACCTACCTGGCTAATTCAATGTAATTTAAAAAGAAAATTCACGAAGAGCAAACAAAAAAACCCTCTTCAAATGTACCATGGTACTGAATTCAAACCATATCAGACAATTCTGATGACAATCTCTCTCTACACTGTCCTGACTGGCACACTTTATAATTACTACAGAGGCTGCCCAGGCACACCCAGCCTTCATATGCTTCCCACCCCTGGCTCCCCACCCAGACAATGAAACCCAACAGAAATAAGAACCACTGAGTCAGAGATTTCTATTTGGGGGAAGGACTCAGGATATGCTCTCGCATCACAACTGTCTGGGGAACACAAACACATACACACACATACACAAATAAAGCAAATATGGAAAATATTTGTTGAAATCTGGGTGGGTAATGTGTGTTCACTGTACTAATTTTCAGCTTTAAAAAATGTGCTACAGGGGCGCCTGGGTGGCTCAGTTGGTTAAGCGTCCGACTTCGGCTCAGGTCATGATCACACGGTTTGTGGTTTGAGCCCCATGTCGTGCTCTGTGCTGACCACTAGCTTGGAGTCTGGAGCCTGCTTCGGATTCTGTATCTCCCTCTCTCTCTGACCCTCCCCGGCTCATGCTGTCTCTTTCTCTCTCTCAGAAAGAAATAAAAAACATTAAAAAAAACTAAAAAATAAGAAAAGTTCTACAATAAAAAAATGTTGAAGGAAAATAACCTGGAAGAACTTTACTCAACATACCTTCTCCTGTCTTTCCTTCCTAGTTTGATATATTGTTTTTGGGGAGAGAGGGAAGGCAGGGTACTGGCTATATATTGTGGAAAAAAAAAAAACCCTCACATGAATTTGATATACATCAACCACTGCTAGAAAATCCATATGGATAAATACTGTCAGAATTTATGCTAAAATTTTTCTGTCTCAGGTTATAAAGGCTAAGAGTCTTACACCAGTTCTTAAACATTCGAGACAGCTATCAGGCATTCATTAAACAAATCTTCCTTGAAACCTATTATGTGATGGATCAAGGAAGAGACAATAAGCAGACATAAGTAAGATGCTGTTGGGTAGTGGTAAGTGCCAATTGAGAAAGAAAACAAAGCAGGGTAAGGGAATGGAAAGACTAGGAAGTGACCTAAATGAAGTGAGGGAATATCTGTGAGTAGCATCAGCCAAAGCACAGGCCACAGAGAAGGAGTTCACTGGACTTTACGTGAAGGCCAAGAAGACGACCAGCACAGTTGAAGCAAAGTGAGCAAAACGAGTGGCAGGAAATGAGGCCAGAGAGGTGGCTGGGTGCAAGAACATGAACGGAACCCACAGGCCATAGGAAAGACCTTATATTTTACTCTGTGATGAAGAGGTTCTGGTGTGTTTTAAGTGAGAGGGTGACATAATTTGATCTATATTCAAAATGAATCAATCTGGTTCCAGAATGAAGGACAAAATGTGGGGAGTAAGGAATGGAAGCAGAGACAAATATCTGGAGATCAATTGGCTTTTGCCAAATATAACCCACCATGAGTGAAAGATACATAAAGAATTTCTTTTAACTAACCCCTCCTTCAAAGGCAGGAAAATACATAAGGGCAGGGAGTAAATATTGTACACTTATCAATTACAAAGGCTCAGTTACCAGCCTGTACTGATTTGAATAGGCAGGAGTATCATCTGGGAAAATTACTGGGTAGAATACATTTGATATTTTTTAAAGAGTGGAGTCAAGTTTTGAAAATCAGGCTTCTCCTGTATTTGTCAGCTAGTCCTTCCATACTAAAACACAAGAAAGTCACTGAAGTATAATATTTATTCAACCGAAGCCACACACTTCTCATACCTCCCTTGAGCTAGCGTCAAAGATTATCTTAAAAGGTCACGAAGGAATTGCAGTTCAAGGTTTTTCCTGCCTGTGCCATCCCAACACTTTAAATAAGTGTAAACCTATCCTGACACTCCTTCATCTACAGCATTCACCTTCTCAAAGGAGCTCTAAGACAAAACACACGGCAGGTGGACTTCTGACATGCAATCTTGCAGATAATATACACAGCATTCTTTCAGAGCAATTATGTACTTTTAAAGCATTATTTCTCCCTAAACAGAAATAAAACAAAGGGTTTTGAATCCTAACAGCAATTAAGGACAAATCTAAATGTTTTCAAGACAATTTTACAATGCTTTTTAAAAATGTTCTTCATTTAAATTTTATTTATTAAAAAAATTTTTTTTTTAATTTGAGAGAAAGAGACCATGTGTGTCCACAGGAATGGCAGAGGAAGAGAGAGAGAGAGAGAATTCCAAGCTCCATACTCAAACAAGCTCCATACTCAGTGCAGAGCCTGACTTGTGGCTCGATCCCACAACTCTGGGATCATGACCTGAGCCAAAATCAAGAGTGGGGTGCTCAACCAAGTGAGCCACCCAAGTGCCCCTCTTCATTTGAAATTTAAATCAGAATACTACATAAAAGTTCAGATATTTTTATAAATGCTGTGAGGAAATTATATAAAGATCAAAGTGAAACATACAATGAAATATAACAACCTGTAGTTGAGGGCAGGGACTGCCAATGCCTAGAATGGGTAGGTCACTGCATGTCCTTAGGAGATGGCCCTCAGGAGTTAAGTCTCAATGCTTGCTGAGCAGTGATTCAAGGACCAATACTCAAACAGCACCTCCTTAGATATTCTGTGCATGACCTCTAATTGCTCAGTGCCTAACTCTCCACACATGCCAAACAGAGAAGAATAATTGCTAGCCACCTCTAAGCAATTCTAGAAGATTTAACGAGACAAGGGAGCCAGACCTCTGTGGTGACTCAATTATTCCCTGGGTGGAAGTTATGTTATTTGTGAGGTGCTGTAACTCTAAGGATAATAGACTGTTGTACAAGCATTACAAACAGCTATTCTTGATTCTCCAAAGTGTTTACATTAAAGCTTTCAGATTAATGCACTCACCAAGTAACAAATGGTCCAATGTTTTATAAAAAAGTTGAGTTTGATGGCATGAAATCCTCAAACAGATTTTATAATGTTGTCCAATCTTTTAGGACAAATGGGTTTAAAGAAATAGACAGATAAGAAGGAATGGAAGGTTTCTAACTGAATCCAGACCTGTTAAAATAGCCTGGTACTGTGAACTAGGGTATGTCACTGAGCCAATTCTGGAGTCCACTAATATTAGCTTGCCCAAGGCAAGGTTAGGGTACTGCTCTGGAATGAAAAGATATGGGTCTGTTAACAACATACGCTTCACCTCTTAAAAAGAAATGTGGCTCAATATGAATTAACAGTGATTAATATAACACATATAAATAAAGGCAGTAACAAACACTTAAATTTGGATTAGAGAAGTCATAGGCTCTTTAAATAGTTCACACAGGATGGTCATGCTCTCATAAGTTAAAATGGATAAAATTGATTTTTTACACCAGATTAGCCACACAATATTAGTCATATGAAATATTTCCCTGAAAGTCTTGGCACAAAAATGGGCCAATGTGTTCTGCTGTGGATAGTTTTTCCAAAGTAAATTTAGATGGGGGAAAAACTTTAGAAAGTAATCACAAATTTCAAAATCAATAAATTCAAATTGTTTTTAAGGCGGTGAATGCACTGGCCTGCCAAATGCTGCAGGAAATTGATGTACAATCTGTCTGGCAACTGGACCATGTGAAAAAATTTTAGGAACGACCTTAAAATAACCAGGCCTCTGAAGCCGCAACAACGCTTGTTTTAGTAAAGACCATTTTCCTGGTTCATAAAAAAGATAAGGAAGCAAGGGGTGGGATAACCAATTTAATTTAGGGGGTGCTGAGTTATCTTATCTTTAACTGGTACTTTCAATTTGGGCCTGTGCTCAGAAGAAAGGTTTACCATTGTCATTAAGGCCAGCTGCTCCTTGGCATGAAAATTAAGTTAGCAATTAGAACCCAGGAGTGTGTTTGAAAATAAAGGCTAATGAAGGAAGCTCCAAAAAAACGAAGATTGCTATCTCTGTTTGGTGAAAATTAGTTAGTTTCTTACTACCTTGTAAAACTGCCT
This sequence comes from Crocuta crocuta, assembly GCF_008692635.1. NCBI lineage: Eukaryota > Metazoa > Chordata > Mammalia > Carnivora > Hyaenidae > Crocuta > Crocuta crocuta. Next base: position 7,712,384 of record NW_027533334.1, on the reverse strand, counting down.
CTACTGTTCTGGCCTAGAGTGGTATGGACTGAACAGGAAGAGTTAGTTTCCTAACAGAGGAGCAGCCACAATGCCTTAAATAGTTAATGCAGCCCACTTGATTCTAAGTCCTACAAGTTTTCAAAAGCACCAGGAAATATTTATGGAAAGAAAATAATTTCCTTCTACAAAAACTGGAGGGGATGCTGAATTTTATCCTTAAAAATAGCTTCAGTTTGATACAAAAGTATCACTGAATACTATGAGCAGAGGCACTAACATTTTACTTTACTTTTCACTTAAAAATGACAAAGGTAGTACACATATTCAAAGGTAGAAAATATTCAAATAATATCCATACAAAATGTACTAAACAGTGAACACCTACCTCTTACTCTCCAGTCCCAAACACTCAACTCATTAATGAAAACTGATTTATTTCATAACTTCCAGACCCTTTCCCAACATACACACACAAATATTTTTACAAGAACAGAATCATCTGTTTTTCCTACAACCTGTTTTTATTGCACTAGAGAGTGTATCCTGAAGAATCTTTTGCATCTGTGTATACAAATCTGCCACTCTGCTTTTAGTGCAGATGCATACACACATTTAACTGTGCTATTCTTACAACTGTTCATTTGTTCATTCTGCAAACCTTTACTGAATGCCTACCTGTGCTTCAGGCACGCTGCTATGTTGGGAGTGATAACTGCCAGAGG